>NC_086249.1:104900988-105200988 GCF_021018805.1 Prinia subflava | reverse complement strand
AAAGAACTGGGACCTGCCCTTTCTCCATGCCCACAGGGACTTTGGAAGGATTGCAAAGACAGGATGTGAAAAATGCAGCTCTTCTTGTGCAAGTCTGGTATGTGGTCAGCACAGAATTATTTAATAATATCTGATCTGTCGGGAAATCCCTACACACCTGTCTTTTAGAGATCTTACCTTTTAGTATGAGTTACTGCTTGAATCTGAATATTATATTTGAACATTTAGGGGTGAGGGAGCAGCTGGAGTTGTGAAGAGCTGAGGAACTAATGGGTGAGAAAAAATGGACAAAAAGCCATTATCAAACATTCATAACAGGTTTGCAAAGTACAGCACTACCCAGAGAATAAAGCTGTTAAACAAATGTGCAATCCCTTTTCCCTGAAAGTGAGATACAGCAAAATTTTCGTTGAAATACTCCTAATCAGCATCTCTTTTTTATTTCCCACGAATGTTGCTCCCTGATTTCTTGTATTCCTCCTAGTTTTGACTATTGTGAAATTGTAATTGCCTTCTTTAAGCCTTGCAGTCCTCTTCTGCAATAAAACTCATCTTTTCCACCTGTAGAGAAATCTTCCTGAAGGAAGCATCCCAATGGGATGGGAATGCCTTTCCCTGCTGGCATTTACATCTCCCCTCCTGCTAATGCCTCTGATTTTCTGTGTTAGAATAACTAACAATGAAATGTTTTGTTAGAAGCAGTAAAATTAAAATGGGACAGAAGTGAAAGGAATTGCTGGCAGCTCCAGGGAAGTGGGGATGTGTGAGAAGTCAAACCTTGTCCAAGTCTAGCACCCAGCAGCAGGAGATGTTAAAACTCTCAAAATAGAAGGGAAAGCTGCAGACTGCAGAGCCCTTGTGTTCTGATCATTCCTGGAATGAAGATGATCCAGTCTGGAGCAGAAGCCACTTATTCCTGACCCTGCTGAAACTGCATTTCAGTCATCGTGCTTTGGTCGCATCCTGAAGCACAATGAAATCCACTTTTGTTCTTTGTCTTGCAGAAACTCTCAGGTGGGAGAAATCCTGGTGTTTTTCTTCCTTTCACCTGCAATGCCCCTAAGAAGCAGTTGGAGAGGATAAACATTTCTTCTTTGAAGAGCAGTAGAAAATTCAAGTGAGAAGCTCTAACCCCAGCAATGTTTGTTTGGAGAGAGAGCAAAGTCTGCTGAGAGGCTTTGAAGGGTTGAAACTGCTTCAATCCATATCAGAGGCAGATATTTGCTAGGACTGGGCAAGGCTAAGGAGTAAAATCAAACCCACAATAAATCAGCCAGTCAAAGGGGCTGCGGTGAAGAGGGGAACAGCTTTAGACAATATTTGTCTGCTCAATAGCACAGTTTACTGCATAAATAACCACCCAAATGAACATTTTATTGCTTTGCACACATATTTTCCACAGCTGGCACATGTGGTTGTTTCTGTAGCTCTAAAACCTTCTGCAGACACTGCTCTGAAAGCTGCCCATGTGTCAGGATTATAAATGCACCCTATCCTGAGTTTATTTGTAAAATTATCCCCCTGAACCTGAAGTTCTCCATCTGGCTCTGTTGCTCGTGTTTCTGACAGCTACGAATGTGCAGATCACTTTCTTTCCTTGGAACTGTTCAGTGCTCAAATGTTTATTTTTAGGCAGAGGGAATTGCCAGAGTGTCACCAAGTGCACCCCACTGGCCTGATACAACTCCACAAAACTTGTTCAGAATTTTCCTCTTTCTCACCATTTCCCCCTCTTTTCTTAATCTCTCTGTCTCTGAGTTTCTTTCTCTCAGTTTCTCTTGCTATTGTACCCAACCTGACCTTCCCACTGCACCTCCCAAATTTAAAAGGCTTTCCTTTTCTTCTTATGGGTCTATTTCCTTATCAGAATTATGCATTTGCAAGTCTTGCTTAATTTTTTAAAATACCTACTTTGCTAACGATGATAAGACTTCCCTTAGAAATAGGTTTCACCAGATGAAAAAGGCTTAAAATTTTTAAGCCTATGGCTAGGATTCAATGATCATAAAATATTCCTAACTGCAGATTATTTTACATTTAAAACTCTGGGAAATGGGGGCTGCAAAATGTGGAAATACCAGATATGTCCTCCAGCTGCAGTGAAGTTTGGTTGGATTTTTCCCCCCGTTCCTCAAGGCTCATCAGTGGTTCCATGGCAGCCTAATGTTCTTTTGTTGTCCCAAAATCCATGTTTTTGGACACTTGAGAGATGTGCACCGCCATCAGGAAAAGCAGAGGTAAACCTTTACAAAAGTTTTATCCTTTGAATCCAAAGAGATATTTTTGAATGTTGTTGTAAATAAATAAAGAAAATTGCATATTGGAAGGATCCATAACATACATTTTTTAAAAGCAGCCTTACTTTGAGTGTTTGATGGTGCTGGATGAAGGAGTCAGATTGACTTCATGTTTTTGGAAAATGCCTTGCTGAGGGTTCTGCCCTCAAAGTGAGCTCCACGAAGAAAGAATGGGAATAACCAAGGTGTAGGGATTCCCCTGGGATAATGCTTTGTTGTGTGCCTTAGTAAAGACACATCCACTTCTTTTTGCATCTCAGCAAGTTATGGCAATGCTTCCATGGGGAATTAAGGGGTCCCTGATTTGCACTTTCTGCTGAATTTTAATTTGGTTCATTATTTTAATGTCATTTAATAAAAGGCATTATTCTCAATTTTCTGTCCTAGCACACAATGCAGAATTCCCATGGCAATCCATAAAAATTATGCTTCATACAACAGATAGATGTGATTTTGGAGCACTTAGGGTGGAAAGCACTATAAATGTATTTACCTGTTCAGTCAAATTGAAGCAGAATCAATAATTAATAACAGTATTAACAAATGTTTACCCTTATCATTTCCCATTTTATTTCTCACTGAGGTTCTGGAAGTAGATAAAGGATTGTTTTCCCTGGTCAGACTTGGGAGTGGCTTTTCTGAAGGATGACACAATGTGGTGACCTCAGTCTGGTCTGGATCCCTCAGCAGTGACACTGAATGAGGACACTGCTGTGGGTGACATCACATTTTCCTGGCTTCAGCTCTTATAATTTTATATTCCATAATGTTGTTGGCAGGAATGCTGGGTTGGGCTTTGCTGCTGTGAGCAGCTTCTTTCACTGCTCTCACCCTGCAGCAGGTGGAGGAAGGAAAGGGGAATATTTGACTGCCTAAATTGGCTTTCAGTGCCTGCCAGGATGCAACTTGCAGATATTTGTAAATTAAAAGAGTGAAAATTCCTCCTTTTGGTAGAAGGTTGGCCTGATTGTACCTTCAACAGAAATCACTCAATGCATGGGGTCAAAGCACAGCAAAAGAAGCTACTTCTGCACAAATACGTTTTAGAAATTGTGTTGGTAATTCTGGCATTATTTGATGCCCTCTGCTCGTGTCTCACTCAGCAGGAGACTCTACCCAAAGAGAACAGTTTAAAATGGGAAATGGACCCATCCACTGCAGGGGAAACTCTTTAATCCCCAATATCTTCCCTGGGTTTTCAAATCACTGCATTCAGTTTCTCTCTTGAGAGAGACTGGAAAGGTTTGAGATAACGGGAGATTTGATTTTTATCTCAAACTTTGCCAGCCCAAGCAGCCTGAGGGGTTTTGTGCTGCAGTGAAGGCTGGTGATGGCTGAGTGCGAGAGGTGGTCAGGCCAGAGCAGCAAAGGACACCCCAGAGAGCCCTGGGGTGCAGGGGAGAAAATGAGGTGAGGGAAGAGGGGAAATCACAGAGAGAGATGAGACTTTAAACCAAAGAATCTGCATTTTCTGCACTGCAGAAATATTCTGTCTTTTGATCTCGTAGGTGGTTTTGGTGAGACATTTTTTATTCTTCCACTACTTGCCAATCACTTTGCTGGAAAACACGGTGTTCAGCAAACCTGAAAATATCCCCCGCCCCCTGGGATGTCAGGTTCCTCCAGCTGCAGTTCTGAGATCTCAGGATGGTTTCAGGGAACAAACAGCAATTTCCTCATTGTCTCACCTGAAGGTGATGCAGATGTTTGAAATCTCGGTGCCTACTGCGCTAGATCAGGAGCACTAAACATTTCATCTTGATTTCTCTTCAGTACCACCTACTTCCTGGAAAATTTGGAAGCCTTGCATTTACCACTTCAAATTCCCTGTCAAGATCCTTTCAGTTTGGGGTTTGTTTTTTGGTTTTTTGTTTTGGTTTTTTCCCCCCCTCCCGCTCCATTTTTGTCTCACACGTTTATTATATGGTGACAAATGCAGTTTTCTTCTGACACCACATAATAGATGTGTGAAACACACACACATGTTCTAGTAGGAGACTGCTCTTTATTTCCTGGCTCCAGTTGCAAAACATGAGTCAGGGTTGGAAAGGTTGTGCCTCTGTCAGAGCTGTGGAATCCACGCACTCAAATCTCCCTGGGTTTTGCTGCAGTCGTGGGGAAAAATGGCAAATCTCATTCTTATATTTCTATAATCAGTGTTTTCTCCTCCCCCAAGCACATCAAATCTTCATTATATTTACTTATTTCAGGCACTGATGCTGTTATTAACAGGAAAAAAAACACCTCCATCTTCTAAAACACAGGTAAAAGTACCCTCCTATAATTCAGGCTTTAATACAAAGAAGAAACATTATTTTAGTGGTGCATTTGCTGTGGATTTTTTTTTTTGTTTCTCTTCAGCAAGTGATTTCTGCTGGATAATTGCAGGTAACAACCACCCAGCATCTCCACAAGACTCCGGTGACACAACATTCCTTGTTTGTACATCCCAGCTTCCAGTGTTCCGTGCGCTCCTGTGGGGGCCCCAGCGAAATACAGACTCAGACGAGACCTTTTGTGAGCTAAAGTGGAACAAGCCCCGTGTTACAAGTTAAAACAGAACCCAAGGAAAACGAGCAGGCAAAAAAACCAAACCAAAACAAAAAAGAGAGAACTGAACACATCATCACTTCCTACTGGACCCAGCCTTGGAATGCCACAGGGCTGGCAGTTGTTTTGCAGATACCCATGGGTGATTGGAAGCAGCAGGACCGTGGTGCTCCCACGTTAATCACAGAGTTTTGCATTGATTCTTTTTTTTTTTTTTTCCCCCTAAGCAATTTTATCCCACAAGATCCCTGTGGTTGAGCTGCTCCTGCAATAGAATGACAAATAACGAGGTGACATGCTGTGAAAAATTTAGAAAATGAGAGATGCTATCCCATTTTCCAAACAGAGCAGAAACAACACTAATTCCATTAGGCAAGATGGAACAGACAATTAAACCGGGCATGCTTTTAATTTTGAAGCTCACCAGAGAACGGATGCCTTTTTCAAATGTAACGAATGTGGAAGTGATTCCTTTAAAACCAAGCAAAACCGCTGATTTTCCTTGCTAAAATTAAAGCATTTACCTTATACAAAGTATAAGAAATGTTACCTGTTGCCTCCACCATTCCTTCTAGGATTACAACAATTTCTAGCTCCTCTTTGGGCAACTGGGCTTTGGAAATCTCCCAGAAAGGACTCTGCTGGTTAATCTCATGGCTGATGATCAGTGGTGAAACCAAAAAGAGACGATCATCCCCTGTGTAATAACCTACGTTGATATCTGTCTGGTTGAGTGGTATAAATTCCCCCTCCTTTGTCTGTTTGGATTTGATCAACTTGGCTCGTATTGATGCCTCTACAATGTGTGAATTCCTAAGGTCTCCTACTCGGAACATCAGACACAGCTTTCCATCCCGCATGGAAATGACTGCGTTTGTAGAAAAAACCAAGGTTTCTGCCCTCTTCTTGGGTTGGGATATTTTCACAAACATGCAGCCAACCATGAAGGCGTTGACGATAGAACCTAGGACAGACTGCACTAAAAGCAGGATAATTCCCTCGGGACACTTGTCCGTGATGACCCGGTAACCGTACCCGATGGTGGTTTCGGTCTCGATTGAGAATAAAAAGGCTGAGACAAACCCATTGAGGTTGCTGACGCACGGGGTCCACGTGCTGTCCCCTATGTGATCCATGTCCCCTCGCATGTAGGCAATGAGCCACCAGATCATGCCGAAGAAGAGCCAGGTCACCGTGTAGACCATGACGAAGATCAGCAGGTTGAACCTCCACTTGAGGTCCACCAGGGTGGTGAAGATGTCAGTCAAGTACCGGTAAGTCTCTCTGACATTCCCGTGGTGGACGTTGCACTTCCCGTCTTTCCGAACGTACCTCTGGATTTTTCTCTTGGCACATTCTTTGCTGATGTTTTTTGGCAGGTCCTCTCTCGCTTGTTTGGGCAACTTTGGTTGATGGATGGTGACAGGGCTCTCGATGTCCTGCTCCATTGAGTCTTCTTCCAGGACGTTGGCTGCCATGGAAAACAAAACAAAACAAAACAAAAAAAACCCCAAGGAAAAGTCATTATTCCTCTTATTATTGCCACAAGTCAATACACAACACACTTTTCCTGTGTTAATCAATAAAATGATCATCCTTGTTCTTTGCTAACACAAAAATCAAATGATGCCAAGCACCCTCATTTTATTGCCACGCAGAAATAAAATGAAAGCAAACTCTCATTTCTTATCAGGTCATGCTAATCCACACCCATATTTAAATTCCGTAAGATGGGTTTAAGTAGATGTTCCTTCCCCCCTCACCCCTTTGCAGTTTAATGAATGAAACTTTTTATGCACCAGAAAAGATCTTGGGGAGATAAAAGATATAAATGAGGGAATGGATTCACTTGGGGGTGAGCAGAGAAAATGAGCTATTGTCAAGCTATTTTTTTCCATCAATTGCATTGCTGTGGGGAAAGTATTAAATAAGTACAAGGAGCTTTTTTTTTTTTTTAAAGCCAACAGTTTTTAGCAAGAACCAATCCTCCTCTTGTTGAAGGAAAGTTGTAATATCTATCAAGAGCAATTCAAGCACACTTCCACAGAAAATCAATGTCTTGCTGATAATGAGACAGGGAATTGTGTGTCCTTCTCCCAGCAACGTAGAACCTATGGTACTTCAGATTTCATTTGAATTCACTGTACCTGTGGCCTTTAATTCAAGTGTACCTTGTCCTCTAATGATCTGGGCCTTTTTTTTTTATTTTCTTAGCCTTTGAAGATAAATATCCTTATTATGGTTGTGTGCCAGAGGAAAAAAAAAAGGAGTGTACTGAGGAGGAGAGTGGTTTAATCGCATGTGTTTTGCATGGAGGATGTGGTGAGGTCTGGGGTAATTGTTGCTTTCAACTGAAATCCTTCTGTTTTCTGGGGCTTCTTCCTGCAGGAATTTCAGCTCTTGAATTCCTAATTATTTCTTTTCTGGCTAGCTGCTGTCATTCTTCTGCCAGACTGTAAGGGGAAAAGTCTCCTGGTGGGTCTGGCCAGGTGCTTGGCTCTGAATACAGAGTCACAGAATGGCTTGGGTGGGAAGGGACCTTAAAACCTCCCAGTCCCCACCTCGTGCCATGGTCAGAGACACCTTCCACAATCCCAGGTTGCTGTCCACCCTGGCCTTGGGCACTGCCAGGGATCCAGGGGCAGCCACAGCTGCTCTGGGCACCCTGTGCCAGGGCCTCATTACTCTCACAGGGAAGGATTTCTGCCCAGTATCCCAACTAAAAAGCAGCACTGCTGAGATTCTGTCCCATTCCTTATGGAGTGTTGCACAAGGGGCTGCTCTCAGTGGGCCAGTGTGGCTCTAAAAGCATTTTTCACTCTCAGAAACGTGTGCTGTGCAGCAGGTCCTGTGTGGAGTCTCACAGCACCTGCAGCTTTTTCAAGATGTGCAGGTCCATCCCTGTAGAGAAAGATCACAGGCCCTCGTAGAGTTTTATTGAAACACCCGAGGGGGAATAAAGGGGTTGTAGCTCGGTTGTCTCTCCTCCTGACCTGCTCCTCTTTCCAAGAAGGTCACAAAGCTCTACAGCAGCACAGAATCTGAGAGCAATCCCATTTTTAAGGCTGTGCACCCCATCCTGGCCCCTTTTCAGTTTGCTGTGTGTCTCAGGAGAGTGCTGAGGGCTGATGGCAGCAGCAGCACTGGGAGCTGTGTCCTCAGTTCTGGATGAACCCCCCAGTCAGTGACAGTGTGCCTGTTTGCATCATCCCTGATGCTGGGGAGTGCATGACAAAACACACTCAAAAGGCTTTGCAGGGCCCTTGTGAGGCAGACTTAAACCAAAGGCAGAAAATCTGAAGTTCAGGCTTCACACTTGATGCTCAGCTCTCCATTGTGCCTCAGGAAATTCCAGTCCACAGGAGTTATCCCATCACTGCAGCAACAGAATCCCCAAATAATTATGAACAACCTATGAAAGCTCTGGCTTTTGAGGCTTAATGTTAAACTATTAATGCCGATATAATGGGGCTCATTATCTTCCAGATGTTATGAATGATTTGCTTTCCCCTCCCAGTCAGCCTGGCGTGAACACAGAGACCAGGGCTGGGAGAATCCTGTTGGTTTAGAGAATATTCCTTACTCCTGACCCTGCTGTTAAAGGGAATCGTGTCCCACACCTCCCTGTCTGAGCATCTCTCACCAGAAATTATCCTGGGAGGGGACCCAGGTGCTGATTTGACTCCTGGCAGCAGGAGGAATGTGAAGGGACATCCAGGGCTGCCCTCCCACCACACCACTCCTGCTTTCCACGTGGTTTTTATTTCCTGTGGAAGTCCTTTGAGCAGTGAAGCACCTTTCATTCAGGCAGCAAATTTTTTACTGATGCTTTCCAAATGCTTTTTGTGGATTTGTGCATCACAACCAGCCTGACCTGTCTTTCACAGCATGAGGGAAGGGCCACGTTTTGTCAGGTGTCTGTAGGTTTTGTAGGAGCAGGGATAAAGATGTGACAATTCCAATGTGGGAGGGTTTTTCTTAACCTGGAGAAGTTGTAGTGGAGCTGATTTTCATCTGGATTTGTAAAAGGGCAGCTTTGGACAACAAACCCAGTGTTTAACCAAGGTCTCTCTCATTACAGCATTTATTTGACACTCTTGCAGACATTTCAATCTTCCTACGGGCATCAGGCCATTTATAAACTCTCCAGGCTCTTCCCAGTGCTGTCATCTCTCAACTCTCAGTCTCTGAGAGGAAAAATTAAGGTCAAGTTTTACGTCTTTTTCCTCTTTTTTTGCAAGATGCCCTTTCCTTCTTTCCCTCACCCAATCCTGCTATGAATGAATCCATTTGTGGAGAAGTTTCTAGACCAGAATCACAGTTTGTTACCCTCTCCTGGACTGAGTTTTCACTCCAGAGAGAACCCTGGGAGCAGCAATTCCCAAAATAAGTGATCCAAAGGTTATGCATCTGTGTGTTTCCATGGAAATGCATGATGAATAAGTTTTAAACACATGGCAGGATCCCTGTTCACCACTGAGGCTGAGGAACAGCCACATACTGTCAGCGCCCTTGCCACAAAATACTTTGACTAATTATATTTTTACTTGATATCAACCCAATTAACTTCTGCTGTTTATTTCGTCCAATTTTGCTTTTGGTTACATAATGCCTGTCTTGGATCCAGGAACAGGGGAGTGAGTAGCAGCAGCCTCACTTGAGAGCTATTTTTGCTCCCTCTGCTTTTCTTCCTGACAAAAATATACCCATATTGTTAATCTGCACTGCAAAAAGAAAAAAAAATGGTATTTCTGAACTCTTCCTCCTCTCCCAGTAAACATTATGTTTGTTTGAACACAACAGCCAGGTAATGAGCCAATTCAGGCCAATTTAGAGGATTCTGTTCAAATTATCTGCTTTGGTTAATTGTCTTAGGCAAAACCTATAAGACATATGAGATTTCAGTGATTTGTTTAATTTCCCAGCAAATGACAAGGAGTTCTCCTGAATAAGTCCCAGAATGGTTCACTTGTATCCTGGCTGTGGCCAAATTAGCAAATTAAGTGTGCCCAGGCCTGTTATTGAGATTGGGGGGTCAAGAGTGGTGCAGCCCACACTTGGATTATTGAACTCCAATTGTTTTCCAGGGTAGTGTCACACAGTCTGCCAAACATGAATAACCTGTGTCCTGAAATGGAGCCAGGAATTCTGTGTGCTCAGTTCTGCACTGGTCCACACCACCCCAGGGGCTTTTCTAGAAATTTCACCCTGCAGGGGGTCGTGTGCCAGCGCTCAGAATATTTTATTTTCCTGTAAAATTGCAGCATTAATGTTGTTGTCATGTTCTTGTCTACTCCAAAGCAGCACTGGGAATGCACAGTCCTGATTTTCCAAGCACATCCTTTTATTTAGAGCCTGTAGAACAACATGAAATCAGTGTCAACAACAAAACAGGACAGGACACGCTCTCATGCTCTCTCCCTTTGAGGCTGTGAATGCAACACATCAATATAACCCTTAAGCAATCATTTTATCATCAGCAATGGGATTTTTGGTGTGTTTTGGTAGTGCTGCAGAGAACTTGTTGTGGTGCTGTGCAAACACAAAGCAAAAGGAGGATCATGAAGGGCCTGCTTGTCCAGTTTAAGTACTGTGAGCCTATTTTGGTTGTGTAGCATTTGCCAGATAATGAGGAGTTTCAACAGAGAATATTGCAAATTATAACTGACCTTTCTGTACCAGAAGCTGACCTAGAAAGTTCCGTGGATATTTGACAGTAATTTAGTGATTTTAACTCTTGCAACACAGGTGTGAACATTTTGTGTGCAAATCCACTGGAAATGTCCTAATTTCCAAAATCATTTACAATCTAAAAATTGCTCTTCAGGGCTTTACTGGATGAAGAGAAATGTGTTGAGCAGACACTGTGGTTCCTGCCTGCATTCCCCCCTTTCCTGGTGGGATGAGGGCCACCTTTGAGTGAAGCAGGTGTTTGCATCTCTAAGGTCCAAGTTTGGCTTTCGGGAAGTCTTGAGTGTTTTATCTCTTGTTTTCTGGGGTCCTCAACCTCCCTGGCACTGCATCCATCTGGAATATTTGGCACTACCTGGTGTCTTTTTGGGGTTGTTGGGCTTTGCACAGCACAAGGAATTCCCTGTAGCTTTCAGCACCCTAAATCCCCCCTGTTCTGTCTCTCGATTGCAATGGAGGAAGTCAGAGAAGGGAAGAGGAGGTTTTTGGAATGCTTTGCCTCATCTCTGGCTGGCTTTTGTTTCAGAGCTCTGCAAAATCTCTTTTGTGATGAGCACGGAGGGCACAGAAACACAGGAGCTCTGGGAATAGAGGGGGATTTGTCTGTGGGATGAGCCCAGGCAGATAATCCACACCGCAAGGCGCCGTCATCACCACACGACACGAGGAGGAAAAACCTTGTTTAGAGAAAAAAAGTGGAGGCTTTTACCATCAGCTAACAACTGTAAGCAGTCATTATCACAGAGCACAGATCCTTTTTTCCTGAAAAAGAAAGGAATTAGGGTCTGGTCCTGTGTGGAAATCAATGCAAGATTGTCTATTCACTCAGCTGGAAGCATTGCTGGGCCTCACTTTGAAACCTTGGAGTGCTCAATAAGCACTGACTTGGCAAATCTCTTCAAGACCCAAATTGCTTCTTTGCACCCATGGAATCATAAATCTAATTTCAGAGGGAGCATGCGTGGGACTGAGATTTATTTCAGTAGCAGCTTTCACTAAAAAAACCACTAAATGAGACATATTTGTGATTAGAAAAGAGACTGTAAGGATGATCTTTGTTTTTTCCATGTTACCTGCTTCATCTTTGCCTTCTAATCGAACTTGATAAAAATAATATTCTACTGTTTTCATTTCTTTTAAGCCTGTACAGCTGCAAAAAATCAGTCTGAGTAACACTTTGTGTCTCTGCAGTACAAACATTTCCATTCATTCCTGATTTTTGGCCCTTTTATCATGGAGGGTGGAAAAAGGAATCAGATCACTCAAATTGAAAAACACCCGACTCCATTTTTGGTAGTCACTTGACCTTGTAGTTTTTTTGTCTTGGATTCTAACCAACTTCATTGCAGAGTTTACCACTGAAGGCTCCAGAATGCTGTTTTTACATCTGCTTTGCTAAATTTATCTTCATTTGAATCACGGGGGAGCCAAACAGCCTTGGCTTGGCAGCATTTGTGGGGCGATGTGAGAAGGCTGCACCTGGCTGTAAGAAGGTTGGGAACCTGCAAAGATGTGCAGAGAGTCAAAGTATCTTATCTCTAAAAACTTTGCAAATAAGATGAGTATTTTTAACAGAACTTGGGATAATTTTAAAACAATATTTAAAGTCCATATGAATACATTTTGACAGCAAGAATTTTAAATTATATGAAAGAATTTTTAAATTATATGAGCTTAATAAAACTTATATGCAACAAAATCCTAAATTAATATAGACTTAATATCATCTAAACTTTTTAAAACTTAAACTTATCGAAACTTAAAAGCTGATTATCAACATCTTCAGCCTTTCACAAAGTTGTGGGCCCCAAATTAGGTTACAAAACTTGTTTGCTACCTGAAGTCTGAGCTCTTGGAGTCAGCATTTGTTCAGAGCCATCTCCAGAGCAAATGATGGCACTGAACGCAGATTTCTGGACTAAGGAGAGGTTTCCTGTCAGATTAGTCTTTTACCAGGTTTTTGGCTCCCAGAAAAGCTTGAGCTCGAGCTTCAGAGCAGGAATTTCTGTGTCCAAGGCCAGGTTGGGCAGGGCTTGGAGCAACCTGGGATAGTGGAAGGTTCCCTGCCCTTGGAACTGGATAATCTTTAAGGCTCCTCCAACCCAAACCACTCTGTGATTCCATGATTCCCTAATGCCCTTGTCCTGTCTACAACCCCTGCAGAAATCAGCCTCCTCAGAGCCCTGCTTCCTCTGAGAACGTGACAAAGCTGAGATAAAGCTTTTTTTTTTGCACTTGGAAAAATGCTTAATATTGTCAGTGCTGCTGCCAGCAGCAAGGACAGCAGCAGAGACAGCCCAGGTGTCCCAGGCTGACTTGTGCCACCTGGCAATGCCAGAGCTGGGCTCTCCTCTGGTATTTCCACATGCCAGAGGGATAACAGGGATCACTGATGGATCCTGGTGCTGCCTCAGCAGATACAAATCCTGGCCACACGTTTCCCTTCTGCTGCCTCTGGGTCTGACGTGTCCCCTGCCTTGCTGCAAGGTGTCCTGGTCTCAGGTGAGCCCTGAGATTTCTTTTTCCAGTCACTCAACCCCAATTGTTTCTGCCAGTTGCTCTCTGGCATCTAAATGCCAGAATTTTTGTCAGTTACAACAAAATTTCTTCAAAAAAAAAAATCTCCTGAGAACTCAGCTTTTCTTCTCCGTGGGGTGTACCAGGAAAAGGAGAAAGCATGAAAGAGCTGTATGGACATTGTCCTTAATTTTAAACTGTGTTTATATGCTTTAACTGCTAGAAATAATAAATAAATTAATTCAAAATCTGCTTGGAGCAGTGAATAATCTGGGTTGTAAGGAACCTCTAAAGGTGTCAATGTGCTGCTCAACACAGAACCAACTTCTACAGAGCTGCCCAGGGAGCTTTGGAGTGCCCATCCCTGGAGGTGTCACCTGCAGGTAGCCCTGAGTGCTCTGGGCTGGGGACAAGGTGGGCCTGGGGCACAGCTTGGATTTGATGGGCTGGGAGGGCTTTTCCAGCCTCAGGGATCCTGGGATTCTGGATTTCCCTGCTCAGGGCTGAGGTTGGAAGTGTCCACAGTCTCTCTGGGCTCTGCCTCAGTGCTTTTTCTCTCTCCCCTTGGGGACTTCTTTTTTTGTTTCATTTGCATCCTGTTGGAATTCCCTTCCCTGCAGCTTGTGCCCATTGCTTTTTGTTTTTCCCTCTGCACCTCTGAGAAGAGTAGGGCTCCATCTTCTCTGCAGCTTCTTTTTTGCACCTGAGCTCAGCCTTCCAGAGAAGTTACATGAAGGCTGGTTAAATCCTGATTTCTCCATATATTCTCTTTACTGATTACATGGGAAAAGAGTAGTCCCAACTTTTGTGAGAAGAGATCCTCAAGATTTTTTTTTTTTCCCATTACAATTCTCCCAACTGAAAACTCTGGGAACAAAAATGAGCTGATCAGCTGAGCTATTTTGTGTAGATAATTCTGGCCCAAGCATTTCACACAGATAATTCTGACTCATTTAATTCTTCACTATGTAATATCTCTGATATCTGGGGAGTTCTCCTGTTTGTTTCTGGAAGTGTAAATAGGAGTCAGGCTGCCCTGTCCAGTGCTGATTGCACTGCTAATTTAGCAAACTGATTGTTTTGGCTTTGGCCCAATTAGTGCTCCGAGCAAATACCTGGGAATGGTTTGGGAGACAGGATGTGCTTCCATTCAGCAGTATAGATGAAATTCAATCAAATTTGGGTTTTTTTTTCACTTTTATCTGCCAACACAGCTCCACCTTTTCTCCCTCAGACACCTCCACAGGCTCTCGTCTCACCCCTGCTTAAACCAACATAAACCCCTGGCCTGCAACACAGACCTCACCTTGTTCCAGATAATTTGAAGTGGCAAAAAAATCACTGTTAATAAACTAATTATGTCTTAAAACCAAGAGAAAGTCTCCACAAGACTCGGGGCCAGGTGCTCTGCAGTATGACATGGACATCCTGCACTGCTTGGTCTCAAGGCTGCAGAATTATTCCTGGTTTTATTTAACATTGGTGGTGAGGCTGGTGCATGCTCCAGCATGGGAAAAGTTTGGAAATCAAGGCAGGCAGTTTGTCAAAGTCTGTGTGTCCAGTTAGGTCACCAGAGAGGAGAGAAATGCACCCTCTCAGAAGGAGCTGTCACCAATTTTCATGCTGGCAGGAGAAGCCAGCTCCTCCTCTCTCCTTGTTTTCTATCCAAACTCTGTTCCTGTCCTTTCCCCCCCTTTTTCCCTGAAGTCAGGGTGTTCTCACTTGAATCTTCGTCCTTGGCATGGCCAAATTCAATATTTTCCTGCATTGCTGAACAACCTTGAGGCAGCCTTGTGCCTGAATATTCACAGAGCTCCTTGGGCAGGTGCTGGAACCACCTTGACTGCACCAACAAGCTCTGACAGCTCCCTCGCTTTGATCAATGAACTCTCATAAATATAAGGCAGGGGAATGATGGAGAGGAATATTTTTGGTCAGAAAGGAAGGACTTGATTCAATCAAGATGCTGAAGCAGTGGAGTGAAACCAATAACTTATGCAATGGTCTAAGGCTGAGGACCAAGGCCAAGAGCTCCCAGCATTTTCCTCCCAAAAGGGAAGAGTTTGTGTGTTGATAAAGACCTTGGATCTGATCAGTTTAAGGTTAAGAGGACACAAGAGGACTTTGAGAATGTTCAATTTTGTTCTGCAAAACATTGCACTGGATAACCTTTCCCTATAGAGGATTTTTAAATTTTAAAATTAATTTTAACTTTTAATTAATGAAATTTTTTTAATTTTTAAATTTTCCCTAGGTCAGGATGGTCACTGGCTGGGGAGAGCCCTGGCACTGGAGCCCTGGGTCAGGCATGGGTTTGCTACGATGCAAAGCAAATATTCACACACGTATTCACAATATTCACAAATATTCTCCTGACTGCACTTGGATACCAATTTTGCAGCTTCCTTGGGCAGCAAAACTTTGGGAGAACTGCTCAAATCCCACTGGTAAGGATGAGGTGTTTGAACTAAGAAGAACTGTCAATTCCTTTTTGTTTTTTCCCAAAAAATACAGACTGCAGGGAAGAGAACGACTTTGGAGTACAGAGATGTGATTCCTCCTGCCCTCCAATTCTTGAAAGAAGCATGAAAAAATGCCAGAAACTTCCCTCCTGAAATTATATTCTTTTTCTCACTCAGTTTCCAGCCAATCTGGCTGCCCCCAGGTCACAGACATTGCCCAAGCATATTGCTTTCCTTGCTGCTATTACTGTTCCACAAAACTACAGAAGGGGTTGAAAAGACTGGAAAAATTGAAACAGAGAAGGATTATAATTACTTTTAAAATCTGGTAATGGAGATTTCTTTCTTGACAACTTCCCTGCAGTCAAAGGAGGATTTTGATGGTTTTTTCTTCTATTTCAGGAGAGCAGGATGCCCCTCCTTTACAAAAATCAGGCAGGATTTTAATTTTTACACACTTGAGAAGAAAAATTACTGAAATATTTCACATGGATGCTGGGAAAACAACATTTCTGTGGCTTCTGCTGTCCCTCGTGGTGGTGACTTGCTGGATGTTCACAATTTTCTCTTGGTTGAGGTGGCCTAAACCCAAACTCTGGCTTCCAAATATTGCCTCAAACAATATCTCAGGGGCCAGGCAATCACCCCTCTTACACTTAGTTTATCTCAGCAGCTCTTGTGTTCTTTCCATGCTGCTCCTTCTCCATTTTTTGCAGGTGATAATGGGATTTTGGCTGCTTTCTTTAAGCTAAATAATGAGGCCATCACTGCCTTCATCCCCTTTCCCTGCCACAAGAAGTCACAGTGAGATACAAAGACCTGGTTTCTTGCTGATGATTTCCCCTTTCGTGCAGTTTATGGACCGCAGAGGAGAAAATAACAGAAATCAGGCTGGAAGTGACATTTAGAAAAAACCCAAATGTTTAAAAACCCTCCATAATTTCAGCTGGGTCAATGTTTGGTGTCAGGATGTGGTGTTTTGATAACCTGGAAATGGTAAGTTCAGAATGGCACTTTAGCAATGTTTCCTAAGGAAATGAGCCTTATCCATCACCCTGTCTGGCCTCCTCTGAATCACTTCTTAAACTGTGGTTGGTATTTAGGCTTTTGGATCTCTTTCAGAACTTCAGTGAGATTTTGGAGCCCTCAGAAATTCTAAATTCCTATTAATGTCATGAAAACAGGCTGAGTTAACCACACCAGTGGATGCCAAGAAATCCATCTCTATAATAGGGAGCTACAAGAAATGTTTTTTTGTTTTTTTTTTTTCATGAGTGCTGCTGCTCCCAAAGCTCCAGTCCAATATTTTTTCAAATCACTATTCCCCTCCATGTCCCTGTGAAGGGTCTTCAAAAGGAAAAACCCCTGCTCCTGCTTTGTGTGCTTGGATTTTCCAGGCTGCATCTGCCTGATTCTCATTTTCATGCAGGGATTTCCACCTTCAACCTCAGCCTAGGTTAGGTCAGACTTTGTGGGTTTGTCCACAAAACAATTGGAATGCAAGGAAATAAAACTGACTCAACTCGTGCTTTTTATTGTTAAGTAAGAGTTTGAGTAAACATATCTTTGGTTTCAATACAGATTTTTTTCTTACTTTTGTTTAATCTGAATGAAAAACCTCATATTTTTTTCTGCAATGAGCATCAGCTCCACAGGATTTTATATTCATTTTATACCCATCTAAGAAGTTGTTCAAAGATGTATTCACGCAAGGACAATATCAGACCAAACAAGAGTAGAAATATAAGTTAAAACCACCAAAAAAACTCTTTCCATGTTAACAAATAACAACATTTTCTCTTGAAATAAGCAATTCAGTGGTGTCTAAATTACCATTTACTGTGTTATTTCACTTACGATACACAATAAAGTAAATAGGTCTATAAATTTGTTCGAAAAATTCTCAAAGGAGTTGCTGTGAAATTGCTATAATTGCTCTAATTGCCATTATCCTTTTCTATAGGGATACAAGTAGTGGAAAAAAACCCCCAAACTGGAAGCATGGAAATACTTTTTGTAAATTGGATTGATTTGACCAATAGCATTTTCCAAAATACTTTATAAGAGAAAATACAATTAATTTCAAACTTTCCAAAAGGTTTTATTTTGGCTGTGAAATGCTGAAATTTTGGTACTTTTAACAACAGTTCCATAATTCAGACTTGCACTTCTTTTTCACAGTAGTATTTTACCCAACTTTAGGAAACAAAGTTGTTCAGAAGAATTAAATAAACTCACAATGGAGGGATCATATGAAAAACTCTGTGATCCCTATTTTGGGTGAAGCAGGGGTTTTCTGCTTATTTTTTATTTTTTTACTTTGCTAAGAAGCAGAAAAGATTTTTCATTGCCCTTGATTTTCCCTGTAGGTTTTTCTAATCTGGCTAAAAATAATCCATCATTCCCCAGGATTTTTCCATGCACGAGTCACCACTTTCCTCTCTAAAAATAAGGTCCTTTGAGGGCTAACTGGAACCTTTTGGAAAAAGTAGAAAGATTTGGCAGTGCTGGACTCTGCCTTTATCCCAGATTGCAACATACAATTTCTTGCAAATATCTAAAGGAGTCTTGATGGCCTTTGATTCTGGGTGGCTGAATGGAAAATCTAACTTAAAAATAAAATGTTATTGTGGAATTATGGTTTATTTCTATGGTATGGATGGATCTCACCAGAACAGGCCACACTGGTGTTACGTTTTTTAAATAACTGAGATTTTAGATGGTACATCCAGCTTGCAAAGCCCATCTATCCTTTCTGGAGTAGGCAAAGCTCAGCAGGAGCACAAATAATTCAAAGCTTTTGTAGCCTTCAGATGTCTTGAGAGAAAAAGGTGAGTTTCTGCTTTTTCTGTCTCTCCTGAGCTGTGTAGGGAAAGTGAAATGAGGGAAAGTGAAATGAGGGCCTTTCAGGGACGTGGCCATGGACAGCAGAAATACAGATTGCTCTTGTTACAGCTGCTGTGTGAGACAAGGAATGTGCTGCGCTAAAATGTGATTTTTGTCTTTTTTAGACAGGTACAGACTCATTTAAAGAAGTAGTTGATAAAGGAGCTGACCTTTTAAAGAGAAAATAGTAAACAAAAGTACTGAGCCCACGGAGGGGAGCTTTTGATAAATGAATAGAGTGGTAACGAGAACGGGCTCCTTGTGCATCCAAACCCAAAATTAAATGGAGAACTGAGGTGGTAAAAATAGACATTGGCTGCTTCAGAGCAGCTTTCAGTGCACGAAATAAGGCTTGAATATTTGCAAACAAATTAGGCTCTGTGTTGGGAAGGTTTCTGGCTTTCTTCTGTGTAAAGATAACTCATTAGAATATTTAAGATAACTCAAAGACCCCTCTGTGAGGTGGAGGCTGGTGGCAGAATGGAAATGCTTTTCTAGGAATGATAATGGAATCCCAGAATCATCTGGGTTGGAAAAGCCCTCCAAGATCAACGAGTCCAGCCTGTGCTCCATGCCCACCTTGTCCCCAGCCCAGAGCACTCAGTGCCACCTCCAGGTGACACCTCCAGGGATGGGCACTCCAAAGCTCCCTGGGCAGCCCCTGTCGAGGCCTGAGCTCCCTTTCCATGGGCAAATTCCTGCTGCTGCCCAAGCTGAAGGGACTGATGGGGCTTTTCTGCCCTCCCTGGTGCCCAAGGACCAGGAGAGCCCACCTGGACGGTCTAAAAGTGGGATTGGTGCCTTTGTAGATGCCCAGACTTTCTCAATATGGGCAAGTTGCAAGTGAGGTCTTCCAGATCAGAGCATTCCATGGCAGAAATGCACTTGGATTCATTCTTAGTGTCATGGAAAAGCTTCAAAGGGCCTTCCCTGCAAGTCTGGTTGTGCTCTGGTTTGCGTTGAAGCATCAGAGGACGTGGATATGCGGGAAAGAAATAAAGATGCTGGAATGCCCAAGATTTGGGGGAATGGTGGGCTGAGTGAAATATTTGGTACTGTAATGTGTGTGTTTTAACAGAGAGAAGGAAAAAGTGCAGAGAAGCAGCTGGAGAGGAAGGGGGAAGGAAGAAGGAAGAAGGAAGGAGGAAGAAGGGAGGCAGCACTACAGCAATAGAAAGAAGGGACTGTGTATTTGAGGGGTGACAGGAAAGAATTTGCAGGATCCAGCCTTGTCTGAGTTTGTTCATAGGGTGGGATAGTTGTTTGTGTGTCACGGAGAATATTTCTGTTTAATTCCTTTTGAATCTGGTGGCAAAACAGCCTCTTCTCTTTGAGCTGTAACTTCCTTCTCTTTGTCCAGGATGAAGTTTTCCAGGCCAGGTTGGATTGAGCTTGGAGCAACCTGGGATGGTGGAACACCATCAAACAAATGTTAAGGAAGGCCTGGAATATTCATCCTGAAGGGGGTGAAGGCTGAAAGGGCTGACATGGAGATGGAAAATGGAAAATCTCATGGATCTCACACAATGAGTTTGGTTGTAAAACAGCTGAAGTTTTTTGGTTTTAACACAAGTAAGTTTTCCTTTAACAGCAGGTTGTGGCTTCGGTAGCTTGTAGCCTCTTGGAGGCTGTGGATTTGGATGATATCAGGAAATCTGGAAGTTTGGCAAACCCATTGAATGGCCTGGGCTGAAAGGGATCACCCAGTGCCACCCCTGCCATGGCAGGGACACCTCCCACTGTCCCAGGCTGCTCCAACCTGGCCTTGGGCACTGCCAGGGATGCAGGGGCAGCCACAGCTGCTCTGGAAAACCTCTGCCAGGGCTTCACCAATCTCACAGCCAGGAATTCCTTCCCAATATCCCATTTAACCCTTCCCTCATTCAGCTTAAAGCATAGAGAAGATTTTGAATAGACAGGGTTAGACATTCCAAGGGCTATTCCAGGTTACACAGGAATAAGTGAGAAATGGATCCCCAGGCTCATGTGCTCCCTATGTCATGGCATGGGAGAGCACTTTTTATATATTTTTTACATTTTCCCAGCTGTCCAATACACACATTTCTTTTTCTGAAGCCACAGGCATGCTCAGAGGGGGTCCATTAAAAGTGGACAGATGCTAAGAAAGATATTTTGCCTCTCCTCTGAGAGGTAAATACTATGATCAGTTGACATCAGAGATGATTTGGCCCTAATTCAGTGCTAAAAAAACCAATTTCTGAGTTCAAATATAGAGTCTTACATTTATTTTTTTCCTAGCCTTGCTAGTTTCCAAGGAGATCTAACCATGTAGATTGTCTGCAAAGGTGGTAATTAGCCAGCAATGAACAAGATGGACACAAAGAACTTATTGGCAAAAATCAAAATTTCCAAGTGGTTCTATCAGAGCATTTCTTTTCAGACATCCTAATTTGCCTCACACCATGGTTTTGTAAACAACTGGCTTTCAGATAACTGCTTGAGCAGAAAAATGGAAAATGTCCTCAGATTGATGCAGATGGGATTTTTTTTCTAGGATATCTAGCAATTAAAAATAAGATCCAACAAATTCTACTGACTATAAATAACAGTTTGGGTTTATAACCCAATGTTCAGAAAAAATGACAAAGGGAGGAGCAAAGGCAGGGTATAAAACATGTTCCCATTTTTATGCAACACAGACTTGTTGTGAGAAATCTTGGATCTACCTCTGGAGTAACGCAAAGACAGGATTTGAACTTGGGCTGTCCTTTATAATTGATGGGAGTGAGGAAGGGTGAAGGAGAGATAGGAAGGGTCTTTACTCTCACTGACTCTTGGGAATATCACCTGAATTTCTTTATTAATCTAACCCACCAATATGACTTTATTTCAGTATATAGTATCTATATTTTCCTCCTTAGAAAAGTTGCTGTTTAGTTGAAAAGTGTCTCCAGTTTAATGAAAATATATAGATTTTAAGCTAGAATATTATGTTTAGTAAAAAGGCTTTTTTCTGTTAAATTTCCTCATAGTCTCTGTCACAGTGCAACTTTCAGGCTCATCTGGAATCACACTAAAGGAGAAGCCTTAGAAGAGAAGTCCTTTGAAAAAACATCAATAGTGGAAGGGTCAGTGTGGCTGAGAGTTACCTGGACACAGCCTGTGTGCAAAAAAAGGGGAAAATCCTCCAGTTTACAGCTGGATTGTCACTTTGAGAAGTTGGAATGAGGTTTGGTCTTTTCTGCCGTTTCCCAAGGGAAAGGAGGAGAGGAAATGGCCTCGAATTGCACCAGGGGAGGCTCAGCCTGGAGATTGGAAAGGAAATTTCCCTGGCAGAGTGGTCAGGCCTTGGGCTGAGCTGCCCAGGGAGGTTTGCAGTCACTGTCTGTGGGAGTGCTCAGGAGGAGTCTGGAGGTGGCCCCTGGGGACAGGGTTTGGGGGATGCTGGTGGGGCTGGGGTGGCACTGGGTGATCCTGAGGGGCTCTTGATGATTCTGTGACCCTGTGATCATTATTACAATTTTCAAAAGGCCTGGATGAAGTTTTTGACCTTGTTTCTGACTTTCACACCCCCGTGTATCCCAAGATGGATCTCCTTTGTGTTAACAAATGGATATTTATTTCCATCTACACAGAATGTGTGGGAATCATGTGTGAAATGAATAGTGAGGACCTGAGGTATGTGGAACACAAAACAATGAATGCGCATTCAGGAGGAGTGGGGGAGATGCACAGAAAACTCTTTTTTCTTTTTTTTCTTTTTTTTCTTTTTTTTTTTCCCCTGTATACAAACACAATTTTTTTTTTCCAGTGGATACTGAGCTCTGAAATGGTGACTAAACCCTTTATTTTGGGGCTGTTATTCCTCCTCCAGCTTGTTAGACTGGTATTTTGTACTGTACACGATGCTGCATCAGAGACATTTTTATCTGATGCTTCCTCGAGCCGGCAACAGGGAGCAGCAGCAGAACAAACATTTCCCTCTGGCTGCTGGACATAGCCCCGGGGCCCAAGAGGGCAGCGAGTTTGTAAATCAGGATTTGTGCTGGAAGCTGAAATGATCAGCAGCACCAGAGTGAAGTGGAGAAAGCACTTTTATTTATATAATCACAACCTCTGTCAGTGGAGGGGGTTGGAGGGAGCGAGCAGGATTTACCTGCTCACATTCACAGCACTGGCAAGGTGGTCTGGATATAGAGGGTTTCTCACTCTCTTTGCACCTCTGCAAATGTTGGAGTAAAAAAAGATAATGGCCTAAGAACTTTCTGTGGATTGTTATGTAATGAGATATTGGGGTCCTCGTATTTCTCATTCTTGCTCATGTACAGGGACTCTAAAGGGAGCTACAGCAGAGGGTCCCTAACAAGATTCTTTGAAGGCTGATAAATTTGGGATTGGGAGCAAAGGGAATTCCTGCTGCATGGGCACCGAGGCCTTCCAGGGTCTCAGAGATCACCTCTAAAAGAGAGAGTCACTTATGGACCTTCAGAGTGACAGGATGGGTCAGGCTGGAAGGGACCACAGTGGGTCACTGGTGCCACCTCCCTGCTCCAGCAGGGCCATCCCAGGGCACAGGGCTGTGTCCAGAGGGCTCTGGAATGTCCCCAGGGAGGAGTCCCCAGCCCCTCTGGGCTCTGCTCAGGGCTGGCACTGCCCAGGGCAGAAGCTGTGCCCCTGTGCAGGGGAATTGCTGGGCTCAGCCCCTGCCCGTGGCTCTGGGGCCATTGCTGGGCCTGGAGCAGAGCCTGGGGCTGCTCTGCCCTCCCTGCACACAGGGACAGACACAGGGACACACAGGGACAGACAGGGACACCCAGGGACACCCAGGGACCCCCAGGGCTGAGGCTCCTCTCCCTGGGGCTCCTCTCCAGGCTGAGCAGCCCCAGCTCCCTCAGCCTCTCCTGGGCACGGAGATGCTCCAGGCCCTTCCTCAGCTCCAGGATCCTCCCTGCCCTGCTGGGAATGCTCATCCCTGTGCACTCCTGGACAGCACAGAGAGTGAAAAGAGAAAGGAAACTCATAACGACCCGCTCTGGGTGTTATTTGTGTGGGTACCAAAGAAGCTGCAACCCTGTTTCTAAGCTGATATTTGGGGTCGATCCACACAAGGAGCTGAGGGCCTGACCTGCCACACATCTGCCCCCACAGCCCCACACCTTCCCCGTGGTACCCCTTCATTTTCCCTGTCTCCTTACACAGAGCAACACCTCCAAGCCCTGAATAAAGAGCTGATGTGATAAATGCCCATCAGTTACAAATGATTTCAGGCAATCTGACCTCAGCGCCATTCACATGGAAATGAAGTACAAGCTCCTATTGCAAGGATGCTCTGGCTAAATGGGAAACATCTTGCTTTTCTTCGGTGATCGCTTGTAATAAATTGCCTGACTCGCCGGCTTTCACCTTCTTTCTCCTGCAATTACCTCGATTATTTGCTTTTACATTTAGTATTAGTACGACTTGTGTCTCGTCAAGCTTCCCTGCAGAATCAATGAATGAATCAATCAATTTCTAACTCATCCTGCTCATCCTCTCAGTCCAGTTTGAGTGTGCTGGTGTTATTTGGTCCAGACAAAATTAATAACAGGAGCTAAAAACTGCAGCTGGGTGCACTGGCGTGTTTGTAGGAGGCAGAGATTTATTATCTTATATCCACGTTGGTACAGGAAAAACAGTGCTCAGTGTTGTTCACAAAATTCCCCCTCTCTTTGGCAGGCTAACCACATTTAATCTTCTGTGGTGTTATCCCAGGAACATTAATGCAAATAAAGCTGGCCTGGAATTTAGTCTAAGGGAAGTAATGGCTTAGTCAGGAGTGGCAGAATGACATTTCAGGGCCTTACTATGCCCTGCATCAGATCCAGCAATTTTAAAAGACCTTTTTGACCTTTTGATTAAAAAGACTCCCAGCATTTGTTCTTCTCCACCTCCTCATAAAGCTGTCACTGTTTTCAGTCCTTCTGTTGCGTTCTCTTCCTGCTTAAAATAAAATGAAACTGTTGGCCTGTGGTCAAGTGATTTGGAGCTGGAGAAGCAGCCTGTATCCATAGGAGTGCACACCTACACCCTGTTTTCCTATGGGAAGCAGAAGCAGTGGGCAAAGAGGGGACTGGAATTCTGTCCATGGCATCGCAAGGCACTGAATGCTGGGCCCAGTATTGGCTTCACATTGAGTTTTACTGGTCAAGTGCTCAACTTGTCAGATCCAGAAGCACAGGATGAGCTTGCTGTGGACACTTGAGATTCTTGACAACCTCTGTAGAATCATGGAATGTTCTGAGCTGTGAGGGACCCACAGGATCATGGAGCTCAACTCCTGTCCCTGCCCAGACCCCCAACAATCCCACCCTGGGCATCCCAAAGGCTCCTGGAGCTGTGGCAGCCTCGGGGCTGTGCCCATTCCCTGGGGAGCCTGGGCAGTGCCAGCACCTCTGGGGAAGAGCCTTGCCCTAAAATCCAACCCCAATCCCTCCTGGCCCAGCTCCAGCCTCTCCCTGGGTGCTGTCCCTGGTCACTGGAGGTGAGGCTTTTGTCCAAGTGGCCACTGCTGAAGTGGGGGCTCAGAGAGGATCAGAGATAAAGTAAAAGCTGTCTTTGTAATTCAGTGAACTACAGGCCAGATAATTTAATAGAATCTCAGGATCATTAGGATTGGAAAAGCCCTCCCAGCCCAGGCAGTGCCAGCTGTGCCCCAGGCCCACCTTGTCCCCAGCCCAGAGCACTCAGTGCCACCTCCAGGTGACACCTGCAGGGATGGGCACTCCAAACCTCCCTGGGCAACCCTTTCCAATTTTCTACAGCTCAGGCTCTGCCAAGCTCCCTGCTGGGGAGGTTCTGAGGTGCTGGTGGGAACTCCTGGGCTCCTTGTTCCTCTTAATTCCAATCAGTGGCTGCACAGGGCAGAGAGGGTTGCCAGGGAGGAGGAGTGGGAAGCTGCTCCAGGTGCTTGAACAGGGGGTCCCATGGTGGAGGAACTCAGGGGGAGACAAGTTTCCACTGAGAGAGCTGGGAAAGGGGTTGAGCCTGGAGAAAAGGAGGCTCAGAGGGGATCTTGTGGCTCTGCACAAGGCCCTGACAGGAGGGGCAGGGAAAGGAGGAGAGGAAATGGCCTCAAAATTGCACCAGGGGAGGCTCAGCTTGGAGATTGGGAAAGGAAATTTCCCTGGCAGAGTGGTCAGGCCTTGGGCTGAGCTGCCCAGGGAGGTTTGCAGTCACTGTCTGTGGGAGTGCTCAGGAGGAGTCTGGAGGTGGCCCTTGGGGACAGGGTCTGGGGGATGCTGGTGGGGCTGGGGTGAGGGTGGGACTGGATGATTTTGTCTCTCTTCAAAGACTGAGAAGAAACATCCACTTAATTCCATGGTAGAAACCAAAGGAAAATACAACTGAGGAAGGACAGCCTTCTTTTGATGTGAATATTCGGATATTCCAAAGAGATTTTTCATTTACAACATTTAGAAATAAAAATCCTATTCCTACTATAGAGAGAGGTAAAAAAATCCCATTTCTGGGATTCTTCTAAGTCCATCACTGTGCCCCGAATCCCCAAGGTTTTTCCTATTGCAGTGGTGTTCCTCAGAAACTATTTCAGTTGCCTTTTCTCCAGTTTAAAAGGTTTTTTTTTCAGAATGGAACCCTCGGGGTGCATCTTCCAGAACGGGATCTGTAACATCCGCACCAATTGTTTAAAAATTGCATAAATGTAACCTATTCACTCATTTTTTATGGATGTGCTGATATTTAGCTTTAATAAATCCACTTCCTGCTAGCTGCAAATTCCAAACAAATTCCTCCTATGGAAAAGGACATTAGGAGGATTGCAAGCATTTAATTTTTCTCCTGACCATTGCAAACATCAGTATGAAAGGAGGGTGATGATCACACTGTTGACAAGGGGTATAATTAGCATTTGCTTACACTTCATAGTTCCTGCTCTGGGTGAAGTGGTGGATGGATGATAAATCTTTGGAATGGAAAAGAGAGGCTTTGGAAAGGGAGAGAAACTGTTGTTATAAATGAGGGAATTTAAGGAGGGCAAAACCATAAGTACAGTTTAATAGATGTGGGAAATAGTAACAATTCCAGTTGCAGTGGAATAAAGCAGCAAAGAAGACAGGCTGTGTGTCAGGGTTTGGGGTTTATTTCTTTTCTCTAGGCTTTTCATCCTCAATAACTTTTCTGTCTAAAATAAAACAGGAATACAGTTGATTTTCCAGTTGCTCTGGGACATCTCTGAATGTAAAATCCAATTTTGATGTTCTGTAATTTTTTTTTTCATTTTTTAGAGCTCCTTCTAAATTTTAGGGCTTTCTAGCACAGTTTGTTACAAAAACAGTGGAAATCAATACCATTGTAATACATTGTTTTCTCAGGTCCTTTTTGGGATTCTACACTATTCTTCCATGTTTTCAAAGGAGCTGAAAAGACCACCAGGATGAGCAGGGGGCTGGAGCAGCTCTGCTGGCAGGAAAGGCTGGCACAGCTGGCATTGCTCAGCCTGGGCAGGAGAAGCTCTGGGCTGAGCTCAGGGTGGCCTTGCAGGGCCTGAAGGAGCCCCAGGAAAGCTGCAGAGAGACAATTGCCAAGGGCTGCAGGGACAGGAGCCAGGGAATGGCTCCCAGTGCCAGAGGGCAGGGCTGGATGGGCTCTTGGGAATCAGGAATTGTTCCCTGGCAGGGTGGGCAGGCCCTGGCACAGGGTGCCCAGAGCAGCTGTGGCTGCCCCTGCATCCCTGGCAGTGCCCAAGGCCAGGCTGGACACTGGGGCTGGAGCAGCCTGGGACAGTGGGAGGTGTCCCTGCCATGGCAGGGGTGGGATGAGAAGATCTTTAAGGTCCTTCCAACCCAAACCTCTCCATGATTCCATGAGTTATCCAAGTCCAAGACTGGCTGATGTCATTTATCAGCACGAGAACCTGAACACTTCAAGTTAACAGAGTTAACTCTCTCCTCACCAAAATAATAATCCAGCAACTCTTGAGCTTCACAGTTGTGGGTAGAATAGAAGAATTTTGAAAAAGTCTTAGGAGTGTTAATTATGGAGGGAAAATGAGTTACAGCCAATAAGAACTCAGGAACCCACAGCAGAGATGTTGCTCTGCCTTTTCAAACAGAGCTTACTGACCAAACCCTCTGTAAAAAACATCTTCCAGCATTCAGTACCTCACATTAATGAAATTATTTGCTCCAGTTGTGGCATTTGTCAGCATTTCAGGTGAGGCAGTTGGCAGCTTTATGTCGAGCACTGGCCTAATGTCCAGACATCAATAAATCCTCCTATCAGTCCCACTATTCTCTCATCCTTTTTCAGGAAGAAAAAAATAACAAAATATTCTTTCCTTCATACAAGATATTTTTTCACCCTAAATAATATTGTTTTATTACAATCCTCTCCCTAAAAGCTCCAAGAACAAGGATGCCCCTTGAATTGGAGTTAAACAGGACATTTTCTCAAGTGGAACAATTTTTCATTTCAAACTGGAGAGGGGACAAGGGAAGAAGATTTTTCCTTTCCATGTCTGATGTTTCCTCCTCAAATAGCATTTCATATTTTTTAACTTTTTCTTAGATGACCCATAGAAATTAAAGCTTTTCTATTGCGAAATTACTGAGAATGCCACAATTCTTTTTCTAGCTGTGACTTTTTGAACTTCAATTTCAAATTACTGCTTTTTCCTGAATTTCCCTTCCCTTCCCTTCCCTTCCCTTCCCTTCCCTTCCCTTCCCTTCCCTTCCCTTCCCTTCCCTTCCCTTCCCTTCCCTTCCCTTCCCTTCCCTTCCCTTCCCTTCCCTTCCCTTCCCTTCCCTTCCCTTCCCTTCCCTTCCCTTCCCTTCCCTTCCCTTCCCTTCCCTTCCCTTCCCTTCCCTTCCCTTCCCTTCCCTTCCCTTCCCTTCCCTTCCCTTCCCTTCCCTTCCCTTCCCTTCCCTTCCCTTCCCTTCCCTTCCCTTCCCTTCCCTTCCCTTCCCTTCCCTTCCCTTCCCTTCCCTTCCCTTCCCTTCCCTTCCCTTCCCTTCCCTTCCCTTCCCTTCCCTTCCCTTCCCTTCCCTTCCCTTCCCTTCCCTTCCCTTCCCTTCCCTTCCCTTCCCTTCCCTTCCCTTCCCTTCCCTTCCCTTCCCTTCCCTTCCCTTCCCTTCCCTTCCCAAACCTTCCCTTCCCAAACCTTCCCTTCCCTTCCCAAACCTTCCCTTCCCAAACCTTCCCTTCCCTTCCCAAACCTTCCCTTCCCAAACCTTCCCTTCCCAAACCTTCCCTTCCCTTCCCAAACCTTCCCTTCCCAAACCTTCCCTTCCCAAACCTTCCCTTCCCAAACCTTCCCAAACCTTCCCTTCCCAAACCTTCCCTTCCCAAACCTTCCCTTCCCAAACCTTCCCTTCCCAAACCTTCCCAAACCTTCCCTTCCCTTCCCAAACCTTCCCTTCCCTTCCCAAACCTTCCCTTCCCGCACCTTCCCTTCCCTTCCCTTCCCTTCCCTTCCCTTCCCTTCCCTTCCCTTCCCTTCCCTTCCCTTCCCTTCCCTTCCCTTCCCTTCCCTTCCCTTCCCTTCCCTTCCCTTCCCTTCCCTTCCCTTCCCTTCCCTTCCCTTCCCTTCCCTTCCCTTCCCTTCCCTTCCCTTCCCTTCCCTTCCCTTCCCTTCCCTTCCCTTCCCTTCCCTTCCCTTCCCTTCCCTTCCCTTCCCTTCCCTTCCCTTCCCTTCCCTTCCCTTCCCTTCCCTTCCCTTCCCTTCCCTTCCCTTCCCTTCCCTTCCCTTCCCTTCCCTTCCCTTCCCTTCCCTTCCCTTCCCTTCCCTTCCCTTCCCTTCCCTAAAACTTCAGCACTTGAAAACTTGAGGGCAATCTCAAGGGTTTGTGCAGGAACTTTTCAGGAAAACCATTCCTATTCCATCTCTGTGTTTTCACTCTGCTGTGTTTCACTCACTTTTCACTCAAATCTATTTTTTTAAATATTGCTTTGATTGCACTGTCCTGTATTGTAAGAGTAGATTCAGCTTCTATGCTCTGTAGTAAATTATTCTGATCGAGTTCTACTTTTCTAATCACTTGTCATAATAAGCAATTAATTTTTGTATAAATACACCTGATGTGCCGTCATTAATGTCTGCAGGACAAAGCTGTAAAACTCAAAATAATGGGAATGTTTTGGGAATATTTTGGAAATACTCTCCCATATCCAGTCCAGCTCACCCAGCCCAGCTTTCCTGACAGGGATGTTCACATTTTTTGCCTCTTAGTGATGCCTGTCCTGACAAATGCCTGCTGAGTCTTTTTAGTCAAAGAATTATTTCATTTGCTTTCAACAATTTTCAGCCTCAGGATGCTGTTTAGGAAAAACCCCAGTCCTACTAAAATGTTACCAGAAGCTGCTGCTCCCAGGCTAATAAAAGGCACAACAAACCAACCATTAACTGGTGGCAACCAGTGATTTAGAAAATCTTACACAACTCAGTGTTGGGTGGATTATTCACTGCTCAGTCATCCTCTTTGCTTCCTGATCTTGGGAAGATATAAAAGATTTAAGCTTAATTCAAATTTTACCTTTAGGCTGCAGAACTTTATCAAAGCATCTTAACTTTTGTTTTCCTAGCACATAAAAATCTGAAGACTTAGAGGGACAGATATTCGAAAGATCAAGGGAATGAAGTTGATTTGCTCTGTTAATACTGATTTCTAAAAATATTTTCTTTCTGTTGATGGTTTAGTTGAGTCTGTTCTAAATACTGGACCAACACCAATGTAATTTCTCACTTTGGTAAAGTTTAAAAGAAAAAAACCATTCCATTTAGGTTTTTGTACCTTTATGTTGACTCTACATTTATGACAGAGAGGAAATGCCCCTTTTGTTTTGAGTTTCACACATAATGGGTGATTCTAGAAAGTGAAAAACCCTAATAGTGTTCAAAGACCTGTGGGCAGAACAGTGAAAATTCCTTCTCAGGAATATTTTCCTTTCTTTCCCTTCCTGCTCAGGCTTCCAGTCTGAGCTGAGTCATAGAAATCTGAACATATTCCTGCCTGCTGTCCCCATCTAGACCTTAATTTTCATTTGTTCTGTAACCTGCCTTGGGTGGGTAGGAGTAGGAAATGAGTAGGAAAGCTTTGTAAGGTTTTGTCCCTAGGCATGGTTGGCTTGCAGCTGAGACAGGAGATGTTTAATGGGCATCCAGCACCCCCAAAATGTATCCTGAAAGTTGAGTGTGGGCTCATTCTAAAAACATAGTAACAGCACTTGGAAATTGCCCATCTATGAAGTGCTTTGAATCACACATTTTTGTTGTTTTTTTCTCCCCAGTTGCCTAAAAAAAACCCAAGAAAACCTCTTTATGGTGTGTTTTATCCTGCACTGGAGCTTGGCAGTCAGGTGCAACTCAGTGCTGAGATTGAGATACACTTTTAAATTAAGCTGATTGGTTTAAAGGTGTAAATTAACAAATCACAGATTCCATGGAAACCAGAATTACCTTAATCAATACAGATCTAAAATTAAACCACAGAATCCTGGAATAGCCCAGGCAGTCCCAGCTGTGCCCCAGGCCCACCTTGTCCCCAGCCCAGAGCACTCAGTGCCACCTCCAGGTGACACCTCCAGGGATGGGCACTCCAAAGCTCCCTGGGCAGCTCCTGCCAAAGCCTGAGCTCCCTTTCCATGCAGAAATTCCTCCTGAATGCATATTTCTTTGTTGTAATCATGCCTAGCAAGCAATTTGCAGACTAATTTTACCTGCTGTCTTTGGGGGATCTGGAAATCAGGTACAGACAGTGGGGTTTAAGAAACAAAGCAAAACACAGCCACCCAAAAACCCTCCAAGAAACTGAGAGTTAAAATAAATAAATTAATTAATAAATCAACACTGCAAAAGTTTGAAGCTCTTGTTTCAGCTCTATGCTCATCTTCCCAAGGTGGAAAAGATTTCTTGGCCCCAAGTTTAGTGTTAGATGGAGTTTGTAGCTGTTCACCCATGACCTGCCCACACCCATCCTGCATGAAATCCCAACCTGCAGGACACTTCCTGGCTTTTCTGCCTCCTTCCCAACCTAAACTTTGATCCTGTGCCTGCTTGAAGACTTTGCAGGTAAAGCTGGCCAGGGAATAATTTGTGTTTTATGGCAGCTTCTGTGGTTTTTGTGAGGTTGTGAAGTTTTAATTATGTGTTGCAGGAAAACCAAATCCTCAGAAATGCTTTTTGCAAAACATCCCCTGTGGAAAACATCCTTTTTTGTCTTGGCAGGATCAGACTTTTCAAGCTGGCTTCCCTTCTGCAGCCCCTCTGACATGATATCCCACATTAGAAACCCCTTTCCAGTGCTGTTCTTCCTGCAGCTGGAACTCACCTTGCTAAACATTTGGGCTTGCAAAGAAAAACACTTTCCAAGATTATTTTTTCCGGTCAGAACCATTCCAGCAGGTTTCACTTCCCAGGGTGCCTGTGCCCTGCCTCCCTATGTGTAAAATACAGGGATTTCATGGGATGTAGGACCTTCCTCTGACTGTCCTCGTGTTAATTTATCTGGAGCTACCACAGGAAATATAGGATGGGATAAAGATTTTGTGCAAACTCTCCAGAAAGCCCTGAAGTTTTGCACATCTCTGGACTCTGGGAGCCTGTCTTGTAACCAAGGAAAAAAAAAAAAGTGTATTCTGTTTCATCTGTAGAAAGCAGTTGGGAGATGGTTTCTTTTTTCTTTATCTCTTGTAACTCCAGGGGGGAGGAGGTGGATGCCTTCTGATAACAGCCAAGCTGTTAAACCAGGTGGGGCAGTGTTTGTGATCTCTGTCACCACTGCCCACCCTCGGGGATATCTTCTGTTCATGGGCCATGGAGGGTCACAGTGACACATTCCATCATCCATTGGGAGATGGAACACCCAGTGGGGAGGAGCCAACCATTCCCACATGGATAAAACCTGAGATTCAGAACAGCAGAGCATCCTCTTTTCCACTGGATTCTCAGAAGAAGACGGAACTCATCTCACTGCCACTTCAGGATCATCTCTACTCCAACAGAACCCCATCTGTCACTCCAGGAGGATTTATTTGGACTGCTTCCAACACCCTGGCCAACAGGGTGTCAGGTCGTATTCCTGACTCCATCAGGATTTTCTAGGACTTTTGTTTGTTTGCTTGCTTGGTTTTTTTGTTTGTTCGTTTTTGTTTTTGTATTACTGCATTTGTATTTTTTAATATTGCTAGTAAAGATCTGTTATTCCTGTTCCCATTTTTTTTTTTTGCCTGAAAGTTCCCAATTGCAAAATTGTAATAATTTGGAGGGGAGGGGTTTTACATTCTCCATTCCAAGGAAAACTCCAGTTTTCCCTGACAGATACCTGTCTTTCTGAACCTAGACAGAGCCTGAGGAGAAATCTGGGAAGTGAGGAGGAGCAAGACTGAGAGAAGTGCAAAAAGTTTCCACATTTTCCTGTGCCTTTCCCCTCTCCTGTTGAATCAAGCTGTCACTCACACCGAGCTGTTTGGGCTTCTCACGTGAGAGGCACCACGTTGTACCAGAATTTTGAGGAACAGCCAAGGTCTGCAGGAGGCACAGCAGTGCTCGGAGCATTGTCCCCCACCCAGGAGCCGCCAGCTGTTGTGTCCTACATCACAAACGACCCACTGGGGACAAGGGGCTGGAGGAAGAGATTTTTCTGGGACAATCAGTGAGGGAGCTGAGGTTTTTCTGGGTTACCTCTGATTTCAGAAGGCGCCAATGTGACTGCTAAGCACTGAGCAGCCTTTGATCTGTGAGTCATTGCGCGTTCTGGGCCCATCTGCTCCCTTTGATCCACGGGGCACGCTCTGCTCTCATGATCCGCTGTCCCCAGGGCTCTGGGGCTGGCTGCAATCTGTTAAGTGGACACAGGGAAGTTGCCCGGGCAAAGGCTGGGAGCTCCACAGAATCCCAGAAGTTTTTGGGCAGCAGATGCTCTTGTCAATGCAATTTGCTGTCGGAGGCCACTCAGACAACTGCAGCGTGTGCAGCACATTAGACAGGATCTAAAGCAGAAAATTTATCCTGTTGGGTGACACCAGAAGAACAAATCAGTCTCTTCTGTGCTCCAGCTGGGACACTGCTGCTCCCCCTCTGTCACATCCACTCTTTCAGTCCATTCACTGCAGGAGCCTGTCACCTCCCTGGTGACAATATTCAGGCAGGTTGGCCTGTTCTCTCTTGGCACTATCCCACGGTGCTGTGCTCCCTCCTCCATCTCTCCTAGTTCTGCTCAGTTTTCCCTACCCAAAATAGGCCCTTTTGTTTGCTTTGAGGGAAAAATATAGAATTTGTGCTAAATAAAGCCCATCCAAATTTGTTCTGTTTGGTCCCACCCTTCTGTGGAGGGGGGGGGATGGATTAAAGGTTGTTTACGCCCTGAAATAAGCCAGAAGTATTTACTGGTTTTTATTGCTGCTGCTGCAGTGAGTCAATGTATTAGGACAAAATGCTATTTAGAGCAGTGGAAGGAATGGATACTTCAGTGACAGCATTGATTTTGATCTAACACAGACTAATATCACGTGCTGGCACAATGCAGATCACAGCCAAACGAGATCCTCACTTGCTGCAATGGAAAATTATTAAAAAGCAGCCCTCAGTAAATGCATTAACGTATGATGATGTGGCTGTGGCTCTGTGTGCACTCCACAGGCTCATGGAGAAGGTGTGAAGGTCTCCCCTCCCCCAGCTCCTTATCCAGACATTTCCCACTTGGAGAAGAGCCCAGAGGTCCTGTTTCAACTTTCTGTGCTGGACACTGCTTTGGACTTTGCCTCTAGATGCCCAAGGCCAAAACTGGATCCATCTTTCCCATTTAGACTCCAAGGACGAAGTGGCCAAGAGGGGAACACTTCCATCACTGGAGGTGTTCAAGGTCAGGGTGGTTCTGAGCAACCTGGTCTAGAGAGAGATGTCCCTTCCCATGGCACTGGGGTTGGACTATGTGACCTCTGAAGGCCCTTTCCCACCCAAACTGTTCTATTGTCCTTTCTTGACAACATATTATTGAAATAAACCTCATCAGCCATGGTTACCATGCTGTGTTTGCAAAGCAAAATAAGAATCCTCCACATGCAAGATTGATCTGAAGGTAATTTCAGTTCTGTGCCCCATTTGTGCACAGAATTCCAGCGCTGCTGAGATCCAAGGCAGGACTGCACTCTGCAATTCATGGAAGGAATTAAAATGATATCGTGTTAACCATAGAACCAGCCTTGACTTTTGACTTCCAGTTTCATATTCCAGGTATAAATCATAAAATCAGAATAGACTGGGTTGGAAGGGACCCTTAAAGATCCACTCCCGCTAGACCAGGTTGCTCAGAACCACATCCAGCCTGGACCTGAATGCTTCCAGGGATGGGGCAGCCACAGCTTCTCTGGGAAAACTGTGCCAGGACCCCACCATCCTTATTGTAAAAAAATTCTGCTGTATATCTAATGCAAGTTGAGTCTCTTTTAGTTTATACCCTTTAATCCTTGTCCTACTGCAACAGCTCTTGGCCTTGTTGAGCTCAAACCTCATGAGGTTTGCATGGCCCCACTCCTGAGCTTGTCCAGAACCCTCCGGATGGCAAAAAAAAAACCTCCTAAAAAGGACTCTTAAATGAGATTCTTCTTCTGATCATAGCAATGATTCACTTGGTGAGTGATTTTCAATTTTTGGCTCTCCAGTGAGAAGCAGGTACATTTTGAGCTCTGGTGTTTCCTGACATCTGGATAAATTCCCAATGAATTTCAGCTACATTCACCCAGGCCTCAGAAACTTCATGTGTTTAACACTATTAATGTAGAATTTCCAGTTTCTGGTGGACTCAGGATCTGATCAAATCCCTACAATCCCTTTAATCATGTGTAAAAGTTATTCAGGTTCTTACTAAAGGTTCACAGAAACACACAAGAGAAAAAAAAAAAACAAAAAGCAAAAACAGAGAAAGTAGGAGTGTCAAAGAAAACTATTCTGACAGTTGGAGTGAAGCAATTAAGTAGATGCTTTCTTTCTTCCTGAAACTCCAATCTTAGAGCCTCCTGAAGGAAATACAAATAAAAGGAAGCACCTCCTTCATATGTAGCAAAACCAGCCTGTCCTAACCCATTGTGCTTTCCAACAGACTCCTCAGCTTTCAAAAAAGCCTTTCCAAAAACACCAATGAACTTCAGTCATGCTACAGTGCAAGGCATATTTTAAAGTTTTAGGTCTCCCAGCCTAAAACTTTAAAGTCTCTGAGGACTTTTTAGGGGAAATCTCTGGTGTGCACAGTGGTGTTTCAGCACAGCTGGGGAGCCTGGAGAAAAGGAAAGGGTTGCAACGACTCCTCTGGAGCTGTGCCTTTCCCACAGCTCTGCAACCCCTGGCACAAAGAAGCAGTCTCCTTCTGCAGCAGGATTTGCAAACTGCCAGGGGACAGGGAGCCCTGGAGAGACAGCTGGGAGTGAGGAAAAGTGCTGGGAGAGGAGAGAAATCTGGGAGAGAAATCACAGAATTGTGGAATGGTTTGGGTTGGGTTGGAAGGGACCTTAAAGCTCGTCCAGTGCCACCCCCCTGCCATGACAGGGACACCTCCCACTGTCCCAGGCTGCTCCAGCCCCAGTGTCCAACCTGGCCTTGGGCACTGCCAGGGATGCAGGGGCAGCCACAGCTGCTCTGGGCACCCTGTGCCAGGGCCTGCCCACCCTGCCAGGGAACAATTCCTGATTCCCAAGAGCCCATCCAGCCCTGCCCTCAGTCAGTTTGAAATCATTCCCTGTGTCCTGGTGATGCCTTCAGTTTTACCTTTGCTGTATTTCAGCCCCTGCGCTGCCCAGGGTGCAGCTCTGAGCTCACACTCAGGCTCACTCAGCTCTGCACACAGCAGGGACACAAAACAAATCCTTCTCCTGCTGCACCCCAAGGACAGCTGGGACAAGTGTTCAGCCCAAAAGCACAAACAAGAGGGGCTGAAGGGAGGAACAAGAAGGATGGGACTGCATCACCTGCAGCTGGAATTGGACAATGAAACCCCAAAATGCAAATGGACCAAAACTTGGAAAAGTGTGAGACCTCGTGACTGGTCAGCCATTTTGTGTCCATTTTGGGTCCATTTTCTGACCATTTTTGGTCCACCTTGGTTGCAGCCCTGGTCAGGCCCTGTCCTTCCTGAGGTGTACTCTAAAGGCCTTTCAATAAATACCTACTTTATTCTCTTAGCTCTGTCCACTCTCTGTTCCAGCTCAGCCTTCCCAAGGCATCACTGTCACTCCATCCCTTGCAAAATGTCCCTCTCCATCTTTCTTGTGGAGTCCCTTCAGGTCCTGGAAGGCTACAATGAGGTCACCCTGAAGCCTTCTCTAGGCTGAACAAAACAATTCAGTTTAGATGATCCATAAGGCTCCTTCCAACCCAAACTGTTACCTGTAGGTGAGGCTTTGTAAAGGGAAAGCCTAAGGAACAGTCTGGAGCCATGTTACAAGGCCTTCCCTTTACAAAAGACTCACCTATCCGTAACTGTCATGGGCTGCAATGCAAGATGTAACCAAAGGTGTGTATTCTACTGCCAGCTGTTGAAACTGGATGGGGAGGTGTTTTTCTTTATCCCTTCCAGGACCCATCCTCCCTGCAGGGGATCTCTGCTGTCCATGGGCCATCGAGGCTCCCTGCAGGGCTGATCCAATTCCATCATCCATGGGAGATGCTGCACCCAGGGGAGGAGCCCAGCATTCCCACCTGGATAAACCCTGGCATTCAGAGCCCAGCACAGCCCGTGTGCTCTGCATTCCCACCTGGATAAACCCTGGCATTCAGAGCCCAGCACAGCCTGTGTGCTCTGCATTCCCACCTGGATAAACCCTGGCATTCAGAGCCCAGCACAGCCTGTGTGCACTGCATTCCCACCTGGATAAACCCTGGCATTCAGAGCCCAGCACAGCCTGTGTGCACTGCATTCCCAATGGATAAACCCTGGCATTCAGAGCCCAGCACAGCCTGTGTGCTCTGCATTCCCAGAGGAAGGCTGGACCCATCTCACCCCACTGCACCTTCAGAGGAAACTGCCCCTGCTCCAGGATCATCTCTGCTCCCACAGAGCCACAGCTGCACTGCAGGAGGGCTGGGCTGGACCTGACCAACAGGGGGTCAGGCTGTGCTCTGACTCTGGCAGTGGTTTATTTTTTTGTTTGCTTTTTTCCACTACTGCATTTTTATTTTTAATATTCCTAGCAAAGAACTGTTATTCCTATTCCCATATCTTTGCCTGAGAACCCCGTAATTTCAAAATTCTAATAATTCAGAGGGAGGGGGTTTACATTCTCCATTTCAAGGGAAGGTCCAGCTTGCCCTGGAAGACACCTGTGTCTCCAAACCAATATGGGTAACACCAAACCATTCTGTGATTCTGTGGTGACTCAGCCACTGCCCTGGGCCACCAGACCCAGTGCTTGACCACCTATTTCATGAAGGAATTTTTCCTAATGGCCAAACTCAAACTTCCCTGTCAGTATTCAGAGGTAAAACTCAGCCAATGCTCAATGTCTTCTAGGGTCAAGTCTGCAGGTTGCTCACTTGGTGCTATCAGGGGAGTTTTGAATTTTGTTAAAAAGTGATTTTCTCTCACCAGGTGCTGCTTTTTGGCTGCTTCACACAGGTGGAGGGAGGGCTGTGAGCTCTCGGTCTCTGTGGCCTGCAGGGCCAGGGCAGCACTTGGTGGGTGAGAGAGGAAGGAGGGAAGAGGGAAAGAAAATAAGGAGGGAATGAGGGAGAGAAGGTTTCTCTGCCCAGGGCTGACACTCTGCACTGCTCAGTGTCCTGGGAAGGAGCTAAACACCCCTCCAGAATGCAGTGCCTCCACACTTTCCTGTTTTATTTTGCTTTTCTCCTAGTGCCAACTGTCTGACCTGACAAGGCTTCCCTTTGCTTCCTGACTAACACAACTCCCTCCTTTGCCTGCCTGCTCTCCTTTCTCCCATCTTTTCCTGGGAAAGAGATATTCTCTCCTTTTGTGTCCACATCTTTGTGCATCCTCTTTGATTGCCCAAACTTTCCTGCATTCAGTGGCTCGATCAGTTCCCAGATGTTTATTTGCATATATATATCCACAGCCCAGGACTCCCCCCCGCCCCAACTTTTGTAAAAACATATAAATATTTGAAGCAGAAACCCATGAATGTAATTTCCCCACTTTTGTTATTTTTAAGAAGTGCTTCAAACATTGCTGTGGTGGGGGGGAGAAAACAAAACCCTGCAGAACCCACACTGGGATGGAGCCTCATTATTGTGCAATAATAGGGGAGGGCTGTGCTGCTCCTTCAAAAATGAGTTTAGTGTTATGTTCCTCCAGCATATGGAGGGTTGGTTTGATGAGGGTTCTCCTGGGACCTATTCCACATCCTGCCCATTTGTTTCCTGAGACAGGGACTGTGCATGAGCCCCCTCCCTGCCCCCTGGAAATGGCTCACTGCCCTCAGCCAGAAGGGAGCTGTGCTGGGATGACAAAGGCAGTGCTGATGCCAACAGGGAACGGCTCCTGGAGGGGAAAAAGCAGCCTGCAGATACCCTGAGGAAGCTTCCCCTTTATCCCCCAGCCCTTACAAATGTGCTGTCAGGCACATCTTCCTCGTGAAGTGCTGGGCTTGAAAGCTGAGACAGGTGCAAGGAAGGATGAGACGGGAAAATGAGGAGCTGTGGGTACATGTGGGCACGGAAAGGAACACTTCAGCAAAAAAAGCTGGATTTCTATTCTGGGGGTTTGTTGCTTTTTTGTGTCTCCTTCACTCCGAGATAGCGCTCAGATGTATTTCTCCTTTGCTCATAATACTGGCAACTTTCTTTTGGACTTGCACAGGAATCAGAATGAGAGACAGGAAGAAATTATGGGGCTGCCAAGGACTGGAGCCCTGAAAGAAACCTAAACGAGAAAGGAGTGGCAAATTTTTAACGGGGTAGGAAACTGCTCCTGGAATTACACTCACATGGGAGGTAAGGTGACTCCACACTGCCTGTGGAAGGTAATTATACCTTCTAATAGATCAGCTCACATAATTGGGGTCAAACCCAACCAAACAAACATGCTTATAGGTAGAAACACTCTCTTTTAGTTTGGAAATGGAGCGTGGGAGGAATATATTAGCAACGCAATAACCTCCCCACAGGGGCAACTGGATGGAATATTCTTGCAAGTGTTACACAGAACCTTTGGTTATCTTCTGGCCTTAAAAGCAGGAGAGAAAGTAGGGGAAAAAAAAATTCCTCCTTCCAGCACAGAATAATCTGTGTTTCTTGCTGATGTGAAGCTGTGGGTTTATTGAGAAGGGTGACCTGCACAGTCCCTGTGCTTTCAACTGCAAAAGAAAATCCCTCTTTCTTTCCCCTTGACCTCACTGGGGCTGCCTCACCCCCTACCAGCACCTGAAGGATGCAGATCTTTGCAAATCACACAATTTCCTTTTCAATAGCCAATTTTTGTTTGTTTTGCCTTTTTTTTTTTTTTTTTTTTGCAGGATTGTTGGGGAGCTTCCTTTAATGAAAGCAGGTGGGTGTCTCTGCAAAAACCTTCTAATTCTGTTCTTCCCTTTGCTGTCCTTTTTACCAGGCCTCAGTTGTCTCCTTGAAGTGCAACAGTGCAAGCAAGGCCCTTCATGGGCCTGTAAAACACAGGAACACAGGCTGTGAAAATGGTTTTATGGAAGAAAAGGAGAGGGGTGTGGCTCTGGTGGGATTTTTCTCGATGAATTGCTGGGTGTCTGATGGCACAGGGCATTCCATTGGGACATCTTCGATGGGAAGGGAATGAAAGACCAGGATGGGCAGAGCATGACAAAGAAAAGTTCTGCACTTGAATTACAACAACCCCGTGGGGCTCCAGGCTGGGCAGAGGGGCTGCAAAGCTGGAAAAGCCCTGGGGGTGCTGGGGACAGGGCTGGACACGAGCCCAGGGGTGCTCAGGGGGGCAGGAGGCCACTGGCCCCTGGGCTGGCTGAGGAATTGTGTGTCCAGCAGGAGCAGGGCAGGGATTGTCCCTCTGTGCTCCAGGGCTGTGCCCAGCTGTGGCTCCTGCAGGAGAGCCCTGGAGGGGCTGGAGCGTGTCCAGGGCAGGGCAGGGAGCTGGGAAGGGGCTGGAGGACCAGGAGGGGCTGAAAACAGGTCTGGTTTTAAATCCAGACTGCACAGGTAGAGTGATTTCCCCTCCTTCAACTCTATCTTGCCTTGCTGAATTCAGCAGAGGCTGCTGCAGGAGCCACCATGAACAGAACAAGCTGCAGAGTCACCACCCAAATTATTCTTATTATAAGGAGAAAAAAGATATTAAGAGGGAGGAGGCCAGAGGATGCAAAACCCACATGATTTTAGTTAATGTAACCAACTATTTAGAGTATAATTGAACCATTAAGTGGACCTGGGTGTTAATTGAGAGAGGGATATTCTTTGGTAATATAATTATCTACTGCCATTTCTCTCTTGGCTGTCGTGCATTCAAGCCTGGCTCAATTATCTATTGTTCCACTGAGTTTATTACTAAGGTCAGGCTCTGCAACACAGAGCAAATTTCTGTCAGTTTGCCTTTGTGTGGCTGTGGATATGTGGCAGAGCCCAGGAGGGAGTCAGTAATTCTGTCTGCTGAGCTGTGGGGAAATGGGCCTCAAGAAAAAAAAGAGAGAAAAGCCACACACTGAATAATGAGAATAAAACAAATTCCTGCCCATCTTCTGGTCAACTGAGCACTGTTCATATTTGTGCAGTGAACGAGACAGGGCCCGTGGAAACAAGAGATGGTGTTTAATTAATTGATCCTCCATAATTAATGTGCTCGAGCAGGTGGAAGGGTGAAGTTTTCCTGCACCTTCTGAATAAGCACATTTCCTCATTTCTCTTCTTTTCTCCCTGCCACATCCAGTAAAATATTTTGCCTGAAGCTGACCCTCAGCATAGAAGATTTCAGCCCAAGCAGTGACTCTGAAGGGAGATAGAACAAGCTGAAAATGTTGCTGCAATGAAAATTACAAGGCAGTTTTAACAATAAGTGATACAGCTGGGAGCTCCAATTAATTTAATTTGGCCACGTTTAAATTCACTGTGAGGAGGAAGAGGTGTCCCTAACTCCTTGTGTTTGCCCAAAGGTAGATTGAGGGATTAGGGCAGGAAGCCCAAATATTTGCTTGCCCCCAGAAAAGCAACAATGGCACATTTTGTCCCTCTTTTAGCCTGAAGAAATTTATATTAGCAGAGGGTAAAATCTCAGAACTGCAGAATGTTCTGGCCTGGGAGCCACAAGTGAGGAGATGCCAAATGAAGATTTTAGCTGTCACAGCAGCCCGAGCTGCCTGGCAGTGTGCTGGCCTGGAGCAGCCTCTGAGCTGAGAAAGCTCCAAATGAGAGGCTGCAGCAGGAGAGCAGAGGAGTGACAGGGGCCAGTCCTGGAGGAGGCTGCTCAGAGGGTGATGCACTTTGGGCTCAGTGCTCCTGCTGCTCCACAGGGATGTCACCTGGCTGACAATCCAGCATTAATAAAGCCCTAATGCCAAAGAGCTGCGCTCCTTCTGGTGTCTCCACAGACCTTAAAACTCAATAATTCTAAAATTTGAACAAATCACTGGGTTAGTGCTGCTTCCTGCCCTGGGCCCCAGCACAGGGAGGACGTGGAGCTGCTGGAGAGAGCCCAGAGGAGGCTCCAGGATGAGCAGAGGGCTGGAGCAGCTCTGCTGGCAGGAAAGGCTGGCACAGCTGGCATTGCTCAGCCTGGGCAGGAGAAGCTCTGGGCTGAGCTCAGGGTGGCCTTGCAGGGCCTGAAGGAGCCCCAGGAAAGCTGCAGAGAGACAATTGCCAAGGGCTGCAGGGACAGGAGCCAGGGAATGGCTCCCAGTGCCAGAGGGCAGGGCTGGATGGGCTCTTGGGAATCAGGAATTGTTCCCTGGCAGGGTGGGCAGGCCCTGGCACAGGGTGCCCAGAGCAGCTGTGGCTGCCCCTGCATCCCTGGCAGTGCCCAAGGCCAGGCTGGACACTGGGGCTGGAGCAGCCTGGGACAGTGGGAGGTGTCCCTGCTGTGGCAGGGGTGGCACTGGATGGGCTTTGAGGTCCCTTCCAACCCAACCCATTCTGGGATTCTCTGATAGATTGGAGAATCCAAGTGCCAGGTTTATTCTGTGCTCTGAGGTGAACTGGTCCAAAATTTTCCTTCGTAATCCATGGAGCTGCCTTTGACAGGGAGCAGCTGAGTGTGGATTGTTAGAACCAGACCTTCTGGAAACGTGATGAGCTCTCCTTCAGAGGTGAAAGACATTGCCAGAGCAGCTGACTCTCTTAATAACACTTGTGGGAGTGCTTTATTATTCAGTTTATTCAGAGCATGATAAATATCCTAAAACTGCTGTTCTAAATAATGAGTTCAGCCTTGACAATGTGCGAAAGGCAGAGATCAAATCTTCAAAGATAACCCACAAAAGTACTTGAATGAGGAACCACCTCATTTATTCTCACAGTGCCTTCTGCAAACAAAGCCAGCAGATTACCAGATATGTTAGCCATTAGCTTTGCATTTTCATTCTATTTAATTGCATATTAATAGCTTTTGTCTGATACGAATTGTTTTCAAGTGAGAAAATTATTTTTGAAGGTGTGATTGATACGTAAATACAGCCAAAATCCAGGAAATGCAGGAGGAAGGATGAAGTGAAGAACTTTGGGTGATGGGAGATTGAATTAGAAAACAATCATGAGATGTGAGCTTTCGTTTCTCCTGCAGGAATGGCAGATGAAGATAATAAAGGTATTGTTGCATGTGCTGAATTAATTTAATTTTTCTAATTAGGGCGAATTGTCAGATGCTGGAAAATTCCTAATGTTGCTCCATATTTCTCCTTGCCACTTCCCTACCAAAACAGCTCTGTTCAGTGTGATAAAATCCCTGCAATTTTATTTGCCTTGTCAATTCCTTTGCTCCTTTGGGCTTCCCTGAGCTCCTTCTTTATCCATAATTTGGAGACTTTAGGCAGTGTTTAATCAATACAGGATAAGGCCCAAGGTCTCATTAGTGTTGTTTGGCTCTCCCAGTGGTGGCCCTTTCTAATGAAGCAGGTCTAATTATCTCCCCTTTCCAAAGGGTGACTGGCTGAGATATTTGCACTGTCCCTTCTTCACTTTCAGGGTTACCCACAGGCCACACCACTCAAAGGTGGCAGAAAATGAAAATGGAATTGTGCTGGTCTAACCTGGCAAGAGGCAGAGAGAGAGAAAAAAAGGGAGTGTTCCCTATTTAATGGAGAAAAAGGGGGGAAAAGAGGATGGAGACTCTTCAAGGGAACTGCAGCTCAGAGCACGACGTGGCTTTTAGCCAGCAGATTGGTTTAGGTGGGTTATTCCTGAATTTGGAGTGTGCAGCTCTTGCTCTCTGTGTTTGAAGTCACCCTGCTCCAGTGGGATGGAGCACAGGGATCAGTCAGCAGGGATCCTTCAGGTACCCAGCCCTGCTCAAACTGCCCTGCAGGAAAGGAAGGGAAGGGGCAAAGAGAGACCTGTCCCCTCTCAAAATCAAGGAAATCTGCTCAGTGCAGGAGGAAATGAAGCAGAGCCGAGCATCAGCCTCCTTACCTGAAGGTCCTTCTGGTACCTGTCCAAACAATTGGGAAGGATGAAGGAAGAGAAATGAAGGAGCCTTGGGAAGAAGGTGGTGGGCAGGTTCAGCCCCAAAAATCCCCTGCTGTTGAAACAGTATTTTGATGCCATCTTTTTCTGATAAAATGGTATTTGGAAGTTTTAGAGTGTGCCTGGTCAGGAAAAGTTGCTCTGCTTCCTTGATGATTTACCACCAGTGAGAAGTTTCTATTTTATTCAGTCATGAATGTCTCCTTTTTCACAGAACCATGGGATGGTTTGGGTGGGAAGGATCACCCATTCCCACCCCTGCCATGACAGGGACACCTCCCACTGTCCCAGGCTGCTCCAGCCCCAGTGTCCAGCCTGGCCTTGGGCACTGCCAGGGATGCAGGGGCAGCCACAGCTGCTCTGGGCACCCTGTGCCAGGGCCTGCCCACCCTGCCAGGGAACAATTCCTGATTCCCAAGAGCCCATCCAGCCCTGCCCTCTGGCACTGGGAGCCATTCCCTGTGTCCTGGCACTCCATGCCCTTGTGAAAAGTCCCTCTCCAGCTCTCTTGGAGCTCCTTTAGGTCCTGGAAGGTGCTCCAGGTTCTGAAAATTCTCCTTGTAGAGCCCTGTCACCCTGCTCTGCCTTTCTGCTGCAGAGAGCAGACTCACAGCCAAGTGACAGCAACCCAGAAAAAAATTTGTATTTTGTGCTGAGGCTTCCAAATAAGTGAAAAGGGGAAAAAAAAAAAAAAAAAGCCTTAACACTTAAAGGCAAGGTTCTAACTTCCCTCTGTGTTCCCATCACTGCAGTGCACATCAACACTAAGTTACTGTGTTTTTAATTAGGTTTTGTGTTATTTTGACAGTTCATCATCCTCTTCATGGATTAGATAGGAATTTGGATATGCTCTGCTTGTTTCTGAGGGCAGAAATTTAATTGCAGGAATTTTGTTCTCAGGTTGTCTTGAGAATTTTTTTTCTGTCAGTGTGACTTACCAGTGCTTTCCCTGCAGTGACAACTGTTGAAATGTATTCTTAGTTAACCAAAAAAAGCACTTTTGTTAAGAATAATGAGAACAAAGCTTTGACATGCAATGAAAACCTCTGCTAGTGGCAGAATTAGGGTTTGTTTTACCATGGTTTGCTGTGAAGTTAATTTTCACATCGAGAAGACCTCCAGGATCACTGAATCCAACATTAACATTGGATATGAAATTTGAATATTTGAAATCTTTTTTTGACTCTCAAGTGAGAAGAGCTGGAGGTGTGATCTGCAGGTATCTTGGCCTGCTCTAGATGGGTTTAATGGATTTAATCTGTGAGGCTTAGGGGACTTTAAGTCCACATTGGGATGAAAACTCATCCTACCCTTGCCAAGACTTTCCCAGATGCTGCAGAGCACAGTCAGAACTGTAGAAATGTGCACTGCTGCCCCCAAATACCCGTGTGGGTTATTTCTCCCTCGGCCAGGTCTCTGGGGCACCTCAGAGCTCACTGCAGCAGCAGTTCTCATCTGCTCAGAGGGGTGAGATCATGACTGATACCTGCAGAAAATGAGAACATTTGCATGACACAGAGAACAACTCGGCTTTTGATCACTTGGAGGAAAACGAGGAGGGAGAAAGGAGGGAGCAAGGAGAGAATGTGAATAATTAAAGCCCATTGACTAATGCCTTCCTGTAGTTTCAAAGTGCTAAATCTGATGTAGCTGTTTAATTTCAAAGGCAACAGAATTAAGTTTCCTCTGCTTGTAGAGCAGAGCTTGGAACCAACAAGACAACAGCAGGAGAGAGCAAAATGAGTGATTTTCTCCCAGGTCAGCACTTAGCACTCTCAGAGTTAAACATTTGCTGGAGATTATGCTGCTAAATCATTTAGAGCCCGAATTCGCTGCTAATCCTGAAACAGAAGCAATGGAAGCCCTTTCTTTGCACTGAACATTTTCGACTTAGGACCCTCGGGGGAAAAGAAAGGGGTTTTGTTCTGCAGGAAGCCAAAATCTCCACCAGAGAGCTGTGCCTTGGTGGTGGCAGAGCCAATCCCACTTCAGACTCATTTTGCAGCTGCACTCCCAGTCTTTGGTCGGGATTTGCTTCCTCTCCAGGAATGGGACAAGGGCTGGCAAAGGAGGGAATGATTCTCAAGAGATCTTCTGGTTTTTAGCTGGAGCTCAGACCCTGGGGTTTAACTCCTGGTCTGTCCTACTCCTTTCTGCTCTTGATGACTTGGAATGTAGAAATTCTATGAAGGATGTGAATGGATACAGCTGAGTGAAGGTAAAAGGAAAAAAAAAATCTCTGAGAGAAGATTTCAGTCTTCTTCAGCCCTGGGAGGACGTGGAGCTGCTGGAGAGAGCCCAGAGGAGGCTCCAGGATGAGCAGAGGGCTGGAGCAGCTCTGCTGGCAGGAAAGGCTGGCACAGCTGGCATTGCTCAGCCTGGGCAGGAGAAGCTTTGAGGTTACTTTAGAGCCCCTTCCAGTGTGCAAAGGAGGGAAGAAGAGGGACTTTTTATATGGACAAAGAGTAACAGGGCAAGGGGGAATGGTTTTAAACTGCCAGAGGGCAGGGCTGGATGGGCTCTTGGGAATCAGGAATTGTTCCCTGGCAGGGTGGGCAGGCCCTGGCACAGGGTGCCCAGAGCAGCTGGGGCTGCCCCTGCATCCCTGGCAGTGCCCAAGGCCAGGCTGGACACTGGGGCTGGAGCAGCCTGGGACAGTGGGAGGTGTCCCTGCCATGGCAGGGCTGGCACTGGATGGGCTTTGAGGTCCCTCCAACCCAACCCATTCTGGGATTCTTCCCTCTGCACCTCTCCCAGGCTGTAACCTGCCATTTAAAGGAGGAAGGATCTGTACCAAATCACATCTTCGAGGTCATCCAACACTGGTTGCTTCTGCAAACGTCCCTGTTCCAGCAGAGCAATGATTTACATGGCCAGGAGATTATTTCCCTGTGCTGGAGAGCCAAACAGATTTGTCTGGTGTCACTCAGTGGACAATCCTGTTGGCCTTGTCAGTCAGCTTGAAAAATTGATTCCATTCTCCTGGTTTTAGCTGTTGGGAATTTTCCTTCTCCCTGAAAGTCTTATGAGGCTCTGAGGGAGCTGCATGGTCTGGCACTGACCTGACTAATGCAGGCATGGAGCCAGCCAGCCATCCTTTTCCATCTTCTTGATCCTCCTAAACTTGGAAAATCCGGAAAATGGTATTTCCCTTCTAATAATACATCTTGTGAGGACGTGGAGCCTGGTCTTCCATCTTTTGTTGGTGAACAATAAAAGGAGGAGGAGGCCTTTTAGGCTCCAGATTATTCCAGCCTGAGGGCAGGGCTGATGGCACAGCATTCCTGATGGACAGCCTTAGCTTTCCAGGAAAAGGAATATTTCTTCCCAAAGAGCTGACCAGCTCAAAAATCAGCACCTTTTCCTTCTGCCCAGCCCTTGGTTTTACCTCATTGAACAAATCTTGGCCACCAAAGGAAATATTTTGCTGCAGCTGAGGTCGTGCCCACTTCCCAGCTCTCCCAGGGCCTCAGGCTCAGCTGCTGTGCACAGAAATCAGACATTTCAGCTCTCAGTCAGAAAGTGAGGCTTTGGCAGGCCAGCAGAAAGTGCCTGGGTGACAAACTCCAAGGAGGGGATTCTGCTCTGAGATCAGTGTCCCAAGAAATGGGATGAAAACTGCAAAATACCCTTTTGCTCCTTGTCAAAAGAGGAGGATAATTCAGGGAATTGATGCTGCCCCTCAGTCCTGTGCCCTCTCTTTTCACCCTGAGAGATCTGCATGAGGCTGTGGTTCAACCTGTGCTATTAAAATGGAATTCCTGGTCCTGATCCAATGCGTGCCATCCCAAAGGATGTCACTTTGCATCCTCCTCCCTGAAACACTTAGACTTACAAAGAAGTCCTGATGTGTTTTCACATGAAATAAGCCAACCCTAATGATTGCTGAAGGGTTCAGCCAGCAGGCTCTGCAAAACTCTTGAAAGATTTTTTTTTTTTTTTAAAGGGCTCTTCAGGAAAAGACTACAGGGAAAATGACACACATGGGTCTTCCCTGGCTCGTGGTGTGGAGTCACAGCAGCTGCTGTGTTTCCTTCTGTGTTATTTAGGTGAGCTCTCAGCACAGACCTTTCCTCAGGAGTTTGTTCCTCTCCGTGGAGGGGGAAGTTGGATATTAATTGGAACAGAAACCTTAATTGTCTGCGATGCAAATCCCAGCACACAGAGTGTGCTGCGCTGCATTTGCAAAACGTGGTAAGTACCAAGGGCCTTTTAACAGAAGGATTTCTCAGTTTTTAAAACCTGTTCTTGTACTACACTGCACTTTCAGCACCACTAGAAGATGACACATCGCGAAGATCCCGTGGGCTGAGTGCACTACACTCCACAGGCTCTCTTTGTTCCACCACTACATTCCTGTTTCCTGCAAGGATTGGGTGTTGGGGAAGATGAAACAGGGAAATCTTATAAATATGATGGCTTGGCAAAAGAATGTGAGGATATGAAACCTATCAGTGAAATAGAAATGAGAGCTGGTTTTGATGTATAGGATTCCAAGCCAGTCTGTGGCTGAACAACTGGAAAGACAATGGTTGAATGAAGGGAAGATCCCTGTGGATTGAACAATGTCCTTGGCAAATAAAGGGATGCTTCTGCAAACTAAAGAGCCCAAGGGTCAGGGAGACCCTGCCAGCTTGGCAGAGAAGAGAAAAAGGGGTCTAGAGAGCAGCTTTTAGGGTTTAAAATGTAACACAGCATGGGAACGTAGGACTTCTAACAGCCTGTGTGTAGATTCCATAGGGTTTGTGTCTTTTACTGGTTGGATGTTGCAAATGAGCATATTCAGCACAGAAAAATATAGAATGTTTTGTAACCAGAACTTAGGGGTCTCTCAAGCAAGGTTGCAGTTGTGAGTGGCAACTTTAGGCTGGCTCTCCTTACCCATGACCCCAAATTGCTGTGATTTCATCTACAGCAGTTTCATGAAGAGGTGCCAGGGAGTCCCACATCTCTGGTCCAGGCTCTTACAATTGGGAATTTCCCCCCCAGCCTTCCCTTCCCCTCCTCTGACTGCTCCACAGCCACTGCATCGGTGGCTCTGTGGACTGGGTCTGACTGGGATGGAGCTCATTTTCTTCCCTGTGTTTGGGATTTGGGATTAATAACCCAGGGATATTCCAGCTGTTCCTGACCAGTGCTTGCACAGCATCGAGGTCTGTGCTTTGTACTTAGCAAGGCCCTTAGGAGCAAACTTCATATTTAAAGGTTTTGGAGTTAATTTAGTGAAGGAAGCGATTTTCACTCGACAATATATTAGGTGTAACTACTCGATTTCTTTCTTTTATTATCTTCCCACATGGAGCTTCTTTTTCTGTCACAAGAAATGAATGGCTGGACAACTCTGAATATCCTGCCTAGAAGGCTGGAAACTATATGGCTTTTTGTATGTTTGACCACAGCTTTCCAGATTTTCTGAGTTTGATTAGGAAGGATAAGATAATTTTTTAAAGGCTTTTTTACCTATAAGGGTGACAGAGATAAAAGCAAACCTTGGATGCCAATCTCCCCAAATTCTTTCTGTTGGCAATGGAGGGAAAGGGTTTTCTCCAGAGCTCCCTAATCCACATTCCCAAAATGGACATTTTAACCTGTGCAGAAGCCTTGGAAGAGAAGCTTTCTGACACAGCACTGCGAGTTAGGTGGTGTCAGCTTTGATGTTTCATTAAATGCCCCCTGGACAATGTTAGACAAAGGGAAACAGCTGGCAAACGTCAAGGAAAGGCTAAAATTAAATTCCTTAGTAAGGAGCACGGGGGGATTTTCCAAGCAGGCAGTGTTTGATGGTGCTGCAGGAAAGTTTTCTGTTTGCCCATATTTCATGGAGGCAGGAAAATGGGGAGAATTGATTCCTGTAAAGGAATTTAAGGGACTACAGATTCAATTCTCATTTGCTGGCTCTTGTATGAAGCTGGGAAAGAGTTTGCTCCTTTCATGGAGCAATTCCCAAGGATTGATCTCCAGCCTGAGCTCCTGTGTTCCCATTGCAAAGATCAGGAGAATATTTGAGAGCAAACTACAGCCTGGAAAGCCATAAGGGCTCTGAATGGAAGGAAAATGGAATATGTGCACGAGCCTGATTTAGCTCTAAAATGCAGATTATTAAAAGTGCCTTCTTGATGACACAATCCGAGTGACATTTAATGAAAAATGGGGTATTTTGAAGGGGAAGGATTGGAAAAATATCTCAGTGACAGCAATGAAAACAAGCTATCAAACTGTCCTGCATACAAGGATCATATATCACTAAAGTAGATGAAGATAATAGGAATAAAGGACTAATTGTGTTTTGGAAGGTGAACAAAGGAAGAAATAACTAATGGTTATATGACACAGTTTGAAGGTCTTCTTGTTTTTCTTTTTTTTTTTTTTAACCGGCAGGAAAGTGTCACACAAATGACAAAAATGACACACCCAAAACCCCCTCACAAAATGTGGTGGTTGCATTTTGTTTCTAGGGATTTTTTTTCCTCAGGGGCTGAATCAGTGTTTCAGTAATAACCATTTTCAGTAATTACCATCAGATAAAGACTCCCAGGGATCTGAGGTCCTCTTGATATCTCTTGTCAAGGAAATTTGGGGAAATTTGCCAGGCTCTTTCTGTCTACTCCTTCAGAGGGAGGGAGTGCCAGGCATTTATTTGGCTTTTGTTTCTATCTCTGGGAAGACTCTATGTCTGTCTGTCCATGTACATCTATCCTTGTGTCCATTTGTTCATGCCCATTTGTGTATTACTCTTCTCCTAATAAAAACAGGTACAAGGTGCTGTTCATTCAACAATTTGGAAGACTGAAATCAAATAAAATGGATTATTAATATTACTGCTCGTGGCAAGCAAGAGCATATGCTGAATTTTATGCCCATTTTATTAGGATCAGCAGGTTCCTACCCTAGCATCAAATACATTTGATGCTGTAACTCAACAGATCAGTTTTATTTGCATTTTGTGGGCAACAATCCAATGGCAGGAGCTGCTCTGCCAAACACCATGAGGTGCTTGGGGGCAAGGTTTGAGTTCATCTCTACTTGTCTGGTGTGGTGCTTCAAAAGCTCTGCTTGTGTGAGCGACAGATTTCACTCAGGCCCAGCTAGAAGAGATAAAACCTCTCCTTTCCTGCAGAAATACTTCTTGCTATGAGCTGGCACTAACAGAACCCTGGGCTCTTCAAGCACCATGAAGGAAGAAGGGGGGGTCAGGTTGTTTGAATGCTCATGCTTGAGAGGGAAGGAGAAAATCTGGATTTCCCTTGTTATAGGTGCACATGATAAAGTTGGCTTTTCACAAATATTAATATGAATGCTATATGTATACAATGGGAAGATTTTACTGAATTTTATTATTAACAGATTTAGAAATGTGATGGATGTATGTTTTCTTTTTGAGTTGTAACACAGTGTTATAAGTAAAGACCTTTTTTAGTAACATTTAAAACCCATCAAACCAGAAGGTGGGGGGGATTCTCCTGCATCCCTGAATTAATCAGATGAAGATAGTGGTGAACCCAAAGCTACAAGAAGGAATTTATTGATCTCCTGGTATCAGAAGAATAAGACATAGGATGACTAAAAAGCGCCAACAAGAGCTTTATCTACAAGGAGTAATAAAATGTTAATTTGGTGAAATTGGACAAGTTGGTGGGGGGACCAAAACCAAGAGAACATCTGAACTCAAAGGAATGTCTGAATAATGCATTAGGGCCTATTGAATATGTAACATACTGATCCTTAAAACAGAGAATCTGAAGGGTAAGGTGTGCTCTCCAGCTGCTCACCAGGCACCCTCTGCCAAGAACTTTGCTTTATTTCTGTCTCCTAATTATCTTTTTGTTTTTTATTAAACTGCTAAATATTTCTAAGAAAGTGTCTTGGGTTATGTAACCAAAAAGTGTGTATTCTATTTCATCTGTTGAAACCAGCTGGGGAGATTTTTTTTCCCTTTATCTCTTGTAACTCCAGGGGGGAGGAGGGCGGATGCCTCCTGTTAATGGCCAGCTGTTAAACCAGGGGAGTGATGTTCCTTATCTGTCCCATGACCTGTCCCCCCTCCAGGGGGATATCTGCTGTTAATGAGCCATTAAGGCTCACCACATGACTGACAAAATTAAATCATTCATTGTGAGATGCTCCACCCAGTGGGAGGAGCCAAACATTCCTACCTGGATAAAACCTGAGTTCAGAACAGCAGAGCATCCTCTTTTCCACTGGATTCCCAGAGGAAGATCGAACTCCTCTCACTGCCACTTCAGGATCATCTCTACTCCACAGAACCACATCTGTCACTCCAGGAGGATTTATTTGGACTTTCAACACCCTGACAAACAGGTTGTCAGGTTGTATTCCTCTCTCTGTCAGGGTTTTCTAGGACTTTTGTTTGTTTGCTTGTTTTTTTGTATTCCTGCATTTGCATTTTTAATATTCCTAGTAAAGAACTGTTATTTCTATTCCCATATTTTTGCCTCAAATCTCCTAATTGCAAAATTGTAATAATTTGGAGGGGAGGGGTTTTACATTCTCCATTCCCAGGGAAACTCCAGCTTTCCCTGACAGATACCTGTCTTTCCAAACCAGGACAGAAAGTGAACTTTGTTTTTCACATCCTGACACAACATCCCCTTGTCAGCGACTGCCAGCTGTCACGGAGCTGTACTGTCTGCTGGCTCTGCACCCTGAGACTCAGTGCTATTTCTGAGTTGCCTTCAAAACCCTCACTCCCTGTGAAGGAACGCTGAAAACCTCTCCCTGTGCCTAGGCAGCCTTTGGGAACTCAGTGAAAGGATCACCCTGGGGCATTTCTGACTGAAGGCAGTGGGAGCAGCTCCTGTGGATGTGCTGCTCTCTGAGCAGTTAATGGCACATCCCTGGGGGCTTTTTCTGGCACAAACACAGAGCTCTGCACCTCTGGCCCAGGGGTTCTGCCAGGATGATTTGGGTGTTGATGCTGGGGAGCTCTGATTCCTCTTGGTCTTTACCCTTCTGCTCAGGGCAGCTTCCACTCCTGACATACAGAGAAACCTTCCTGACTGGAAAATTTCATGGAATCACGGAATGGTTTGAGTTGGAAGGGACACCTTCCACTAAATCTGGCTGCTCCAAGCCCTGTCCAACCCAGCCTTGGACACTTCCAGGGGTGGGGCAGCCACAGCTTCTCTGCATGTTTGTTTGAACTGAACAGCCAAGAGAATCACAGAATCACAGAATCACTGGGTGGGAAGAGACCTCCAAGATCATCGAGTCCAACCCAGCCCCAACACTGCAACTAAACCACAGCACCAGTGCCACATCCAGGCTTTTAAACACATCCAGAGATGATGACTCCACCACATCCCTGGGCAGGCTCTTCCAGGACTTTATCACCCTTTCTGTAAAAATTTTTTCCTAATATCCAACCTGTATTTCCCTTGGTGCAGCCTGAGGCTGTGTCCTCTGCTTCTGTCAGTGCTGCCTGGAGAGAGAGACCAACCCCACATGATCACAGCCACCTTTCAGGGAGTTGTGGAGAGTGATAAGGTCAGACCTGAGTCTCCTTTTCTCCAGGCTGAACACCCCCAGCTCCCTCAGTTCCTCACAGGGTTTGTGTGCCCAGCCCCTCTCCAGCCTCGCTGCCTCCTCTGGATGTGCTCAAGAGTCTGAAAGTCCTTCCTAACCTGAGGGGACAGAGCTGGACACAGCACTCAATGTCCTTCCTAAACTGAGGGGACACAGCTGGACACAGCACTCAATGTCCTTGTTAAACTGAGGGGACAAACTGGACACAGCACTCAATGTCCTTCCTAAACTGAGGGGACACAGCTGGACACAGCACTCAATGTCCTTCCTGAACTGAGGGGACACAGCTGGACACAGCACTCAATGTCCTTCCTAAACTGAGGGGACACAGCTGGACACAGCACTCGAGGTGTGCCCTCACCAGTGCCCAGTCCAGGGGCAGAATGACCTCCCTGCTCCTGCTGCCCACACCATTCCTGACCCAGGCCTGGTGCCACTGGCCTTCCTGGCCACCAGGGCACAGCCTGGCTCGTGTCCAGCTGCTGTCCCCAGTGCCCCCGGTCCCTTTCTGCCTGGGCACTGTCCAGCCACACCATTCCCAGCCTGGAGCATTGCAGGGGTTGTTGTGGCCAAAATGCAGGACTCAGCACTTGGACTTGTTAAACTTCATCCTGCTGGACTCTGCCCACCCATCTATCCATCCATCCATCCATCCATCCATCCATCCATCCATCCATCCATCCATCCATCCATCCATTCCAGGTCTCTTTGCAGAGCCCTCCTACCTGCAGAGGAATTGCTGTTCATGCCCTAATCATGAAAAACAAAATTAGCCTTCTGACCTGAGTGTTTACTGGTGTTTTTCAGTCCCATCTTAAAGGCCAAATGGACACCAGGCTGCTTTCAATCCAGCAGAGGGGTGGAGAGCCCCAAAATCCAAAGAGCACGTGAACTGAAAAAACAGATTTTGTACTAGAACAGCAGTTTTCCTTGTCAACCTTAAAAAAACTGACTCGCTCATGGGAAAATACACGTGGAGAAGGCACCATTCCCTAGGAATAATTCAATTCTACCAGTTCCCTGTGTTTCCAGGTGAGATGATGTGTAGCTGCTGCTGAGGGTAAAGCAGGGCAGCGGAATAACGGGATTAGGCTCAAATGATCAACTACCTTGGCTTCCTGTCCTGGGTGTGCAGATGAGGCAAGGACTCCTCTCAGGATATTTACTGGGACATTTCCACAATTTGGGGAGCTGGCAATGAGCACTCAAGGTGGCCTGAGGTGTTTCTGTCAACAGCCTCAGTTGCATTTCTACCGTGATACGTCTCAGGAGACAACTCCACTTCTGCCCCAGGCACAGAAATCTGTTCCCAGCCTTTCCCTAAATATCTTCTGGGTTCTCCAGCAAATCTCGTCAGCAGATAAATTAGGCTCTGGCACAAGACCATTGAAACCAGGGCTTTTGGGCTTCGTTGCCCCTCAAACACAGGTTGCTGCAGTGCCCCACAGCTCTTTGGGAGATACAAACCCATGTTTGCATCTCAGGCAGCAGCAGTCTCGCCCTGAAGTCCTTTGGAAAGGTAAAACTTCTGTTTCTGAGGAGCTGAAATAACGTGGCAGTGCCTTTAAACGGCAACAAAATTAAATAAATTGAATTCTTATCGCCAAACATTCTTGGTAAATTGGCTATTTTCTTTTTGCCTGCAAACAGCTAAAGAAGGATTATTAAATCTAAGGAATACAAGTGCTAAGTAACATGAAGAGCTTGAATCAGACTCGGAGTTAAAACTGGAAATAATTCTGTCCCTAATCCACTCTGTGGTGCCCTGTGGTAAGATTGGTTGTCATGCCAAAATCTAATAGTCTGCTTTCATCCTCCTTGGACAGCAGGACAAATTGGCCAGGGCACATTTTCACTGCATTTAGGCTTCTCATTGCACTCCTAGTTGGCTTTTAGAGGAGCATTTCAAATGTTATCATTATCACCTGAAAAGATGTTTTCTCTCTGTATAAATGTTAAACAGAAGTGGAAGTTTGAGTTGCATATGGAATACACAATTTTTTATTGACTTTAAAAAAAATTATTTTGCTCTTTTACATCTAAGTAAAGCTTAAGGTGTTATCAAAAGCTTCAAACTGCAGGCTCTTTAGTCTTTTGTTTCTATTCATGTCTTTTTTTTGGCTTTAATCAGTGAATTTCTTGGCTTGGAAAACTTTCATGTAGCAACACCTTCAAACTGTGCATGCAATATATTGATACAGAGATGTGTGGAAGGCTTTTGGGCACTGAAATCCTCTTGAAATATTTTTAAACAACCTTGGAAATGTGTATATAACATATCATCTCTGTTCTCTAAAGGCAAATTTGTGGGTTTACCCCTTCTTACACCTACTGGTATGGAAATGGATTAACTGGGAGGGACTGGGAGGCACTGACAATGAAATTACTGATACCAAGTTCACATTCCCAGTGAGTTCTGCTGATTTATTTTTTCAGGCAGCTGAAAATAAAAGGGATGGCCTGGGCCTGCTGCAGTGATTCATTGATTGACCTCTCCAGAGCTGGTGGCAGCTGCTCCAGCACATGCTGCTGTTGCTGGTCGATAGCTGGGAGGGCTTTGGACAGTCCCTGCTGTCCCTGGTCACCCTGCCCAGGCTTTTGTTTCGTGCTAATTGCTCAAACTGGCTCAGGACCAGCTGGAGAAGCAGTCAATGGAAGAAGTGGGTCAGATACCTTTGATTAGTTCTTGAAGCAGAGAGGAATTTCTCCGATGTTTTCTGGCTGCTGCTTATGGTTGGCAGTTGACAGGAGGGAAATAATTTCCCTGGGTGTGTGACTGCTGTGTAAAACACAGGAAGTCTGGAATGTCTGCAGGAATCACAGAATGGGTTGGGTTGGAAGGTACCTTAAAGATGATCCAGTGCCACCCCTGCCATGGCAGGGACACCTTCCACTGTCCCAGGCTGCTCCAAGCCCTCTCCAGCCTGGCCTTGGACACTGCCAGGGATGAGGAATCCACAGCTTCTCTGGGAAAACTGTTCCAGTGCCTCTCTACTCTCACAGCAAAGAATTTCTGCCTGATATCCCATCTAACTCTACTCCCTTTCTGTGTGAAGCCATTCCCCCTTCTTCTGTCACTCCATCCCTTGGAAATAATCTCTCTCCATCTTTCTTGTTGTCTCCCTTCAGGTACCGAAGTGAGTTAATAACCAATCAAGAGCATAAGAAATAAAATTCTAATACTTTTCTGCTAAATTATCTCCTGCTCTGAGTTGCATAAGTGGTTTTAGTCTCTCTGATCCTGTGCCCTGGGGCAGGGACTGCATTTGCAATTCCTGTAGAGAGCACAGAACATCCCAGCTCTCATCAGACAGCTTTACAAACAAGTGATGTCGCTGCCTGGGATTCTGTCAAAACTGTGAGAGCATGAACGGCTCAGGATGGGGAGTTCACTGCACTTAAAAATAGATGTGTGCTCCTCAGGGATGTCTTTCCCAAGATTTCTGCTCCAGCTGTGAGGGAATTGCTAATCCTGGTGTGGTACAGAGTCAAGTCAGGCAGATGATCCCAGGAGGGGCCTGGAGGTGATGGGTGAAGGGAGGGATGAACCCTCCCAGGAGGAGCCACAGAACCCTGCAGGCTGAGCTGCCTTTGCTGTCCCTGAAAGGAAAAAGCTGGCTCTGCTTAGTCCAGACTGAAGTGCTTGAGTAATTATCAGCTTCTTAATTGATGGTGGGGTAGGCTTGAGCCTGGAATGTCCTGGAAACTGCTGATTATTCCCTTAGAACGCCCTGCTGTGAGCTGCAGTGCTTGGAGAGCCCCTGAGGGAGGTCCAGAACATCTTGGAGCATCCTGTTTGCCCAGGACGAGCCTTTCCCACTCTCTGCCAGATCCATGCCCTGACCAGGCAGGTTTTGTGCCTGGTGTGACCTTCCAGGCTGTTTGTTACCAGGAGCCAGGGGGGTTTAAAACCAGCAGGGAGTGTTGGCAGGAGTCATGGCCACAGCAGGGAATGCACTGCAGATGCATCCCGAGGCTCCAATGATCCACCCACACCAGCTGAGCCTGTTGCATGGTGAGGACTTTAAAGTTTGTCCTGGAATACTGGAGAAAAAAAAAATGGCTGTAATGGCTAATTAGATAAAAAAATATATTGATGTTTTCTTGGCTTATTCCTGATAACCAGAGCTGTGATCTTCCATGACCTTCATTTCTCCAGAAAAGTTGTTCTTCTACCCAGGAGGATTAATTTCAGATGGAAGTTATGGAATTAAATGAACAAGTAGAAATAAAGAAAGGGTAAATAAATAGCCTTAACAAGTTGGTGTGTTCCTACACGTAAATCATGGAATGGTTTGGGTTGGAAAGGACGCTAAAGTTCATCCAGTTCAACCCCAGGGACATCTTCCATTGGACCAAGCCCTGGCCTTTTCTTTCTCACATCCTTCCGTCCACTTCTACAACTGACAATTATTATTTCTTTTTTTTTTTTGGCGGGGGTAGAGTCAATTTTCAAATATCGTTCAGAGAATTGCAAAATAGCCCTGGTTTGAATGGACCTTAAAAGACCATCTGGTCTCCCCCATTTTGTGGGGAACTCACTGAGATTATTTACCACCCTGTCCAAGCACCACTGGAAAATCTCCAGCAGTGGGGACAGGGGATGTCCCTGGGGATGTTTTTCAAATGACTGGTTATTCTTACTGTAAAAAAAATCATTTTAGGCCAAAATAACATTGAGAATTTTCAATTCTGCTCCTGTTTTCAACAACCAGTGCAATGAGGTGCTCAAGATCTATTGCAGCAGGAACATGGATATTTGTTTGTTGGTTCTAAACCTGTTTTAGACTATTTTATTGGGAATGTAGACATTAAGTCGGGTGACACAGTTTAAAACAACAAAATTGTGATGGAGGAAACATCACTAACCATCTCCCAAGCAGGTGGATTTATGCTATGATCTGTTCCCGAGGGATTAAGGTTTCACATGAAAGCTGGAATAGCAAAATCCAGCCTGCACTTGGCTATTTTAGCCTAGAGAAAAACTCAAATGCATTTTCAAAGAGAAACTCCAGGTGCCCAGAGCCATTCCAGTTGCCATGTGAAATGCTGTTGTTTCAGTTCATGAATGCTGTTGTTTGATGTACTTCAATTTGCTTTAATTTTTTTTTTTAATCTAATGGATTATTAGCAACATTCCCTCTTTTTTCCCCATTTCTTGGTGGTTTCTAGTCCCTGTCTGCATTTTTTGCAATATTGCTGAAGGGTTTTGTTGAACTTGCCTGGTTTGTAGGCAGGATTGAAATGGTCCCTGGACAGGATCTACAAGCAAAGGTGTCCACGTGCATTAGGAAACACCCCTGACCCAAACTATTGCCAGTATTGCAGACAGCACAGGGCTGGAGGCACAGTTTTTTTGTCTTGCAGGGGAAATTTTGGCCTTCTTGAGGTAAATGAGCTGTGGCTCCGCAGAGGAATACCTGATCCAAGGTAAGCATTCAAATGAGAATGTGCTCTGATTTTTTATATATTTTATTTATATGTAATTTTTTTTCTCTGTTAATTCATTCCCAGATTATAGCTCTGACCCTGTAATATAAAGTATAATGGATTTTGGCTTATTGTTGCACTGACTTTAGCATCAGTGACCAGAAACCTGCTCCTGAGCTCCAAAACCAAATTCCCTATGGGAATTTTTGATAGACCTGTAGTTCTTTTTTTATAGCCCTTGTAACAGCTCATGAAGAACCTTTGATTTAAGCAGCACCTTTTATCTGCTGTGTTACTTCTGCTGGAGAGAATGTTTATTTTTCAGGTCTTTTCTGCGGTTTATTTTCAGGCAGATTGTTTTTTTGAAAGCACTTTGGGTTTTTGCTGGGTACTGATGTCAGCAGGATATTCTGTTTTCTTTGGAAAAGCTGGAATTCTTGTGATGGGAGAACAGAGAATTCTCTTGGCCTTTTCACCTCCAGCCTTGTCTGTGGTGTGACGAGGAGCTCTCAGCAAGAGAACCAAGGAGAAGGCACAGAGAGCAGAGGGTTGAGACATGAAATCCTGAATGGTGGTGGGAGATGTGGCTCCCTCCCGTGCAAAAAACACTGGCAGAGGGAAGAGGTGATGATTCAGTTTGTGCATTCCAGCTGGGGGCAAAATCCATCCTGGACCAACTGGAATTTCTGCACTTGTCCTTAGAGGAGGAGTGTGGGCACCCTGTGGAGCTCTGTGGGCTCCCATGGTGCAGGAGGGAACACACAGATGGAAAACCATGGGAGAGGGTTGTTCTCCCTCAGGAAGCTCAGCTGGTGGAGCACTGGGGCCATCCTGCCCAGCCACCTTGTGAAATGAGTAATGCCACCCTGGGAGCAGGATGAGGAGTGGTGGGAAGGAAGGAAAGAAGGAAGGAAGGCACTTGTGCACATTTTTTGGCTCTGTGAAGCAGCATGGGGAGGATACAGGCTGAGCAAAGTGGGTGTGCACTGAAATTCCCATGAGTTCTCCAGGAAGAGATGGAGCTCCTTGGGAGATCCCACAGCCATCAGCTCCCAGGATCTGCCTCTGCCACGCTTGTGTGGGGCCTGTCTGCCCTGCTGAGGAATGCTGACAGCCCTAAATGCTGACACAGATCTTTCAGGGCAGCTCAGGAGTGGAGCTGCAGGAACTTGGAGTGGGAAGCATGGACATGTTTGTTCCTGAACATGTTTGAGAGGAGCAGGACCTGCAGGACCAGGAGGGATATCATGGAATCATAGCATGGTTTGGGTTGGAAGGGACCTTAAAGATCATCCCATGGCAGGGACACCTTCCCCTGTCCCAGGCTGCTCCAAGAAAAAATCCAACCTGGCCTTGGGCACTGCCAGGGATCCAGGGGCTGCTCTGGGCACCCTGTGCCAGGGCCTGCCCACCCGCACAGGGAACAATTCCTGATTCCCAAGAGCCCATCCAGCCTTGTCCCTGAGCAGTTTAATACCATTTCCCCTTGTCCTGTTACTCTTTGTCTATATGAAAAGTCCCTCTTCCTCCCTCCTTTGCACACTGGAAGGGGCTCTAAAATAACCCCAAAGCTTCTCCTGCCCAGGCTGAGCAATGCCAGCTGTGCCAGCCTTTCCTGCCAGCAGAGCTGCTCCAGCCCTCTGCTCATCCTGGAGCCTCCTCTGGGCTCTCTCCAGCAGCTCCACGTCCTCCCTGTGCTGGGAATTCCAGGGCTGGGGCAGCTCTGCAGGTGGGCTCTCACCTGAGGGGGCACAGGGACACAACCCCATCCCTCTCCTCATCCCCACACTGGGGCTCAGCCCAGGGGGCTCTGGGGCAGGTCCAGCTCTCCCACCAGCACCCCCAAATCCTTCTCCATCTCCATATGGGAGGGATAGGATGGGATGTGCTGGCAAACTTGTCAGGGGAAGCTTGCAAGGCATCGTTCTGCTGTTCTCTGCTGCTCCTGGCTTTATCCCCTGCGTTTGCTTTTGCATAAGCACCAAGTCAGAACAGAAGCTGAAAATCTCCCAGACAGCAGTGACTCGAAGTGCTGCCTGCACAACTTTGCTGAAATATGCATGGAAGGAATTTCAGCTAATACATTATGAATTTTGGTAATGCCACGTCTCTGGCAACCACAGATACAGATCATGAACATGAATATTTAGAAAATATTCACATATTGAGGGCTCTGCTCTGCTCCCAGGAACAGGAGGAGAGGGAACGGCCTCAGGCTGGGCCAGGGGAGGCTCAGCTTGGGCAGCAGCAGGAATTTGCCCATGGAAAGGGAGTTCAGGCCTTGGCAGGGGCTGCCCAGGGAGCTTTGGAGTGCCCATCCCTGCAGGTGTCACCTGGAGGTGGCACTCAGAGCTCTGGGCTGGGGACAAGGTGGGCATGGGGCACAGCTGGCACTGCCTGGGCTGGGAGGGCTTTTCCAGCCTCAGGGATCCTGGGATTCTGTGAAAATTTGTTGTGTCTGTCTGATCCTGCCTGTGCACACACCTGTGTGTCACACGAATGAGATTCTATTTTTTTGCAATCACTCCAGGATTTGGTTTCGTAATCACAGATGATTCTGTCTTGATGCACACTGGAGATAAAAATATTTGTATGAATTTTTCCTTTTATGCCTTCAGTTCCTGTTTAGTGACTCTCTGTTCCTAATGCATTTAGGAGATGGAAACGAATGATTTCATGAGCTATTTATAGGAAAAACCTTTAAAATAATATTTAAGGGAGATTTTTTCATGAGGACTTTATTTATGCTATAAAATTGGAATAAATAATTGCAAGCTGTACAGAGCAGCAATTCCTTTGTCGTGTTTTTACAGTCTTCATAATATTCATATCTTTTAAAAATTTGAGTGATGACTTTCCTGTGGTGCCTTCCATCAAGACTAGTTAGAACATACATTAAAATGACAGTTCATTAGGGTGTTGTCAATGTAGCTGCAAAGCTTTCTATCATTTTCTGAACTGTTATTGCTTATATAATAAAGCTACCAGCAAATAATAATCTTCATGTCACATGCTGCTCTTGGGATGGATTTATTGAGGTGAATATAAAGTAATGTGAAGTAATGATTACAGGAAGGAAAAACAAGGAGTTACCCCATCAGTCTTCTACACCACTGAAGATGAAATGACTGCTGCAGTAAAATAATAATACTGTGACAACTTTGTCAATTTATTCTCAAGATGGTGCTAAAGGACTGTGATCCTTTTAAATTTGGGGGATAAACTACCAAAAAAAAAGTGGGTTTTTTGTGTGAATTGATGTAATAGAAAAAAAAAAAGATTGATTTTTGTTTTAAAACGTGTGTGTGCTTGGAGTGACACCAGTTGGCTTTGTTAAACAGAATTTCCTCACACTCAAACACAGCTGAGTCCATCGGGTGACCAAATTTCACAATCAATTTAAGACAAAAATCTCTTAATAGATATATAAAAAATCTGCTCCACTAATTCAAACACGAGCTAAAAACACACGAACAGCCTGGGCTTTCAGATGGAAATGCAGCACAGGTTGTAACACTTGAATAATTGCTGGATTTACCATGGATGCTGTGATAACGAGCAGCACTCAGACCTTGCAGCTCTGAAGGTTCTGGTGCACCACCCTCGGGAGAACCCATGGAGAGGGCAGAGCCTCTGGCAGCAGGTTTGGCTTGGATTTGAGGAAATTTATGGCTGTTTCTCTCTGTAAAATAACAAACTGGCCTGCTGTTGTTGGGTTATTGTTTTGGGAGTGGCTCTGGAATGGTGGATGAATCCCGTCCCATCTCCAGGGCTGTGCTGCTGGCCCTCACCTCGCTGTGAGGAGGGCCTGATGCATTTCCTGCCTTGGAGGCAGGGAGAGAGGAAAAACTGGAAAAATTCAAGTGCTTCCCTGCCCTACCTGTGAGAACACATTCCCAGGGATGCTCCTGGGTGGCTTTTCAAAGGCAGGCACATCTCCAGCTCACCTGCCTTTGATCTTCCATCTCCAACAGGCATTTTATCAACAGCCTCTTGCCACCTTGATTTATTTGGGTTTATGAAGGCTGCCTGCTTTATTCTTACAGGACTAGCGGGCAGAGGCAGCCCAGAAATTCTGCCAAAAATGAGAGAGGGGACTCTGATTTCCTCTGTGTGGTGAACATCCGCCGCCACAGAAGGTGCTGAGGGCTCCTCTCCATCCCTACAGCAGGTGCAGGTGTCTGCCTGAGGGAGTTTAATGACCTCTGCTGCTTCCTCCCTCCCTGGCTGCCACTTTCTGCCTGTCTTTTGTAGTCCCACAAAGAGGCAGCATTATCCCCAGACTATCAGCACTGGGTGCTTTGTTCCAGCATCTCACTGGAGAGGATGAGGAGCCTGATAAGGAATAGATAAGGTGGGGATGTCAAGCCATGAGTTTTTCTAGTTTTCTGAGCTTTCATATTAAAGTATAAGTTCTCACTTCTCACTCTCTGTTCATGCAAACAAGAGATTGTTTTTTCCAACACTGTCATTGTTTTGCATTCTTCTTGATGGCAGGAGAGTGTTGGTTGACAGTTCTTTTGACCAGTGTGGTTGAGAGGTGGGAATTCCACCCTCCAACCCACGGTAACCTTTGTACAAGTATATAATGGAATGAAATAAACAAATCAGGGCCTTTTGGTCCCTGCTCTGGTCTCTGCAAAGTTCCAAGTGTCCGTGTGGTCATTTCAGCATGGTGACAGCGACAGGGATGTCTGGCCATGAGTGCCATGTGCTTTCTACTGCCAGAAACCAAGCCAAGAAGGAAGTGAATTCTTCAAGGCTCTGGAATTAGGAGTTGTTTCTCAGCAAAGGCTCTTCATTCATGGAAGCCAGGCCTTGCCTTTCGTGGGCTGGGCTGGAGCTGGCAGCAGAATCAGATCATGGGTTCAGCAGCATCTCTGAATGGGTTGGGTTGGAAGGGACAGCAAAGCTCATCCAATTCCACCCCTGCCATGGCAGGGACACCTCCCACTGTCCCAGGCTGCTCCAGCCCCAGTGTCCAGCCTGGCCTTGGGCACTGCCAGGGATGCAGGCGCAGCCACAGCTGCTCTGGGCACCCTGTGCCAGGGCCTGCCCACCCTCAAAGTGAAGGATTTTTATATCACTGGCACATACCCTAACAAAACTCCACCCTGAATTCATCACCACCTCCTCCAATCTAATCAAAGGTTGTCCAACAGACACAAATATTTTTACACCCCTGAATATGTGTCTATAGACGTGTGCTTGTGTAGATCCATTTCAGACACTGAAGGAAAACTTTGTGGACACGGAAATTGCTCCCTTTTAAATGAGAAAAGCAGAACCAGGTCTTTAATCCCTAGTACATCAAATATTACCTCTAGTTATGCAGGAAGAGAATTGAGGAGGATATTAAAGCTTGAAATTACTGAGCTGTTTGTAGAAGTAGTTAGTGAACGTGGGCAATAATCTGTTGTTTAAAAAGCAAAATCCCCAAGGATCTGGAGTCCATGTGTTCAGCGTGCAGGCATGGGGTGTCTATTTAATAGATTAATATTTCACAGGCCAAGAGCAATTTGCATGACAGACTGTAAATTAGAATGGCTCCCAAACCAGCCAGTACAAATGGATTCTGAGCAGTGTGAATCAATAACAGACACTTCTCTGACATCCTCCCCTCTGCTGGGGGCACACAAAAGCTCAAACACCACATCTGTCGTGCTGTTGCCACCTTGGGAATGTCTGATACCACACATCCCACCCACATCTTTGTTCCACTCAATTCTTTGACATTTTCTGTTGAAAATCCTGGCATGGAAACCTACAGCCAGCCCTATGTGGAAAATTAAGCTCCTCCCAGTCTATGACTGAAAAAATCATTTTTTTTTTGTTATATATAGGTGTGCAGCTGGCACAGCTGGCATTTATTTGAGCACAGTGGCCTCATAGCCATGGTCAGTGACGATGATGGAGAGACACACTGTGGATGAGGATTTCCAAAGGGACACCAATTCTCTGTTTCCCTGTGTCCCAGCTATAAACGTTCACTGGAGCTGCCTCTCTGAAAGTGCTCCTGCTCAGTTTGCTGATGGCATCTTTAATTTGTTTTTTCTCATCAAGGAGAACATGAATCCGTCCTATGCTTTTCTAGATCTGTAAAGAGTTTTCTGTGCTCCTCTCTTGCTTATCCTCAGCCCCCATGCTCTTTCTCCTTGGATCTCATTTATAAGCACCTTTTATTTTCTTATTTTTCTTTGTTTTACAAGCTTGTGTTCATTCCCAATGATCCTACATTCTTCTTATATTATAGGATAACTTTTTGTCATTTATTTTGTGTGAGTTGTTATTAAATAAACAATTTCCTCTCAAAAACAAAAAACCAAAACCCCAACCCAAACCAAAATGCCACAAAACCAACCAAAAATCCCAAATCCTCCTTTGGTTGCCTCCATCCCTGGGGTCACTGCTCATTTAGCTCCACTCCCATCAGCCTGTTCCCTCTGTTCTAAAAATCACAGAATCCCAGAATGGTTTGGGTTGGAAGGGGGCTTAAAGATGGTCCAGTGCCACCCCTGCCATGGCAGGGACACCTCCCACTGTCCCAGGCTGCTCCAGCCCCAGTGTCCAACCTGGCCTTGGGCAATTCCAGGGATGTGGAATCCACAACTTTCCTCTACTTTTAACCACTGCTCATTATCCCTCACCCCAAAGTCTGATGGTTTTGAACAGTGATTCAAGGGCATACTTCTGGTACCTGTACTTTCAAAGAAATGTGGATTTGAGGAGGCTGTCCATATGGAAATAGGATATTAAGAGTCTCATCTTTCTCTTCCCTTCTTGCAATTTTTCCCTGTTTCTGCTGGACTGTAATTCATGCTCTGTTCTTTGCGTAATTTGTTTCAGGTCTATCTGACAGCTGAATGTTAATATGCCCGATAAAGGATTTTTTATTCTGCTCCTCTCTTCCAAACCTCTCTCTTGTCTTCATTCCCAGCTCTGTCTGTTGGTGTGAGCAGAGGGCTGCGTTATTTCTGTCTCAACAGCACTTCACCATCTCAGCATCATCTTTAATTCCACTGCTTTCCCTCACTCCTTCCCTGCTTGGTTGGGTGTTCTTGTAATGGTCTTGTATTTCTTTTCTACCTGCTCACATCCCTGGAACTGCTGTAATACAGACTCTGTGTGACACAGAGAGTGAAGCACAGTCTGCAAAGCTGCTGCCAAGATATCCCTTCCTGCCTCTCCTCTCATCCCCCTCCACTCTTCCCTGCTCTCACTTTTTTCTGCCCTCTGCCTGTATATTTTTTTTCTCTGAAGTCTCTTCTGCCTTTCAGAAAGCACAGGAGATCAGATCCTGGTTTCAGACCTGCTCTTCTCCCCTCTGCCTCTCCTCCCTACACCTTTTATGAGAGGAAAGTCCCAGGAAAAGTCCCATCCTCAGGGAATCTCCAGGTCCCTGAATTACACATTCCTCGTGCTTCTCCTTGTGAGTGTGAACTCTGTGCTGCAAGGGCTGCATTCATGGCTTGCCACAGCACAGTGTGATTGCCTGATATCCTAAAAACCTGAAAACTCTAATGGATGACTGGCATGGAAAGAGGAGGAAAGAGTGCTTGGGAGTGAATTAATCCCTAGGGACAGTCTCAGCTGTCTGGTCACTCTTACTGAACAGGTTCTTTCTAAGCCTCAAGGCAAACACCATGGATTTATTCTGTGCATAGGAGGAGTGCAGAAGAGGAAGAAACAAAGCAGCCTTTTTTTTTTAACTCTGCAGCAATCATAGATGCTTGGCTGAGATGGGCTAATATTAAAAAGAAAGCACATTGTCACACTCTTCCCACACCTCCGAGCAACAGGCTGAACTCCACAGAAGAGACAGTACTCCCTAACATCTGACTGAAGCACATTGGCTTTCCCTGTGCCAAGAGGAGGATGGAAACGGTATCAACACCTTGCTTTAAAAACACTGTGAGCAAAGATTAAAAAAAAAAAACAACAAAAAACCCCCAAACCACAAAACCAACAAGAAACAAAAAAAAAAACCCCCAAAAAAACCCCAAAGAAAACCAACCAAACAAAAAAACCCCAAGAAAAACAGAACAGAAGAAGGCGGCTTATATTTGGAGCTGAAATTGTGATTTACACTGACAATTTCAGTGGTAAGCAAGTCCATTGCTTTTTTAATTTTATTTTATTTTTTTTTTTTAATTCTTTTTAGAGGATTTTACCTTTTAGCTGTCCCTGAGACTATAAATTACGTAGAACACAGCAAACCACCAGCAGCTCTGGCTTCCTCCTGGGCAGCAGTGCCCGTTCTCCTTTCCCTATCTCTAAAAGCAAGATATGCACTGAAAGTATGAGATAAGAACTTTCCTTCCTTCCTTCCTTCCTTCCTTCCTTCCTTCCTTCCTTCCTTCCTTCCTTCCTTCCTTCCTTCCTTCCTTCCTTCCTTCCTTCCTTCCTTCCTTCCTTCCTTCCTTCCTTCCTTCCTTCCTTCCTTCCTTCCTTCCTTCCTTCCTTCCTTCCTTCCTTCCTTCCTTCCTTCCTTCCTTCCTTCCTTCCTTCCTTCCTTCCTTCCTTCCTTCCTTCCTTCCTTCCTTCCTTCCTTCCTCCTTCCTTCCTTCCTTCCTTCCTTCCTTCCTTCCTTCCTTCCTTCCTTCCTTCCTTCCTTCCTTCCTTCCTTCCTCCTTCCCTCCTTCCCTCCTTCCCTCCTTCCCTCCTTCCCTCCTTCCCTCCTTCCCTCCTTCCCTCCTTCCCTCCTTCCCTCCTTCCCTCCTTCCCTCCTTCCCTCCTTCCCTCCTTCCCTCCTTCCCTCCTTCCCTCCTTCCCTCCTTCCCTCCTTCCCTCCTTCCTTCCTTCCTTCCTTCCTTCCTTCCTTCCTTCCTTCCTTCCTTCCTTCCTTCCTTCCTTCCTTCCTTCCTTCCTTCCTTCCTTCCTTCCTTCCTTCCTTCCTTCCTTCCTTCCTTCCTTCCTTCCTTCCTTCCTTCCTTCCTTCCTTCCTTCCTTCCTTCCTTCCTTCCTTCCTTCCTTCCTTCCTTCCTTCCTTCCTTCCTTCCTTCCTTCCTTCCTTCCTTCCTTCTTCCTTCCTTCCTTCCTTCCTTCCTTCCTTCCTTCCTTCCTTCTTCCTTCCTTCCTTCCTTCCTTCCTTCCTTCCTTCCTTCCTTCCTTCCCTCCTTCCCTCCTTCCCTCCTTCCCTCCCTCCTTCCCTCCCTCCTTCCCTCCTTCCCTCCTTCTCTTCTTTTCCTTCCTTCTCTTCTTTTCGTCTTCCTTCCCTCTCTCTCCTCTTTTTCCCTCTCCATCTCCCCCTTTTCCCCTTTCCCTGTTTCCCCATTCCCCTCATTCCTCACCGATACACATCCCATTGTCATTCCTCAACACTCCTGAATTCCAGTCCTTCCCCTGATCCTCCCCCCAGCAGATTCTGCTGTTTCAGTTCCCCAACATCCCTGGCTATATTTAGCCAATTTGTCTAACTGAGTAGGGAAAAAAACCTTCCTTTACTTTCTGTAGGGAATACCAGCAAAGCAGCAAATATTGCCATGGCAACGAGCCGCTCAATCCATCAGGCTCCTGCAGTATCTAATACATAATCTGGGAGGCAGGGACTGGCGTGGAAAAATGAACATAACATATTGGCACTTCAGGATTTAATATCCCTTCCCCGGGACCTTAATTAGCTCACCTTATTTGGGGTAATTAGCCAGTTCTGGAGAGAAACTTCTCTTTTATTTGGCTTTCCCTAGGAAAGCCAATGTGTGATCTGCCTTCATTAAAATGCAACTTTTGACTTTTTCCCCACAAACATGCCACAAAATGGGAGTTTCTATAGTAACACACAATGCAGGCTCCATTTGAAATTATAATCTTTTGATAAAAATGAGTTTCCCCCAGCCCCCTTCTCTATGTATTTCCTTTTTCTTAGAAAATTTGGTTTTGCCACTCTGGTTTACCTCTTCTTTGTTCCTAAGGAAGTTTGAAGAGAGTTCCTTAAAATTAAAAAAACACTGCTGAACTTAAAATTACACATTGCCACCCCTCATTTTCATTTTTACATTATAAATTTTGTATCATTTAGTAACTTTTTCACCTCCTCTTGTTCTTCAATTATTAAATTTGTTTGCTATGACTGTTTTATCCCATGGGGAAAAGAGAAGTGTATGGCAAGAATTGTTAGAAAGCCCTTTATCAAGTTTAGTGATAGGCCTTGGATTTTTAATCTGTTTTTTTAGACAAATTCTCTTATGGGGTCTCTTTATCACTTATCTCTTTTATTCAATTTAATAATTTTGAAAGAAATTAATCCCTGACCACTTTCAATAACATTTAAGAAGCATTTCCAGCCCTTCTGCTGCTGAGTGGGAAGATGCAGATCCACAAAATCTTTTGTCAAGGCTTTGGAAGGGGAAGTGGGAGGGAAGGAGAAGAGAAGGATTTGATTGGAGTTGGGGTGTCCAAAATAGGAACCTGCAGGAGTGAAATGTTTCATGGAGAGTTTTCCAGGAAATCCACAACTTTTCTGGATAAACTCTTGTTTCCTGATATACCTGACTAGCAATCAGTGAGGTCACACCTCGCTGGGATCTACCCACTCAAAATTTTGGGGATAAAGAAAAATTTAACAGCGTTCATGAACCTCTCCCTTTCCTTTTCATGCTATGATCATGGGCACCTGATAAAATTAGGAGGCAGAGAAACAGTAGGAGTTTTTCTGTTCACTTTCAGGGGGTTTGTATGGTGCTTTTCAAGATTTCACTTTGAAACATTACAGCCCAGCACACATGATTGAATGGATTCTAAAAATACACAGCCTTCACCCACAAATTAGTGCACCAGCATGAGTTTCTTGTGCCTTAAATAGTAAAACTCCCCTAAATAATAATGTTATCACCAAAAAGACACTCAACTGCATGCAAGAGCAATATGCCATAGGAAGCTAACTTAGCAGGAGGTCTGGAGATAGTTCTGTTCTGCTTTATTAAAAAAAAATAAATAAAAAGAAGAAAATTTGCCAGTACACCACCCAGGAGATCTCAGAGGAAATTATTTCTTACCTGTCATTAAAAGAACTACTCAAACAATACTAAAACACGGAGCAGAAGAAGAAATTTAAACTGCCACCCAAACTGTCAAGTGAAAGTATAGGTTTTAAAGCTCAACAAAAAAATGTGCCATTTCTAAGGACAGGGAATGATGTTGTTTGTTGTCCTTTGGTTTGCAGGTAGGTGAGCAAATGTTTCATGACACATGACATGACTTCATTGTGTAGGATCCCGGGAGAAACAGAGGAATCCTGTGATGTAGAGAGAGCAGGCTCAGCCTGACAATGATAAATATGTCAGACGGTGACAATCATTGTGTGATTTAGCTCTTGTGAATGAAGGAAAATGGTAATTCAAAGTGTCATGGTTTGGAAGCACAATCATCTCCCCATCACTCATCCTCCGGCAGGCGGAGGAGAACGCGGCTTCCCTTTGTTCCCTGTGTGAGGTGTGAGCTGCCTGAAGACATGGAGAGAGACATGGAGCAAGCAGGAGGGTCAGATCTGACCTCCCACATCATGGGATCACAGAATTCTTAAAGCTGGGAAAGACTTCCAATACCACAGAGTCCCAGCTGTGCCCCATGCCCACCTTGGCACCCTGAGTGCCACCTCCAGGTGACACCTGCAGGGATGGGCACTCCCAAGCTCCCTGGGCAGCCCCTGCCAAGGCCTGAGCTCCCTTTCCATGGGCAAATTCCTGCTGCTGCCCAAGCTGAGCCTCCCCTGGCCCAGCCTGAGGCCGTTCCCTCTCCTCCTGTCCCTGTTCCTGGAGCACAGCCCGACCCTCCCGGCTGTCCCCTCCTGTCAGGGACTTGTGCAGAGCCACAAGGTCCCCCCTGAGCCTCCTTTTCTCCAGCCTCAGCCCCTTCCCAGCTCCCTCAGGAATTCTCCAGCCCCTTCCCAGCTCCCTCAGGAATTCTCCAGGCCCTTCCCAGCTCCCTTCCCTGCCCTGGACACGCTCCAGCCCCTCCAGGGCTCTCCTGCACTGGGAATTTGAGGTGCCTCAGCCCCTCAGTGGTGTCAGGGGTGCAAGGAGAAGTGCACCCATCTGAGGTACTTTGTGCTGGGCTGGAATCACCTGTGTCTGCCCTGAAGGAACACAGGGGTTTATTTTGGATGAACCTTTCTGTTTTGCACCATTTTTCTTGCAGGTATGTGGATTAATGAATGTTCTTATGGAGCGTGAGGATGACAAAGTGGGGGGAGTTCAGCAAAGAACAACCAGGACTGGAGGCCTTGGATGCTGATGTGGATTATAAAATCTAACAGGGTGATTAGAGAGAGTTTCTGCAAGCTGGCAAATGTTTGAAGAAGGGAGATAGGGGAATTATTTAGGAAGAAAGAGCAATCTCTCATTACGTGGCAGAATTTCAGTGCAGCGCTCACAGTGAGGATCAGCAGGTGAACACAGCTGTGTCCTCCTTTTCCTGCAGAGAGAGGAGCCTGTGAGACATTCCAGGGCAGGAACAGCACAGGGAGTAATGCTCGAGTCGGGGATTGACAGATTTTGAGGAGCAGAACAGCCCCATTTTGCAATCCCTGCCATCCCTGGCTCTGCAAACACTGCTGGACTCCCTCAGAGAGGACAGACCTTGCAGGTCTCTGCCTTCTTGCTGGTTTATATTTTAGCAGCTCTCTCACTGCTGGCAATGACTCTCACTGGAGCCTTTCTGGTTTTCTCCTCCATGTAGTTCAAGATATTTTATGGTGAAAGGAGTAGTGGTAAATAAAGTTAGAAGAGGCTGAGCTGTGAGTATGGGCAGTCACTCTGCAATAACACACTTTGAATTAATGTGTTCTGTGCACACACTTCCAGGCATTATTTGCCTTTAAGATGGGTAATATTGTCCCTGTTATCCCCTGTCAAATGTTTGGAGAGCAATGAAGGCAGGTGAAAAATACAGGGAGAACATAGTCCAGCTTTAGGGATTAATTTCATGCCCAATTAAAAGGCTATTAAAAGACACCTGTCCAAAACACCCTGATAAAACCTTTCTCTCATTGTTTATATTGTAAAGTGCAACTGGGCCCTTTTTCCAATGAAGCTGGATATTTCTCTTTCACATCAAATAGTTTATCTTGCCATGCTCGATGATATTTTCCAGTTATTGATTCTGGACACCTTTGCAAACAATTTTCAAAGTCTAAGGTTTTAAAAATCCAGTACTCTCTGGTACTACCTGTTTAACAGCTGTAGTTGTACATCTCAAATGCTTTTTTTTTTCCTGGATTGTTTTTCACTTAGCTTTTGACCAGCATTCTTTGCTGTCCCTCACATTCTATTTCCTAGAACTGAAATCCATTATGGTCTCTCCTCTGCTTGATAAGACAGAAAGGTTTCTACAGCTTCCAGAAACATTGATCCTTTTTTTCACCCTTGAATTGGACTCATCTGCTCTCTGTGGAGACAATTGATTAGACATTTTTAATGACTTTTTTTTTATCCTGAGTGAATATGAACTTCCTGCTCTTTACAGGTGGAATCTGTTCTTCCAGCACTGCACAATGTTCACTTCTCCAGCTGAAGAAGTTGGTTGGCACCTCTGGAAGATATTTAAGTGGATGTTAAATAAATGTAGAAAAAGCTCTGCATTAGAAGAGCATGAAAATTATGAATCCAAGACCAAAATAGAATAATGGAATTGTTGGGCTGGGAAAGGCCTTAAAGATCATCCAGTGCCACCCCCTGCCATGGGCAGGGACACCTTGCACTATCCCAGGCTGCTCCAAGCTGGATTTGAGCACTTCCAGGGATAATTAAGGGGCAATTCTCCCCAGCCCACAATTGAATGTACACTTATTATTTGGGTATGATGAGAAAATGATGTCTCAGTAAAGGCTTAAACCACTTAAGTGACATTTTTGACCAAGGTCCTCAAAATCTGGTCCTTAAAATCTGAAGTGACTTTGGCTTTTCAGCATTCAATTTCTGCACATGCTTAAATTAATTATAACTTCCAAACCCCAGGCATATATTTGCCCTCTGAAGACCATCTCATTCCTAAATGTAGCTCATACCAAAAAATCACCCAGAGTCACAAATTTTCCCTTCAGAAGGTGTTGCTGCAATGGGACCATGGGTTGGGATCTGTAGAGGGCAGTGTCCCGGGAAGCTGGGAAAGAGTTTTATCTAAAAGCTCTGTACCTAAACAACTTAGATGCAGCGTGGAATCAATTCCCACTTTGCCCTGGAAGGATGGGACTGCCTGGAAAACCCAGCTCGACTCTGCTGTGGGCCATAGGAATGCGAAGGAACACTGAGAATTTTGAAATAGTGGCAGCCTGACTGCAGCCTCTATTTTAGAAGTGGGTGATTTACCAATGGGTAACCTGGAGCTAATAAAAATAAAGGAAAATATATATAAAGGTGGAAGGAACAGAAAATACTCTGTTTCAAGGAGAAGAAGTCCAGTGTATGAGAAGAACCCTATATGTAATCACTGTTCCTAACTAGAAAACCAGAATTTTTTACTTCATTCATAATTCAGCTCTTGGTTGTCTCATCCCTGAGATTTGGAATTTAATTTTCACAAAGATTTTTTAGCTTAGCCAAGGAATATTAGCAGTGCTATCAAAATTTAATATGCTTTTGAAAAATCCTAGCTTCTGGAATCAAATGGCTTTGTGAGAGTCTTGGTTTTCATTTGGGAAGAAAAAAACCCAATTTTTGTCCTTCACTCTTGCAGAGAAAAGGTAAAGATAAGACCCTTCAAAGCTCAGAGAATGCCAAGAAAATGCTCCTCACAATGTTATATACCCAGGACTGGAAAAGCTGTCAATCATCTTCCTGCCTAAGAAAAGTTTCCTTTGTTAATTATTGCATAAATAAGTTCACAGCTCTTCTAGGCCCCTGTCAATGCAACACTGAGACAATAAAATTCTTCCTTTCCTGCATAATGAATTCCTGCTTTAGAATTTCATTCTCCCTCAAAACCTCACCTTTGCCACAAAGAATAAACTGTTTTTTCATTCAGTGATAGCAATGTTCTTTCTATTGTGTGCATCAGTTAATTTCTGCTGAAACAACCAAAACAACAACAATAATAAAATCATACATACTCTGGTTACTTGTAATTCAAATTCGACCAAAGATTTAGGGAGTTCAGCTGGAAATAAATGTTAGCAACCTACATAAACAGTATTGAATCAACAATAATTAGATGTATCGCTTACATCTGTAGCTTAATATTTGGTACAAAACTGCTTCTGCAGTAATAACTGTAACAACAGAATATGAGATAAGGAAAATGCATATTGTGGGAAAAGCAGCCTTCCCATTCTGCTCTTGGCACACTTCATAAAAAAGGATAACCACAGGATAGCTGGATATTTTCAAAATAAATGACTCCCCCAAGCACAAGCAAATGTCTTTCTTGAATAAGTTCTCCAAGTGCTTTGGAGCTTTTGGGTTTGAATTTTGCATTTTGAGAATCTGTACTTTGTAACAAACGGGTGGCACTTGATACCAGTGCAAAATGTTGAACTGGAAGTTTGTCCTCAGAAATGCCTTCTGAGAGTGAATAATCAGTGTTCTGGACTGAGGAAATGAAAGTCAGGCTTTAGGATCAGCTCTTCCAGGCCTGACTCTGTACCTGCACAGGGAGTGTTGTTCACACAGGGCAGCATTGCTGCACCACTGACTGCTGATCATAAAAAGGTTAAAATCACAGAATCACAGAGTGGCCTTAAAGATCATCACATTCCCACTCCCTGCCGTGGCAGGGACACCTCCCACTGTCCCAGGCTGCTCCAGCCCCAGTGTCCAGCCTGGCCTTGGGCACTGCCAGGGATGCAGGGGCAGCCACAGCTGCTCTGGGCACCCTGTGCCAGGGCCTGCCCACCCTGCCAGGGAACAATTCCTGATTCCCAAGAGCCCATCCAGCCCTGCCCTCTGGCACTGGGAGCCATTCCCTGGCTCCTGTCCCTGCAGCCCTTGGCAATTGTCTCTCTGCAGCGTTCCTGGGGCTCCTTCAGGCCCTGCAAGGCCACCCTGAGCTCAGCCCAGAGCTTCTCCTGCCCAGGCTGAGCAATGCCAGCTGTGCCAGCCTTTCCTGCCAGCAGAGCTGCTCCAGCCCTCTGCTCATCCTGGAGCCTCCTCTGGGCTCTCTCCAGCAGCTCCACGTCCTCCCTGTGCTGGGAATTCCAGGGCTGGGGCAGCTCTGCAGGTGGGGCCTCACCTGAGCAGGGCACAGGAGCAAACTCTCCTCCTAAATTCCTGCCAACAATTCTGTAGATGTAGCCCAGAAACATGAACAAAAGGCAAAGATAAAAGGTGTAGTACTGGAGGGAAAAAAGGGTCTAAGCAGGAATGTTAAAATGTCCTAGAGCAAGAGAGAAGGCTGGATTTGTATTTACTGTAACATACCATATGTTTTTCTTACATGTCATAAAACACTAATTCAAAATCATCATATCTGCTCAAAAATTCCAGACTACCCTGGCACGTGGAAACCTGGAAATGCTGTGACTTTCAAGTAACTCAAAGCAGAAACATTTTTTCTCTTTATAAACTCTCCCTACAAGTCTGAGAGAGGAGTAGCGACATTTCAGGCTCAGACACCACAGACAAGAAAAAGAAACCTTTAGGGAAAAGCACTTCATGATAAACCAACTCTCTCCTGTGGTTTGTCTGCTCCTGAAATTCCTTCAGGTTGGCTTATATTCTTTCTGCTCCCCCTGAGTAAAATTCATGGCATCCATAATTCAGAAGATTTTATCAGGAGTCATCTCAGGTCTCGCTATTCATTATTTCACTGTCTGTGGAAATACATCCATGGACATTTGGAGCTCACATTTTTGTAACAAATGAAGGAACATCCTTATTTTAGAGCAGCTCTCCTGCCTCTGGCTGTCCTCAGGCAGGTGTGTCTGTGGAGTGACTGGACAGCAGAGCAAACAGAGCTGGTCACTGCTGTGCCCCTGCTGCTGGAGCAGATCTTAATTGGATGTCAGGGTCAGACATCCAGCCCTGCCCATTTTCCATCCCAGCCTGGAGCAGCTTCCCTCTGCTCAAGTCACACATCCCATGGCACACGAGATCCACCTTTCTGCAAAGCTGAGAACTTTGATATCCTCAAAATGACCTTTCTTAAATACACCAACATATTTGGCTGCTCACTAAATACCTTGTAGTGCTCATTCCACAAAGCATTCCCAATGAGGATCATTCCTGAGGACTGGGTAGTTCTGTGGAGGATGTTTCTCTAAACAAATTTCTCACATTGGCCAAAGAGGTCAGGATGAACATTTGATTCCTTCCTCTGCTGTTGAATATTTGCTCTCCTACCTTCCCTGCTGAGCTTGAGCCATTTGCAGGCCTGGTGATGGCATTTGGGTTAAAAATGATCACCAGCCATGGGGAGCTTGAGAAAAACAGGGAGAAAACAAAACAAAAGTTGCAAGGAAAATAATTTCATTCTTGGCTTCATGGATATGCTCAGCTTTTAAGTATTCTGAGGTTATAATGAGGAAAACTGACTAATTCAGGCTATAAAGAAATTCTAAAATGCATATGGATTTTAAGGCATTACAAAGAAATTCTTGGACATTTCCCTGGGGCTCAGTGTAATCGTGGTGGCTTTCTATTAATTCTGTGCAAGAGTTGTAAAATAATAACTTGAGGCAAAGAGTGGTGTTATTTGGTATTCATTTCTGCTTCTGTATCAGCTCTTAGGGACTATCCTGAAAAATTTAGCAGAACATTTCTTGCTAGTTTGTACTTTAACTGTTGTATTAAAATTATTTTCCCCCTCGCTATTTTTTTAACTTTCAAGGAAAACAGATCTCAAGTACAAGGCTCCGTCATGGTACCTCATCTCTTTCCATCACCACAAAAGTTCTATGAAGAGAGGACAGAAAATAACAATAATGTGATGTTTTTCCTTACCAATGTTCCCTACAACGTGACAGAGCCTCTGAGAATGGAAATGTGAAAATGTGACAAAAAGATAGACTGTTATCCCTGCTGGCAAAAAAACCCCAACAAACAAACCAGCCTTGAAACAACCTCTGCATCAGTGTTCCCTCTTGGTGTGTGGTGTGATGTGAATCTCAGGTCCAGGGGCTTTGATTAGTGCAGAAACATCCAGAAACTCATTACGGAGAAGAAGGGGCAGAGAGCAGTGCTTGGCAACTTCAGCGGGGTGCTCTGATAGAGAGAAAATACAGAGCAGTGGAGGGAAGGGGATTGATTTTTCCTGGGGCTGTGCAAAGATGTGAACAGAGGAGAGAGAGGAGAGCAGCTCCTGGGTGAAACAGGAAGGCAGGTAATAATTCTGTTATATTGGTACTGTGATCAAGCCATTTCTCCAGGTCTTTGAAACCCTCTCAGGCCCTGAATGCCCTTCTTTATTTTCTCATTTCCACAAAAAAGGCCCTGCAGTCCAAGACAGAGGCTCACCCTACTCCATTTATCTCATTTTACTCTGCACCATCTTTAAAACAAGCACTGCGGTACATTTACTAAGAGTTTTATTTACACCTTGCAACGCTGTCTAGGATTTATTAAAAATATTTTAAAATGCCAAGAAATGATCTGAAAAATTCATAAAAGCCTCACATGAAGTATGAAAAGATCCTCACACAAAGCAGCAGGAAAGTCTTTAAGCATCATTCTGTCCCAAAGAAGTCGAATAAAACAATTGGCAGGACAAACATGCATCGTAAAGGAACTGCACAGGGCATTTCTGGGTTTGTGTTCTCTTACAGAATGTTCTGGAGGCCTCTCCTCTGACTCTTCAGAGCAGTCAGAGGGTCTGATTGCTTCCCCCTAACACTTTTTGGCCATATCTCTTCACCTTGTTCCAGAAGGGTTACGCTAAGTCCAGCAAGTACCACATGAACAGGGGAGATATTATTTATCTGCTTCCATCTTTGAGAACTGATTCCTCCTGTGTTCCATCCATCAAGACATAATTACACATCTATCCAACATCCAGCAGCATGAGATTGGGTCCCAGGGCGCTTCTGAGGGTGATTATGAACACCCACAGGGATTAAAGAGGCAAAATTATCATTCTTACAGCAGAGGGTTCCTCTGGGGCCTGGTGTCATTGTCCTTTTGGACCTTGCTAAGCAATAATGTTGTGATTTCCTGGGGAAATATTTATATTCATATATATATATTTATATTTTTATATATATACTGCAGCGATATAAAATCAGAGAATCCCACTATAGTTTGTGTTGCAGCAGCCCTCTTGTTAGAGGGTAGAAATGAGCCAAGACACAGACTTCTTGTTTATCACAGCATGAAAAGGGTCCTGGTTTATTCCTCTTTACAGCTCAGCCATCCTGACTCCAACCATTCCCTGACTCTGGCTGCAGCAAGCTCCTGCTGGAGGTTTCCCTTGCAGCCTCTGACTGCTGGTTATTTCCTGCTGAACTCTGACTGCAGGGATCAGTGTGCAGACTCAGAATGAAGGCCTTTACCCAGATAGACTGTGACTGCAGGCTTTTACCTGGATAGACTGTGACTGCAGGGATCAGTGTGCAGACTGTGACTGCAGGCATTTACCAAGCTAGACTGTGACTGCAGCTTTTACCTGGATAGACTGTGACTGCAGGGATTGGTGTGCAGACTGTGACTGCAGACTTTTACTTGGATAGATTGTGACTACAAGGATCAGTGTGCAGACTGTGACTGCAGCTTTTACCCAGCTAGACTGTGACTGCAGGTATCAGTGTGCAGGCTCTGACTGCAGGCTTTTACCCAGCTAGACTGTGACTGCAGGCTTTTACCTGGATAGACTGTGACTGCAGGGATTAGAGTGCAGACTGGGACTGCAGCTTTTACCTGGCTAAACTGTGACTGCAGGGATTAGTGTGCAGACTGTGACTGCAGCTTTTACCCAGCTAGACTGTGACTGCAGGGAGCAGTGTGCAGACTTTGACTGCAGGGATCAGGTGCAGACTGTGAGTGCAGGCTTTTACCCAGCTAGGCTGTGACTGCAGGGATTAATGTGCAGACTGTGACTGCAGGCTTTTACCCGGCTAAACTGTGACTGCAGGTTCCAACAACAGGCTCTAACTGCACACCCAGACTGACCTGACAGCAATGATTGTCTCTCTTTAGGCTCCTCACCAGCTCACCCACTCCCTTTTATCACACTTGTCTTTATTGGATAGAGCTGTGACGCATCAGGGTGAGGCTGTATTGGGTAATTAACACAGCTGTCACTCATCAGGGACAAGTTCACCTGTATTCCCTCCTCCTACAAGTTTGGGGTGGAAGAGTCCTTAAAAATTATCCTGTTCCACCCCCTGCCATGGCAGGGACACCTCCCACTGTCCCAGGCTGCTCCAAGCCCCAAGGGCCAACCTGGCCTTGGGCACTGCCAGGGATGCAGGGGCAGCCACAGCTGCTCTGGGCACCCTGTGCCAGGGCCTGCCCACCACCCTTGGCAGAAGGGTTGGAACAAGAAGATCTTTAAGATCTCCCAGGCCTGCTACAACTTTTTTTGTGGGATTGGCTGTTTCTGATACTGAAATAATTTTTTTTATAGCTTGTGGTGGCTCTGGCCTGCAATGACACAGGTAAGAAGATACAGGGAATTATTTCAAAAGATAACAGAGGGATTTGGGAGAGTAAGAAGTCAGGGAGGTAGTGCCTTAGGAACAGACCTTTTGTACACAAGCAGAAAAAAGTAACTGGAAAGAAACTTCTGATAGAAACAGGTTCTGCATATCTGTGTTTCTGTCTTTCTGTAGTCTCTGGTTAAGCAGAGTGAAATATTTCTCCCTTTCAAATCAAATTATTTATGATTCCATAGGCTTTGGCGCTGATAAATTTGGGATAAGAGGCGGTGGTCTACCAGCATCTCACCCTAAATGGTCTCCAGATTTTGTCCACAAATAAATTATCCAGCCTGAGTCTCCCAGCTACAAAAGCTTCCAGCCTCTACTCCATTACCTAGATCCCAAAATATGGCAAAATTACAAACTGTTTCTTGTTGGGCACACATTTAAGACAACACAACCCTCTCACAAATCAGAGAAACCAACTGAAAGCTTTCCAGATACATCTCTGGGCATAATTCCTGTTGGATGAGTTTGGCACAGGGAACAATCCTGAATAATTGCACTGGATTTAGAGTGACCTCCTGTAAGCTTGTAAAGGAACACGTGAATCAAGTAAATTAGGCACTTATTAAATCCACAATTAGTTACATTCTATTTAAAAAACCCCCTCAGGCTCACAAAGTCAAACATGGAGCAGGTTCTTTGCTGGATTTCAGCCCAAACAGATGCAATTTAAGCAGTGCATGAAGAAAATTTCCCCCGTTCTGGGGATTCTTTTTTTTTTTTTTTTTTTTTTTAGTGGAATGATTTATGATGAATTTAGGAGTGAAGACAGGGCTGAATGAGATCCCTGGATGCAAGCACTGCGCTCTGGGTTTGTTATGAGAGGGAGGGGGACAGATGGAAAAAGGAAGTGGTTGAACTTCCTATTTGTACTCACTCATCGACTCTGTCAATTTGGCCATCTCTGTTTCTCTTTGGGGCTTCTCCTGGGGGAACAGACAAAATGAAAAACAAATATATATATATATATATGTAATATAGAAATAGAAATACACCTGAGTGCAAGTGGCAATGTGAGGGGAGGACACTCATCCACTATATATTTCTATCTTATGTAGGGATTTAATTAACTCCTAAATAGCCTGAACCTCTGTGGGCTTTTTTTTTTCTTGTAATTTCTCAATTTTTTCAGAAGTGTGAAGCTTGTATTTATTTATCTGTGTGTATCTAGCTGGAGAAATAGAAATTATTCAACCAAAGTGATAACGGAGGAGGAAACCCTCCTCTGGTTTTCACTCTTTGCTAAAATACTCAAGTGTGTTAGGCCTTCCTGACAAAAGAGCAACCCACAAACCACTTATACTGCAGGAAAAAGGCACTTATCTGGAAATAAATAGATTTTATATGGGAGCTGGAGTGTGTGGTGTGGTATAGGGCTAATGCTGAGATGAACTGTGATACTTGAGGGACTCCCAATCAAACCTGCTGGTCTGTGTCTCTTTTTCCTTGCATTATCTTTTATAATTTTTTTTCAGGTACTTGTAGCTGCTGCAACCAAGACAGAGGCTTGGTCAATCAAGAGTCCTTGAATCTGGTGAAAATCCAATATCTTACAGCACAGCTCAACCAGAGCAGTGGAGGCTGGGCCCAGTCTCCTGATTTCAGAGGCAAAGTTTGGGCTGAATGAAAACTGCAAAGCCCTTGAAACTCCAGTTAAGTGGTTTTGAGAGGATGTGAGGCGAGGCTGTTGTGATCCCTCTGATCCCTCTGGTGACTGAGCCCCACCTCCCCACCCTGCACCTGTGCCAGGCTGTGAGAGTGGCTCTCCTGGGCCATTGATGAGCAGATCTCAGCTCTTTTTTCCTCAAAAAATCTCAGTAAGGGAGAGGATTTCCGCAAAAAATATTACTTTAGTGGGCAACATCCCCAAACAGAAGCTCCTTATTTCAGCTCTGGGACAAGGTGCAAGTTTTTGGGCAAAGTGACCTTCAGTAGCTGCTGGAATGGCTGGGGATGGCAGTCAGCATGGTGACATCTCTCTTTGACTAGGTCTGTGCTAAAAACAGCACTGGGGAAAGGCACAGGCTGAGAATTGTCCCTGCCAGGTGTTATTTGGCAGGAAAATGTGGTTTTCCAAGGCCCTTTGGGTGTGACATGAGCAGACCCGGCTGCAGGGGTGCCAGGCTGGTCAAGAGAACCCCCCCTGCTTTATCTGAGACAGGATCATTTCCTAACTCCAGAGGAGCTGAAGTCTGTCCCACCTCTGCCTTAGAACCCCAGGATCCCTGAGGCTGGAAAAGCCCTCCAAGGTCATCAAGTCCAACCTCTGCCCCATGCCCACCTTGTCCCCAGCCCAGAGCACTCAGTGCCACCTCCAGGTGACACCTGCAGGGATGGGCACTCCAAAGCTCCCTGGGCAGCCCCTGCCAAGGCCTGAGCTCCCTTTCCATGGGCAAATTCCTGCTGCTGCCCAAGCTGAGCCTCCCCTGGCCCAGCCTGAGGCCGTTCCCTCTCCTCCTGTCCCTGTTCCTGGAGCACAGCCCGACCCCCCCGGCTGTCCCCTCCTGTCAGGGACTTGTGCAGAGCCACAAGGTCCCCCTGAGCCTCCTTTTCTCCAGGCTCAGCCCCTTCCCAGCTCCCTCAGCTTCCCCTCACAGCCTCTCCTCTCTCCTCTGTACTTATCCCAGTCCTGGCTTTTATCTGGCACGAAAACCTAAAGCAATATTTTCTGTACCAAACAAGCCACTAATTGGACTTCAAAAAGTTGGACTTCTACTGTGAAAAAACACCCAAACAAACTGAAATGTCACAGTAATGGGAACCACTGGCATTCATGCAACAAGCAGATAATGCCTCAGAACTGCATTCACACACCCCTGAGAGCATTTTATATGAAAAGAAAGGTTTAAGGTTATGTCCTGGATCTGAGTGAGGACAATGCCCTAAGCCATGCTGATAATGTAGCATCCAGCATCAGATTCATGCTTTGCTATGAAAGGAAAAAAAAAAAGGAAGAAATGAAGAAAGAAATAGCACAAGAGTGTAATTTTTTTACAGCTAGAAAGGTCCTCTATGAAAGGGTTTTTTTGCATGGTATTAATCATCAAAGGAAAGCACTCTAAAAACCATCAGGAATTTGTGTCCGTGGTGATTTATAATGTGACCTTAGAACACCTCCTTTTGCTACAGAACTCAGACTTTATCAGGAGTGAGCAGTTGGGAAAGATCAATTTGAGCCCTGAAGATGGAGGGCTGGATTTATTACATTAATAACAAATTGATATTAAGTATTATTACTTTGCTCTTGCTTATTGTTAAATACCTTTTACTAATGATGAAGTGTCTCATGAAAAAGGAGACTTGAATGGCATTTTATTTGAAAGTAAAAGTATTAAATATAATATCTAAGGGAAAATTTAGAAGTTTTTGAGTTTATTTTACTTTTCTTAACAGAAATGCCCAGGACTACAGAAGTTCTGGTCTTCCTTCTTTAGTAGTTAAAATTATATTTATAGGCATATAATTTCTGAATATTATTTTTTTTTAATTACATCTAATTTCCAGATATTTTTATTGAAAAAAATAACCTTTGGTACTGTTTCCAATGAACTTAAGACTGTGAAATTATTATGACCTTTTCCCTTTCTCTAATGGTCACTAGGATGTGCACACATACACCCATGAAGGTCTGAAAATTAGGAAAATTTTTCCACTCATGTTTCTTCAAAACACAATATTTTAAGGGAGCTGGAACACCTCTAAGAAATTTGTTTTTTGATGGCAGATAAAGAAGGAATTCCATCCTCTCTGACAGAATGAGTTCTAGCAGATTAACTTGGGGGAGAATCAAACATTAAAACATACTTCTGTTCTCTGATCTTGGCAGATGTGAGTTTGAACATAGACTGACAGCAGAGTGAGATTTACTGCCTTCAAAAAAACCCCAAATCCAAACCACAAAACAAAACAACAAAAAAAGCAAACAACAAAACGAAACAAGATAAAAAAAAGCAAACAACACCGTGTTTCATTTCAGGACAGGAGCTGCCTTTAAGGGCTGACTGTGGTTGTATTTCCTCTGGAGATTACTGGGTAAACAAGAATTGCCACCTCAGAAAACACATCAGGAAATACAGGACTCATTTTTTATCTCTCCTAACACAGTGATACTCATATTTCAGGTCTTTTCGTAGCTCTGTAGTCAGCATGGAGTGATTTCTGCAGGGAATTTTGAATCCATGGGCTGTTGCTGCCAGTGCCTGCTCTGAGATGAAGAACCCAAATCTTCCACAAACTCAGAGGAGCAGCAGAGCCAGACCCTGCTCTTGTTGTGTGTGGATGTCTCCCATGGTTACTGACCTCCTGGGTGCCTAAAAAGCAGCAAATTCTGCTTTTCATACTTGGAATGATGAGCACTGTGCAAAGTGCCAGCAATAGGCGATGTTGTGGTGGAAGGAGGGATGTGTGAAAGTTAAATTAAGTGAAGCATGATAACTTGAGCTGGCAAAAAGAGCCACTTAAAATGCTGCTTTGTACTTTTTGCATTGTTTGTGAGGCCTTTCATTCAACTGAGGGTGTAAGAAAGAAGATGCAAACTGTAGTTTTCTAATGGGGTTGTTTACTTTTTTTTTTTTAAAGCTGTATCTTTTCTATCAGCCTCCTTCAGACAAGAGTGGCTGCCCAGTCCTACAATAGTTGAGGCTGTGATGTCCTGCCTTGCACTGAATTTAATGTCAAATTATTATCATGCTGTTGCAACATTGATGGGTTTAAAGGGGCGACACAGAAAGTGTGGCCTTCCCGTCACTCTTTCCCTTCTCAGCCAAAGAAAATCAGGCACTTTTGGATAAAACTCTCCTTGTCTGACATCCTGTGCTGCAGAGTCTGCCATGCTTCTGTCAGAGGGTACAAGAAGACATCAGGAGTGCCAAGCAGGCAGCACAAAAATAACATTTTCAATGTCGAGCAGGAGAAGATTGGATCAAATTCCAGATGGAAATCAAGACATTGAGTTCCTAGGTCACTTGTCTCGTAATGGAATATTCCTGGAGAAGACAATGGATGAAGTCCTCGTGATTTTTCTAATGGAAGTACAAGGGCACATCATGGAACTCCCTCTCCAGTGGCTGTTGGCTTCAGCTGGCACTAATTAATGAGATCATTATATTTATTTTCACAGGGTCACAGGATGGGTCAGGCTGGAAGGGACCACAGTGGGTCACTGGTGCCACCTCCCTGCTCCAGCAGGGCCATCCCAGGGCACAGGGCTGTGTCCAGAGGGCTCTGGAATGTCCCCAGGGAGGAGTCCCCAGCCCCTCTGGGCTCTGCTCAGGGCTGGCACTGCCCAGGGCAGAAGCTGTGCCCCTGTGCAGGGGAATTGCTGGGCTCAGCCCCTGCCTGTGGCTCTGGGGCCATTGCTGGGCCTGGAGCAGAGCCTGGGGCTGCTCTGCCCTCCCTGCACACAGGGACAGACAGACAGACACAGGGACAGACACAGGGACAGACACAGGGACACACAGGGACAGACAAGGACAGATACAGGGACAGACAGGGGCACCCAGGGACCCCCAGGGCTGAGGCCCCTCTCCCTGGGGCTCCTCTCCAGCTGAGCAGCCCCAGCTCCCTCAGCCTCTCCTGGGCACGGAGATGCTCCAGGCCCTTCCTCAGCTCCAGGAGCTCCTGGCCCTGCTGTGCTGAGGAGCCAGGGCTGGGCACAGCACCCAGAGGTGCCCCCAGGGCTGGGCACAGCACCCAGAGGTGCCCCCAGGGCTGGGCACAGCACCCAGAGGTGTCCCCAGGGCTGGGCACAGCACCCAGAGGTGCCCCCAGGGCTGGGCACAGCACCCAGAGGTGCCCCCAGGGCTGGGCACAGCACCCAGAGGTGCCTCAGGGCTGGGCACAGCACCCAGAGGTGCCTCAGGGCTGGGCACAGGGGCAGGATCAGCCCTGCCCTGCTGGCAATGCCCATCCCCGTGTCCCCCAGGATGCCACTGGCATTCCTGCCCCCAGGACACTCTGCTGGCTCAGGGACAGCTCAGGGTCCCTCAGGACTCTCCCATCCTTCTCCAGCAGGTCACCCCGGGCTGTGCTGGTGCCTGGAGTTATTTATTCCCAGGTATTTTGCCCTGCTTGAGTTTCAGACAGTTCTTCTCTGCCCATCTCTCCAGCCTGTCAAGGTCCCTCTGAAAGCCTGCACAGCCCTCAGGGGAGGGGTTTTTTTTTGTTTCCTGCATGGCTAAGACATCTCTTGTGCTTCTGTCGGCTCACAAGTGCAGAGGTTCGCCAACACACCGGGAATCTGCTGAAGTAATCCAGAACTTTGGCTAAAATTTCTAAGAGTGTTTCATCAGCTGTGGATCAGAACTCACATCCATTACATCCATTACGCATCATTTTATGAAGCTTTCTTACTTTTGAAGTAGCAAATCCCTGGTAATTCAATTGACACATCCTTGAAGGCAATAGCCTCTCAATCACTAAATACAAATTCAATGAGCAAGAAGCAAAGAAGAACCTTTTTGGAAATTTTAGCTCAGAGTAATCTATCTTGGGATATCTTCAATTACTTTTCCAACTACACGGAAACGGTTTCATGTTCGAAACATTATTAAGTGGGAATAATAGAATTTAATTTTATGGAGTGTCTTTCCTCCTCGTGACATCTCCAAATGCTTTGCAGTAATGAATTAGACACAGGTTCTGGGGCTATGATGTGTAGGCAAATGCAGCTCTCATTATGTGCTATTCATTCCAGCCTATACTCAGCTCTCAAAAGCAGGGCTTATTTTAAGTGGAGAGGGATTGTTGGAAGGAGCTGGAGCTCTTCCTTTGGATAAACTCCGTAGGAACTTCCAGTTCTATCTGCAAACCTATCCAACAAAGGAAAAAAATTAGCTTAATAGCCCATCTTTAGGGCTTTGAACAATGAGATACTCTGTGTTATTGCATTATTCTACTATTACTAGAATTCAAGCTTTATGCAAGGCCTGCCTGAACCTGTGGGAGTTGCTCTTCCTCCCTCCCTGTCCCAAAATAAGAAAGAATACATATCTTGTTTATTTTTCCTTTTCTGTCTTGCCTGTCTCAAGAAAGGAGGTTGGTCCCAACTGCCTGTTTTTCTGGTCTTCCAGAATTAAGTGTTGGGGCAGGGGCCTATAAAGACAATTTTGTGCAGGGCCCAGCACTGTGTGATCTCCAGCAAATTGGCTTCATCCTCAGCCTCAAAGCTGAGCACTAATCTGCACTCCCTTGCAGTGATCCCAGCACTTGAATGGCTCAGAATGTACTTTATAGGAATATCCTGCGCTTGGCACAAGAGGTGATTTCAATTTGCATCAGCTGGAATGAGCTTAAAGTACAATATTTGAATAGATGGAGTGAGCAGAGTTCAAGGGGGGAGTGCCTGAGCTGGGTTCACTGGGGTTATGGAGCAGCAGGGGTGAGTTGGGCTCATTAATGTGTTCAGACCTCATAAAACACTCTCAGGAGCTCTAAGATGTCTTACACAGAGGGAATTTGCATTAGCAGCAGGAGGAACTGAATTTATTTCCCTGGGTTCTAGAATCGAGAGGGTTTTTTTTTACATTTCTCATAATTTTTGGTGAACTTACTCATCATTCACACTTGGTCTGTGAAATATGTATGGAAAAATCTCTGGGTTTTTTTTTCCCAGGCAGAAAATCAAGCAGCAGTTCTAGAGGAGCTTGTCAGGTCCCCTCAGACTCAAGGGACAAAGCTCACAGAATTGTGGGTTAAACCCTGCAAATGCAGTGTCATTCTCTAAGTGGGAGGAACAAATATTCACGTATTAAACAGTGGGGATGGTGTGTGGTGTTTCTCAATGTAGAAAATCCTTTTAGGAGCAGAATCAGCAGATAAATGTTACTGTCTGCTGTGCAGTAAACAGGAACAGTTTTTAATGCTCTTGTATCTACCAGACCATAAATAAATAAAATATAACTTGAACAAGATAAGGAGAAAAAAAAATGAACATTTGCAGGAGAGAGAATATTCATATCTATGAAAAAAAGAGTGAGAGAGAGAGAGACAGACTTTATGGTTTTGACATTTGAAGTAAGATCTAAGCTGTAGAAAGTCTCAGGTTTTCAGTTTTACTTAACCTGAAGAACTTCACAATTTTAGACTCTAAAATTCTATTGCAGAGAACATGAAACTGAAAGCTTATTAAAATATCCTGCCTTTGGCAGCAAAACCTCAGAGCTGCAGGAATTTGAGTATCCTTAACTTACAGGGGTGACAGTGGCAAGGAGATGCAGATTATTTTAGCAACAATTCTGGCTTAGGTTAATAAAATAAATAAATTTGGGTATCTACAAGGCAAAATGGGAGCAAGGCAAGGTTGTGGTGTGATTACATGACTAAAGGCAGCTTTATTTTCTTACTTCCTTTGCTCTAGAGGGTGAACTCCAACAGCTGAATTTTCCTCCCCCACTACAAAGATCCCACAGAGAGTCAAAAGATTTATTTGATTCCCTCAGATCCCAGTAAAAACACATCTATTCCAGGACAATGGCTTGGGCTGACTGAACACCACGAGAGCTTCCACTCCTGTGTTTTCCAGCCAACAAGCTGCGTGTTCTGCCTGCTTTTGAGAAGCTCAGCTTGGATGTTCTGCCAAATTATGGGTGCAGGTAATTGCAGTGGAGGATTTCAGCCTCACACCCGGCATTTCCTGCCTGCACTGTGAAATCGAGCAAGTGTAAGTTCACCCTGGAAATCAAGGAGAATATCCTGGCAACAAAGTGAGGCAGGGATGCTACGCTGGGAAGGTTTGAAAGCTTTTTACTTAGGCTTGGACAAACCAGCATAAATTAGATCTCAGCAAAAGGTCTTCAAGGCAGAGTGGATAATCTCATGGATGCTCTGCCGTGGAAATGTGCAGGCTGCAGGTGGGGTGGCTGTGTGCAGTTAATGCATGGTGAAAAGCTCTATTTTCAGTGGAAATGTTCTTACCAATGCACAGACCTTCGGATCAAACTCTTAAGAAACTGCTGTTTTTCTTTTTAGGGCAGAAATCATGAATATATTCTGAATTGTAATAGGAGAAATGTAAGTTATCTTCAGATAATAGCAGCTACCCTGTTTTAAAAAAAAAGAGTTGGTAGAAACCCAAAAGAGGAGATTCTCTATAGAAAAGAGACTTAAAAATGCTTATCCAATCTTTTCAGCTGTTAATAATGCAGATGTAGGGGTTTTTATGGGCTCATTGCTTCTGTGTCCCCCAAAGGGAAAATCTCAACTGGTTGTTAGTATTCTTGTAGCATTAAATTCCAGATTTCAATAAGAATCACCTTAAGAATATTTACAGACTGAGGATTTCCGATGAAAAATATAAGTGGAAGCATTGCCTGAACTAATCTAGAAACCATTATTTAAACTATTTAAGAGAATAATGATCTAATAAAAGATGTTTTGTTTATTACTTGCCTTGATGCATTATAAAAATAACTCATAACTGCACGGAGCAGATCAAACATCTCAAACCTGAACCTATTTCCTCGGGTACCTTGTGAGACTTAAATGATGAACACAGAACAAGGGGAACTGACATTTTCCTTTGTTTTATGCTGTGATCATGTTCCCTCAATGAAAGTTCTTAAACAAGAACTGTCTGCAGTGTCAGGTTTGGCTCCGATTGAATAATACCAAAGTGTCTCACACAGTTTCCAATTTTAGCTGCCTTTTGTTGTTAAATCTATCTAAAAAAAAAAGAAAAAAAAAGAAAAATCTTCAAAAGCTATGAGATGTTGGAAAAGAACAAGTAATGTGTCAAATGAATGGAAAAATGCTAATAATGCTAATGCCTCCCTGTCCTACTGAAAAATACCTGAAAATACCTCCCATTTACTACTCCCTGAGAGATAATAGAATTTTTGGTTGCTTGTGCAGATCTTTTTGGGCCAAAGTGAAAAAGTAAGAAAAAAGGAGAAATGCTGAGGCAAAGCAGCTTTTGGTTTACCTCCACCATGGACTTTTCAGAGCTAATGAAGGCAGTGATAGGATCTGCAGCAGAAAGAGCTCCAGTGTGGATATCTGGACATAGCCTTGGGGTTCATGTCCCTAAGTTCAGCCCACTGAAAATTTGGGGGCAGGGTCTAAGCAGGTTTTTTGTGTTCCCTGCAGCACCAACAGAGGGAAAGCAGCACCTCCACAGGGGAGTTATCCAGGGGGCTCAAGCAGAGGAATCACTGGGGGAAGTGCTCAGCTCATCAGGGATGGAGTTGAACTGATTAAATGTGACTAAATGTGTGTTAAATGGCTAAGACAGGGGGTGTGAGGCCACCTCTCTCCGAAATCCCGGAGTTTTTGTGCTCCTTGTGCCGTGCCAAAGGATTGCTCCCACCCCTTGCCTCCTGTTCTCCTCTCCCCCACCTTCAGCCTCTTCATTTCTTTCCCTCTTGTCTTACCCAGCCCATCACCTTTCCTAAAACAGCCTCCCTTTCCTTTTCTCTCCATCTAACTTTATCCCTCACCTCTCCCCTGCCTCTCTTCGCACTCCCACACTTCCCGAAGGAGCAGGTGTGGAAGGAGCTGTCACAGGGAGCATCCCCAGCCCCACCCTGGGGTTATCCTCCCCAAAGAGCCTGCACAGCCTCGGGGCTGGGGCTGCCCTGCCTGAACCCCGTGGCTCTAGAACAGCCTCAGCTCCTCACTTCAGGCTCTGCAGATATTTTAGTCATTAATGTGTGCAAGAAATTATCTCAGAATCGCAGGATGGGTTGGGTTGGATTGGAAGGGACCTTTAAGATCATCTCACAGGGAAAAGAATCCAAACTCTCAGTGTATTCCACCTGGGAAACCTGGAAAGGAAGAGGGGGTGGTGGGCAGGGGCAAATGTTTTGGGGATGATTGCATCCATTGGCCAAACTCTCTTTATACAGGTGGCCTCTGTCTCTGCATTTCTCCATGATTAGGGTCAAATGCCATTGTGTGCAGTCACTGGGCTGCTTATTCCAGCGATTTTCATAAAGTGAATGACTGGTAAAGTTTTGTAGCTGCCTTTCCATGCTGGAATGTTGGCAGAGCTGGTCTGGAGGACAGGGAGATGTTCTGTTTGCTCCCACATTTATCAACTCATTCACTCAGCAATGCAAAAATGCATTTTTTATAATACATGGGCACCTCTGAAACCCCACAGAGCCCTGGTGGGCTCTGGTCCAACGGAACTGTTAAGAAGAAGAGAACATGGAATCACAGAGTGGTTTAGGTTGGAAGGGATCCCTAAAACCTCCCATTCCCACCCCTGCCATGGCAGGGACACCTCCCACTGTCCCAGGCTGCTCCAGCCCCAGTGTCCAGCCTGGCCTTGGGCACTGCCAGGGATGCAGGGGCAGCCACAGCTGCTCTGGGCACCCTGTGCCAGGGCCTGCCCACCCTGCCAGGGAACAATTCCTGATTCCCAAGAGCCCATCCAGCCCTGCCCTCTGGCACTGGGAGCCATTCCCTGGCTCCTGTCCCTGCAGCCCTTGGCAATTGTCTCTCTGCAGCTTTCCTGGGGCTCCTTCAGGCCCTGCAAGGCCACCCTGAGCTCAGCCCAGAGCTTCTCCTGCCCAGGCTGAGCAATGCCAGCTGTGCCAGCCTTTCCTGCCAGCAGAGCTGCTCCAGCCCTCTGCTCATCCTGGAGCCTCCTCTGGGCTCTCTCCAGCAGCTCCACGTCCTCCCTGTGCTGGGAATTGCAGGGCTGGGGCAGCTCTGCAGGTGGGCTCTCACCCCAGTGCTGATATACAAAATATACAATATCTCACAGATATGGATGAATTGTATTGTAAATGACAGAGAAATGTGAGATGTCCACAAATAAAAAAGCAGAACAGGGTGAAATTCATTGCCCTGTGGCTCTCCTCATGTTCAGACCAAGCTGTGACTGCTCCAGGGGTCTCCTGCTTGCCATCAGCTGAGGATAGAGACAGAATCCACATTTACTGTCCAAGCCAGCCCCAAGGGCTGTTCCCTGCCAGGCAATGCCAGCTCAGCACCGTGAGAGGCTGCCTGGAGATCCCCAAGGAGCCCGAGGAAGCACAATCCCTGTCAACAAGTCAATTATTCTGCAGGAGCCTGTCCTGGTGCTGCTCCTGCTGCAGCTCCTCACCTCAGCATGTTTTGCACAGCGCCGAGCAGACGCGCGGCGTGTCTGGGGGATTGGGATATATTTTAAGGATATATTTGAACTGGAATTTCCAGACAAGCTCTGGGTGAGTCAGACTAAAGATTTACACGTTGGGCACAGCAAATCTGGGTGTTCTTCAGGCAGTGCAGCTGATGGCTGAGTGTGCTTTACATGCAGTGCCCTGAGATGGAGATGTTTCAAACCGTGCGAGCTCGAGTCCTCCCTGAGTTTAAACACCTCCAAAACAATGGGTAATGCCAGTGATTAAAGGTCAGCTGGCCACTGCTGCTGCTTTTAATCTTATTAAATGTTAATAATGATAAAATATTCATCGCTGTAAACTTACAAGGGGAAAAAATGTGTGCTGAAATGGAGATAAAGCATTTTATTCCATTGCAGACAACAAACAGGGATGGGGGAGGCTTCTGGCAGCTCCCCAGAGGAGCCGCCCCTGCAGCTCCCCTGCCACCAAAGCCTTGCCTTGAAAACCCAAACCATACAAGCTCCATTGTCCTCTGCACTTTAAAATTATGAGGAAGATCAATATTACTCAGAATTACAAGTGTATTTCCTGGTTTGTGAAATTTTAATCCAGAGGAAATGTAATCAGAAGAAGTACTTCATTTGTTTCTCCATTTTTAAAAATCCTTCTTATTTCCTGTTCTAAAGCTGTCTTTTCTCCTCCCCAAATTCTAGATGATGCCCAGAATTCATTCAGTTGTGTGCAAACCTGGTTAATAAAAAGATAAGCACCTGAGAGTTCTCGTGCTGTCCTATTAACATAAGTGTGCTACCACTCTGCAGGCTGGATGTGATGCACAAAAATCTCCTGAGTTTTGCAGCTTGACTTGATTTTAATGTCTGCAGCATAATTCTCAAATGTTTAACACTTCAGAAAACTCTGTGTGATTTGAGGGTAAATTAATCTTTACTCACTGAAAACGGGAGCAAGATTTAGGTAAGGTATTTTTTGCCATTCCTCGATGCCTTTTAATTAAAATTCCTTCTTGTTTGTTTTGAAAAATTCAAAGCTCTGCTTCTAGGCATTTATACTAGAAGAGATCAGTTCCAGGCTTTCCTTAAACATTCCATGGAACAGCTCATTTTGCTTTGCAAAGCCTGGATGTGCAGCTTTATGGATAATTTTTCACCTCTTTCCCTTTTTTCTGCTGTATCTTTCCAGCACAATTTCAGCTGCAGAACCTGGAGAATGTGATCCAACACAGGCAGGTACACTCTGACTGTGAAATTATGTGCAGGCAGACCCCTTATCCATCTTCCTGGAGCACTGCTGGATGTGTGCACACCACGGGAAGGCTCAGTCTAGACAGAGATGTGTCAGTGCAGGGCCAGGGCTTAAAGCTCCCAATTCTTTCCAAGCTCTTCTCTGCTCTTTGAGAAGCTACAAATTAAAGTGATTACCTTGGTTTGTGTCCTGCTGAAGAGAAATCTCCTTTTCTGACTTTATGAGTAGTCAGATGTTTCTATTTCCCTGTCCACCCTCTGAAATCAAGGCTGCTCATGCAATTCCTCAGATCAGGATGATTTTCACTTTGCTAAATTGATTGCTGTGTAATTATTAATTTGATGCTGGTATGAAACATGGCTAGCAAAGGTTTTGTAGCAAAAATATTGAAAGAATAAGATGAGCAACAGCAGGATGAGCAGAGGGCTGGAGCAGCTCTGCTGGCAGGAAAGGCTGGCACAGCTGGCATTGCTCAGCCTGGGCAGGAGAAGCTCTGGGCTGAGCTCAGGGTGGCCTTGCAGGGCCTGAAGGAGCCCCAGGAGAGCTGCAGAGAGACAATTGCCAAGGGCTGCAGGGACAGGAGCCAGGGAATGGCTCCCAGTGCCAGAGGGCAGGGCTGGATGGGCTCTTGGGAATCAGGAATTGTTCCCTGGCAGGGTGGGCAGGCCCTGGCACAGGGTGCCCAGAGCAGCTGTGGCTGCCCCTGCATCCCTGGCAGTGCCCAAGGCCAGGCTGGACACTGGGGCTGGAGCAGCCTGGGACAGTGGGAGGTGTCCCTGCCATGGCATTTCATGGTTTCATCCAACCCTTCTGAGGATCTGCTCTAATCCCACCTGCCCTTTCCATATCCTTCCATTCTTGCTGACAATCTCTCCTGGTGAAAAATACAACTCACCTTCAAATTATCTAGAAACTTTATAATTCAGTTTTTAATTTGTATTTTTGTTTTTCTACTTCTGAACAAAGTTGCTGATGTAAATCCCAGAAGAATAATTTATTGCCGCTTTTTTCTTTTTTTTCTTCATGTAAAATGAAAGAAAACAAAACTTTTCCCCTCTCACATTTCCCTCTCTCCTAGTTTTTATCAAAATTGTTCATTTAAAATTTGGTTTTGCTCTTCATCGTGCCCACAGTTAACACCACTTGGTGGCTTTCACATAATTCCTTCTTGGAAGTTTTTACACTAAAATTAAGATGATTCCGAATTTTCCAGGCTACCAAAAGTTCCCTGATCCCAATAAGGGTGCTGATCTCTTTAGAAATCAGGCCCTGAGTGCTTTAATAGAATCATTATCCCTGTGTGTTGTCCCAACAGCCAGAGCCTTTCAGTGATTTGGATCCAATTGGAAAATCACATCCCAAATTACAATAAATGTGGGGACACGCAATTACCATCCCAGGAGGCATTCCAGCTTCCATGCTCATTTAGCCATGTTTTCCCCAGCTGAGCCTGCCAGCCAGGCCATTAATTAATGTTTTATTCTAATGGGGACACCTGCCCATTAGGAGCTACCAATTCTTTGTCTACAAAGCAAGTTGTCAGAGGGTAATTTCCTTTTGTTCCCTGCTGCTCAGGTCTCTGAAAGACAAATTTTTCATTATCAGACAGGAATGAGACCTCTAGAACCCCTGGATAATTTTAAATTTTGTACTTAGGAATGGTTCCTTTGGTTGGTTTTTGAGGGTTTTGTTTGTTATTGGTTTCTTTATTTGGTCTCTATTTCACCTTTTCCACAAGGTCACCTCCTTTCCAAAATCACTCCTTTTCTGATTTTAGGGTAATTTTGGATTCAAGGACACAGAAATTATTGACACATTACTAAACTGGCCCAGAAAATTGCTTTGGCATGCTCAAATAAATAATTAGCAGTAGTCAACAACTACTGGATTTCTCACTTTACACTCCAGAAAATGTACAGAGAATACTTAACCCCAGAACTTCGTAATTAACTTTTCCTTGATGGAAAAGAGAAATACCCCACAGCACATTTTTAGTGAATAAAATCTGTCCTGCTTTAAGACTCTTCAATAAATTCTTCAGCACATCCTTTATTATTACGATTAAAGTCCTTTTTTTTTTCGTTCTGCCTGGCACAATACAGCACATTCTTTATTACAGATGTTATAGGTATCAATTCTCCAATTGTGCAGGTCCTGGTGGCCATCTGAGCTGGATCAGAGGAATTCACAACAAACCATCACCCTGGCCCCTTTCCTGGTAGATGCACAGGCAAACACAAATTTCTCTGTGTTTGGATTGTGCATCACGATGTAAACCTGATTTCTTTGGTGTTCCCTGGATCTGAAGGTCTCTGATCTACAGGATGTGTTGGATTTGAAATTTACAGCTTTTCCCTCACTTCTCCTTCTTGTTGCCGCTGCTGATTTTAGTGAGCCAAAATCTTGCACTCCTCATTTCAGACCCCTGTGGAGGAGGGACTTTGTGCCATGAGAGATGAGTGGGGCTGCTCTCTGTGGAAAGAAACATCAAAATTTGGCTCTCTGTGCTCAGCAGCTCAGCCTGGAGAAAAGGAGGCTCAGGGGGGACCTCACTGCTCTGCACAAGTCCCTGAGGAGGGGCAGTGAGGAGGGGTCAGGCTCTGCTGCCGTGTCCCAAAGGAAAGGAGGAGAGGAAATGGCCTCAAATTGCACCAGGGGAGGCTCAGACTGGAGATTGGGAAAGGAAATTTCCCTGGCAGAGTGGTCAGGCCTTGGGCTGAGCTGCCCAGGGAGGTTTGCAGTCACTGTCTGTGGGAGTGCTCAGGAGGAGTCTGGAGGTGGCCCTTGGGGACAGGGTTTGGGGGATGCTGGTGGGGCTGGGGTGGCACTGGGTGATCCTGAGGGGCTCTTCCCACCTTGGTGATTCCAGGAAATCCAAGCCAAAGGCACCTGCACATCCCCCAAACATTCAGGGGACCACAGCTCACAATTCATCTGCTCCCAGGCTCAGCCCCTTGAGGGCTGTGAGAGCCTCCAGGATGGTCCCTCCCATCCAAAGGTCAGGTTCCTGCAGAGTCAGAGGGATGAGATGGAGTTCAGGTGGGGTTTAGAGTGACAGTCTGGAGGTGGCCCTTGGGGACAGGGTTTAGGGGGATGTTGGGGTGGCACTGGGTGATCCTGGAGGGCTCTCCCAGCCTTGGTGATTTTGGGATGTCCTGCAGCAGCCAGCCAGCCTGCACAGAAGCTGTTTCCTGGCTGGACCAAAACTCCGTGCTGAGTTTGGGACCAGACCAGGAATTTTTTGGAGATTCTCTGTGTGAGGGTTTCCCTCCTGCTCAGCCATCTCAGCAGAGTGGACACTGCTGGATGGGTCAGTGGGAGGGAAAGGGGACAAATCACCTTTTGGTGTTCCAATTTAGACCTTGAAAGTCCCAAACACTTCCCCTTCTTTGATGGGAGAGTATGAAAACAGCTTAATAAGGAGGAGACCTGAATAAAATCACTCCAGAATGAGGTAATGTGCAGTTTCAAGTAGATTACATGGACATGTGCATCCAAGGAACACTCTTTTTTTTTTTTCTTTTTTAGGGCTTTTATTTTCCCCTGCCAAAACACTGGCACTTAGATGGATGAATCATTGGTCTTATCTGGCAGTGCTGAAGGAAAATTTAAACTGGTGACGACTTCTTTGCAGTTTAATGGTGTCATTACAACAAAGATTTGTATTTGATGTGACTGGAAAAAAAAAAAGGTCTAATCTCCCTCGTTTGGACATATTGATGGTAATAATTTTGTTTCCCAACTTCTGTATTGTTTTGTGTCTTTTTTAAAAAAAAAAATTAAACATTTTGAAATGCAAAATATTTATAAACAACATCAGGGCTATCTTTTTTTTATTTTGTTTTTCTGCTGCAACAAGCCTGTTGTGACTGTGGTGTCATTTTTTACCCCTTCATTTCTACAGTTTGGGGATTTGAGTTTATCCCATTTATCAGTGTGGTTGAAGGTTTCAACCCCATTAATTGATTGGAATTTCACTGCAAATTGGCAGCTGGGAAGGAGCCATTGCTATGAAGCAGTGGAGGATTCACATGGGACAGTTCCATGGGAATTTGTGCCTTCTGCTGCTCCAAAGAAATTGTCCACAAATGGTGGAGAATATTCAGCTTCAGGGCCTCAAATGGTGGAAATCCTGTGATCCACTGAATTTCAGCAGCTTCCCTGAGGGTCTCAGTAAGTTGTGATAATCAATAAATTTACCCCAGGGCCCAGTTTCAGCTCTAGAGTAAGAGTTGTCTTTGGTGTATTTGCTTAGGTTGTAAAGTTTTAAGTTTGGGCTGAATTTTTTAAGCAGAGCATGATTTCTGTGGAAATGTTTTGCAAGGAGCTTTGCTTGCACCCCTTCCTGTGGCTGTGCAGCTTTTTGTACTTCTCATTTTGCCACTACAAAGTTGCATCCTCCTTACTCTAGGTGTGATAGGAATTACTCCCTGTGTAACTCTCCTGATCAGAATGGTTTGGGTTGTTGGTTTTCTTGGTGGTTTTGTTTGTTTGTTTGCTTGTTTTCAGATTTTTAATTATCTCTCTCAGAATTTACATCACCCATGGAAAAATGAGTTTGCGTTTTCATTTTATCCATCCCTATGTAAAGTTGCTCACTAGAAGAATGAGAGCACCAGTTTAATGTAAAAAGGGCATTAATTAATTAATCAATCCCTTTCAGAACTTAATGCATTTTCTCCCTTCTTCTCTAATTGTGTGAATTCCTTATTTTAAATTCCTTTGGTACTTCCTGGTGCTGATCTGTTGCTGACTGTACAATGACTGTAGCATTTTTGGCTACACCAAATTACTGGTGGTCTAAAATCCTTGACAAAGCCTGTTCAGCTGCTTGCCAGCCCTAATTATAGATCTGGGCAGTAATAATTTCTGGATTTAGTCACTAATAGTGCAAACCCTCTGCAGTCAGGGCAGGAATTGCACTCCTGTTCCAGCAGCTGCTTGAAAGCCACTGGAATTGTTTTGAGGTGGCATCATGAGGGTTTGAATTGATAGAATTGTTCTGAGGGTTTTGAATTGATAGAATACTTCCATTCTGGATAGATGGTCCTAGAACGAGAAAACTCCATGAGATTATGAAGAGGAGGTGCAGAGGGATGAAGGAAGGGATGAGGAGAGGCAGGGAACACACCTTGGTGTTTTAGCCCATCGTGTGTGCAAAGACCAGCCCGGTTGATTCTGGATCAGAATTATAAAGGGTGAATTATTATTTTTTTTTCCCCCATCAATTTGGACTTTTTCTGCTCATCAGGACAGCTCCAGACAGATTGTGTGATGACAATCTTCTGTGTGCTGTTTGAATATATAATAGGAATGGGATCCAGCAGCATGTGCATACGTGGTGCAGAACAGAATGTTCTGCAAACCTTGACAGAAAAGTCTGTGTCCTTGCCAGAAATAAATACCCTTGAAAGACATAAAAAGCTGTTAATTTGTGTACAGTCTATCAGGAGGGGAAATTGAGAGGTGAGACAGGGGAGATTTTGTGACCTCTATTACCTTTTACCACTTTTTTTAAATTTTAAAATAACCCACCAAGATCCCCAGTCTCTTTTTGGGAGAATTGCTGAGCTTCCTGCAGGGAATTCATTCATCCCACTCCTTGTGAATTATTTAACTCCTTCAGGGCTGCTAAGAAGAAGGTTACTTTGGTTTAACTTTGATTGGAAAAGGCACCTTCTTTTACCTTCTATTTGTGGTTTCTTTTGGCTGTTCTTTCACACCCTGCCAGCCTGGTGAGCACTGTGCAAATTATAAAAATCATTGATCTGCTTGCAGCACAGATGGAAACTGGTGAGAAATTCACCCAGGCAGGTGCTGGCACTCTGAAATGAAATGGGATTGGATGTCCAGCCAGCTCTGAGAACACCTTGTGGGACACACCTACTTATTTTGGCACCTAAGCACCTCAAAAAACAACTGTCACTCTTTTTATTTTAAACACTAAAGACATCAGATTAAATTTCTCTAAATGATGATGTACAAGAACCATGAAAAAGTTGCATTGCTAGTCCTGTTAGTGCTAAAACACTGATTTTTCAAAGCAAAACCTTTCATCTGTGCTGTGAGTAACAACAAGTGTGCACTGGCAGTGCTGAAAAATGAGTTTGAAATATACTTTGAGAGGTTTTTGTTGCACTCTCTGTGTTACATACTTTATTCCAAGGGCTATATTTACTTGAGGATCTCTGTACTCGCCTGATAATGCTTCACATTTTAGTGGAAATTACTTCTGGAGTTGTAGTAAAAGCTGTCACCTCTGTGGCAACTTCATGTGTCCCAAGTGAAATGAGGTGTCATATTATGGAATTTATTAGAGTGGATTTGTCTGTCCCAGGGTGTCCTGCTAGGAGAGACCTGTCAACACCTTGTCACATCCCCAACAGGTGTAAAAATAGCCAATAAAATGGTGATACAGCCTTGACAAATGTTCTTTGTTATCACACTTCAGCATGGATTAGGAAAATTGCATCCTGAATTCCTGTGTTCAACATTCCTTATCAATTACCCAGCGCTGTGTCCTGCACTTCTTTTGCTTGTTGGAAAAAAACCCATTAGGCTAAAACATTGATTTTTTTCTCCCCAAGCTGGATAAATTAAAATTTAATTGTAGCAAATGCCAGCAATGCTTCCTACTAAGCAAAGATTTCAGAGGTAAAATGGGCCTTTGAAATATCCATTTTATTTTTGCCCCAAAGTCATCTCTTTAGGCTTCGAGCCAAATATCTGAACTGGCTGGAACAGAAACCAATCCACAGAGCTTTTCCCTGAGAGCCCCAAGGTTTCCAATTGTGCCTAAAAATAAATGAACTGATTGGGATTATGGACATATCATTCAATTTGGATAAAATAAGGACCTACACTTCTGGGGGAGTTGGGTTATTTTTGACCTCTAGTCCAAAGACAATTACACTGAGACCTGTCTTCTATCCCAAAAAAACTTGTATCCATTTTCTAATCTGAAAAAGGGAAAACAGAGGTATGAAAAATCCTAATTCTTTTATCTTTTTGGATGCAGAAAGAACCACAGTGCCAGAACTCATCTGGAAAATTTGGTTAATTTTGTTTTAAAAAATCAGAATTATAAGTGTGTCTGAAGAGAAACTTTTTGCAGTTTTCCTATCTTTTCTTTGGGGAAATCGATTTTGTATATTAACCTGTATTTTTAATTTTTTTTTAGGAATTCTTGATGCTTTATAATTTTTTTAAAGTCCTCCTGTCTTTGAAGGAAGGAGTTAGACATGGACGGTGACATCATATTTAGGAGTGTTTTATGTGCAGATTTTTTAATCCTATGAGGGTAAATTGCTTTGCAAAGTGAGACAGAAGTTTTACTTTGGCCAAAATTATGATGCATCCCCTCATAATACAAATTACTTCTTGTCTGCAAAGGGGAAAATCTTTTCCTTTTTGTTCTAGAGACTCTTGCTGGTTTTCTCTTTTTAAAGAGTTTTACCCTAACTTTTCTAGATTTTGCCTTTTTGGCTTGCTTATTTCTTTTTCAAGAAAAAAAAAAAGGTGTTAACTATCAGAATCACCTATCAATAAATCATCAGCTGAAAACAAAAATCATTAAAATAATACCTAAGAAGTGAATCTGAATTAATTTGAGGCAGGAGGAAATACCCACAAAATCAGTGATAATCTAAAATCAGTGATTTCCTCTACTTAGAACAGAAGAGCTATTTTTGGTCATGTTTATTTTCCTGTCATGGTCAGCTCAGTCTTTTGCACACAGAGCTGGTTTATAAGGCAGCTTTGGGATTCAGATGTACCATTCATGGACCAATTCATAGATTAAAGAACATAATAATAATAATAATAATAATAATAATAATAACAATAATAATAACAACTACTACTTCTGGTTCTGTTTCTTCTTTTATTGCTATTTATTTTCATTGCTATTTATTTTCTTTTAATGCTATTTTTTATTGCTATTCATGGGGACTGATTTTTTTTCCCAGCTTGTGCTCCTGTGTTGTTGTTTTCTGGCTGGAGCTGAGGGCATTCCTTTATTTTGATTAAAGCAGGGGGATTACATCTGACTTGCCTGGCATGTGGAGCTCCAGCATTCCAGGGGTTTAAATTATTTGCCATTGCACCACTCTTCTCTAATTTAACTTCCTCCTCCTAGTCAGGGTATTAAAAGTTGGCAGAGTCCACGACTTTAAACTAACTTGTGCAGTAACTTGGTAAATAATTCTGACAAATCCTTGTCTCCTGCCCACTAATCCCCTTTTTGTGGGAAAAGAACATGCATTTTGCAGCTCAGAAATTGCTACAGCAATGGGAAGAAGATACATTTTCAGCCTGGCTGGTTTCTCACGTGTCAAGTTTTCTTGCTGCTTGCAGAATCGAGACCAGAGTGAATTGTGTTCTGTGATTTTTTGCTTATGGATGAGTGAGTATTTTTTTTTTCTTTTGACTGTGTGTTAACACATTACCTCGTTTCCTCTCTAACCTGCTGACTCAGAGTACAAGGGAGTAAACAGATGTTGCAAAGGAAGGCTTTGATTTATTTATGTTTTGTGGTAGGGGAAAGGTGTGGTGGCTCCAGAAGCAGCACAGGCAGGCAAGGCCCCAGACAGTTGGAATTCACACTTCTAAAAAGATGTGAAAAACCAGGAGCAGAGCCCTGGAAATCAAAGGTTTCATTCTTCATGGCCCCATCTTGAATAAGCTTTCAAATTAGGCTTGGGTTTTTTTCCTGTGATACCAATGTCTCAACTTTTGCAGTCTTTAACAAAAGAACTCTACAACACTACTGGTATCCAAACCTTGGTCTTTGGTTGGTTGACAGCTAAGGTTGCATGGCTGAAGGCAAACAAGATATGAACATGACACCTGACTTAACTTCATGCTTTTTCTTTGGGTATTTTTTGATTTAAGGCTTTTTGGAGTGACCTCAGGACAGGCACTGAATGTGGTGGAGGTCAGCCTGCACTTGGAGTCTGAGGAGAATATTTATTCCCTCAGAACTAAGCTAATGTCCTACAAATGGCTAGAGGATCAAAAATAAAGCACTTGTGGAACCTAAAGGACTAATGTTTAATGCAATTAGGGATTTTTCTGTTCTCTGCAAACAGTTTATCACCCAACCAGCCAGGATTCTGAGATAAAGAAGTTCTAAAGTGAACCCCGACCTCCACGGGCAACCTGTGGCAGTCCCCAGTAAAAACAAGTCCTCAGAGTAAAAACAAGTGTTCCCTGCTGTCCAGACAAAGCCTCCTGAGTTTCAGGTTGTGGAAAGCACCTGGGGCCACCCTCTTTGCAGCCTCTTTTCAGGTAGACCTTGATAAACCCTCCCTGAGTTTGTCTTCTGCAGGTTGAACACACCCAGAGAAGTTCCAGTCCCTTTTGTAGCCCTTTCCTGGACCCTTTCCAGTGCATTTATGTATTTTTAGGACTGAGGAGCCCAGGACTGGATGCTGTGCTCCAGCTGTGCTGAAAAGAGGGAAATTCTCATTTCTTCTCCTTCTCCCACCAGCGTCAGGAGCAGCACAAGAATGGCAGGGCCCAGCTTGCCTCAAGCCCTCCCTCTACCATTTTATCCATTTATCCATCTCAGATCCAGAACAGCTTCCAAATACCTCTTCCATTTGAAGTAAAAACCTCTGACTTTGCTCCAGAGCAGCTCTGGTGTGCCAGCATCCTTCAGCCAGCCCTGAGTGAGAGCTGGCCATGTTTTTAATGCTGTCATATTTACACTCCACGCACTCAGAGCTGGTCCAAAGCCATTTGAAACCAGTGGGAAGCTTTCTCTTGGCTTCAACGGGACCTTGATCAGGCCCTTAATTAGTTAGACTTCCATTATTGCTCAGCAGGAGTCTGAAGGCAGAACCTTGCACATTCCTGTCTCTTTTTTTCTTCCCTGTTATTGAAACACAGAATGACAAACCAGTGTAAGGTACAGTAAAAAAATGGGGGTTTTTTTCACTTTCACGGTTTCACACAAATCCACAGCTCCTTTTGTTTTCCTTTTGGTTGTTCCCTCCCACATTTAGCACATCAATTACCCTCTTTTTCAGCCTTTCTACTTCCAGTTACAACCACCTTGCTGAAAAGGGCTGCTGAGGAGAGAGAACCTGGATGCAGACTGAAGCTAAAAGCGGCCTCATCTACAAAATCGTGAGGGTGATGCCGGTTCTGTTATCCCATTTTGAGAAGCAACGTTGAGCCTTATGAGCCTAAAATTCCTAATGCAAGCCTGTGGGTGTTTGGAGTGCAGCTCAGGCTGGAAAGTTCCAGCAGAGCACAATCTGCAGCCCTGCAAGCCCACACAGCTCTGCAAAGGTCGCTCTGGGAGTGAGGATTATTGCAGGAAGAGGATTGGAAAAGCAGAGGTGAGTGTACCCTAAAGGGCACTGGAACAAATAATTTCGGATAGAACTCAGAATACACATTGTAATATACAGGATGATGGCTTTTTTTTTACCTCTCACCTGTTGGATTTCAGCCACCCCTGAGTTAAACCTCTCCTGGTTCACCCTGTCTGTCACGACAGGAAATTGAGATGAATAGTACCTGGCTTGCTCCCTCGTCAAGATGGCACAGGGCACCATCCTCTGGAGATGTTTGCCTCCTTTCATTGGTGAGAAAAGGTACCCAGATGGAAATTTAACTTTTGGTTAGAACGAGTCCCCGTCCCTTTCACTGGGTGGAGTGAATGTTCTCCAGGGAGACACACAGACTGTGGGCTTCTCACTTCCAGAGAGCCCTGGAGGGGCTGGAGCGTGTCCAGGGCAGGGAAGGGAGCAGGGAAAGGGCTGGAGAATTCCTGAGGGAGCTGGGAAGGGGCTGCAGAATTCCTGAGGGAGCTGGGAAAGGGCTGGAGAATTCCTGAGGGAGCTGGGAAGGGGCTGAGCTGGAGAAAAGGAGGCTCAGGGGGGACCTTGTGTCTCTGCACAAGTCCCTGACAGGAGGGGACAGCCGGGGGGGTCGGGCTGTGCTCCAGGAACAGGGACAGGAGGAGAGGGAACAGCCTCAGGCTGGGCCAGGGGAGGCTCAGCTTGGGCAGCAGCAGGAATTTGCCCATGGAAAGGGAGCTCAGGCCTTGGCAGGGGCTGCCCAGGGAGCTTTGGAGTGCCCATCCCTGGAGGTGTGTGGGCCTGATATTTTTGGGCCTTCGAGATTTTACCCTGCTGGTAGCTGCTCACTCCTTTCCCAAGGGAAAAGTTTCTTAGGAAAGCTTTTTCCCAAAAGAATCTTGGCAAAACAACTATCCTTTCCCAAAAGCATCTTTCTGGTTCTCAGAGAAAAACATTTTGGCTGTTCTCTAGTTTGACCAATGGGATTGGGGAGGTGTCAGTCCTGTCCACCAACTGTGTCAAGTCTGTATTGGACCACCGTATAAAATTAGATAATTAAAGTTTTCTTACGTCTTTTGCCTTCTGAAATATTTGGAGTCTTTCATCTTTTGTTTGTGTCCTACTGTGACAGAGGTGTCCAAAGAAGGCTTGGAGGTGGCACTGAGTGCTCTGGGCTGGGGACAAGGTGGAGATGGGGCACAGGTGGGACTCCATGGGCTGGGAGTATGGAATTGTTCAAAGAACCAGATGGAATCAGCTCTGTGAGGGTTCAGTACCTCTGAAGGCATCCAGCACCTCACAGAAAATAGCTTAAAATAATCAACATGACAGCGTGATTGAGAGTGTCTTGAAAAATCAAAAAGGTTTTAATAAAAGAAGAAAATAATACAAAACCAGAGAACACAGAGCATGGAACAGGTCCTATACACCTGCTACAACACCTCAAAAATGCCTCGAGCACCTTTGCTCTCTCTCTTATCTACATAATGATCGAGGAGGGGTCCACTGGAAGCTGCCCATAGAAACAGCTACAGGTTTTGAGGAACAGTGAGAAGGTCCCACAGGTGCTGCTGTCCTGACATGAGCCAATTGCCATGAGAAGGGCGTGGAAAGTTCTAGCTGAACTTCCTAATATGTCTAGAGCCAAACTGAAACTTCAAACAGAAACACCTGCTCGGGTGTGGGGGTGCTTTCCTGCATGGGAGGGCTTTTCCAACCTCAGGGATCCTGGGTGATTCCCTGAGCTCCAAGAGCCCTCTCAGCTCTCTTTGACACAGGCTAGGGCAGCAGCAGAACAGGCCGGGGGGAACATGAGGACAGAGCTGCAGAGAACAGACACCTTTGTCACCGAGGTGTGACAAACAAACTCACCATCTCCACCCTTGGAAAGCTCCCAGGCTCTCCCTGGCGTTACCAACACCGAGTGCAAGGACCAGCAGAGTGTTTCACCCAGCACAAAACCACCCCAGCCCCCAAACCCCATCTGCACCGCGGTATTTGAGGCACAGTGAAAGCAGCGAGGGATCCATCTGGCCCGGCTTTTGTGGGCACTGCATTTTTGCTGTCACTTCTCAAAAAGTTACGGCAACACCCACCTCCAGGCGAGGCCCTGGCGTATGCCGCAGCTCTGTGCTAAAAACATCCCCTCTCCCAGCTGGAGAACCTGCTCCTGTCTGCCCAGCCTCTCCAGATATCCTTTCGTGTTGCTGGTGCAGAGCAAGGCGCCGAAAATGTCTGCAAAATGTCTGTGTGTCTTTGGGGAAGGTGAGGACAGGCGACTGCTGAGGATGGAGTGCTCGAAAAAGGATTTAGATGAGCATGGAATCACAGAATCCCAGAGTGGTTTGGGTTGGAAGGGAGCTCAAGGATCAGCTCATTGCCACCCCTGCCATGGGCAGGGACACCTTCCTTCATTCCAGGCTGCTCCAGCCTGGTCTTGGGCATGTTCAGGGATGTGGCAGCCACAATTTTTTGTGCCAGGGCCTCCCCACCCTCACAATTCAAAATGAATGGCCAGGCTTGAAATTAGAATCAAAAGTAAAACTTACACGAAAAGACATCTTTTGATAATTGTTTATAACTGACCTAACAGGTCATATATATATATATTTATATATAAAAATAGAAAAAGATATGAATATATGTATATATAAACATACACCTATATAAATACATAAACATATACATATATACATATATACGTATATACATATATATACACATATATAGATATATAGATATATACATATATAGATATATAGATATATACATATATATTTATATATTTATATATAACATATAAAAATACATAAGTTTATGTATTATTTTATTTTTAATGTATTTTTATTATATTTCTTTTTATTGTAATTTCCATTTATTTATGTTCGACATAAAATACATTCTCGAAGCTCAGGCTTAATCTGGCTCTTCATCTACCACCCTTTCTCTGTGACTGCATATTGCCTGCTTTCCATAAATAATACACTGCTCTTTTCCTGCTGACTAAGGACACTGCTGCTTAGGAAAGGGCTTTGGTGCTGCTCCTTATCTGATAACACCACTGAGGAATCCTGGATGAAAAGAGATAACTTTTCTATTGTTTCAAGCCTCAAGAATTTGCAGGCAATTCTCCCGCAGTAAATTCCACTATCTACAATTGTTATACCTAAAGAACCAGCACTGTTGGGGTGGAATTGCAGTTTGAGGTGTGCTAATTATTTCTTATTAAGATGTGTGGGCAGGCAGGGATGGAAAACAGCTGGAGGTGCTGGTTCTGACCCACAATAAATTATCTGTGGAAGGTTTTATGGACTCTATAAAACTTCCCTGTCTTTTAGGGATGTGATGCTTTCCTCTCTAAATGTACCGAGTCAGACAGCAGTTGTTGAGTAAGATAAGGGGTCACAGAAGCTGAGCTCTGATAACTGGCAGAGCTAATCAGGTCATACTCTAACATCTTAGCAGAAAATGAAGAATTTTAATTGGAAACACACGCTGGGGCCTGGCATCATCTACATTTCCATTATCATGCACCTTCCATGGCAGCAGTGCACTATAAGGATTCAACATCCTACAACAACAAAACACTTTCTTCTTAAAAGCAGAAAAAAAATCCCTCTTAGTCATCAACTGGACTTACTAGATTTGCCTTAATTCGGTTAAATTTCAGAAAATTCAAAGACTTTGCAATATTTGTCCCTCAGAGGTGCATTGCTTGCTTTTTAATGGAGGGGGTTGGAGGGTGATCTGTTTAGGAGAGCAGGGTGGCAGCACTCCCTTCCCCCCAGATTTACAGGAATTGCTCCAAGGAGCAGGGAATCAATCAGGGCAGTGGAGCTGTGAGTGTTGCATGTGTTGTGCTGGAGGAATCATGGCAGCCTTGGAGTCACTCAGGTTATTTTTCCTCTGTTTTTTTTTTCCCTCAATGTCTCATGAGTGCTCTATCTTCTCCATGTACCCTATGATGGACTCACGATATGGAACAGGAATGTTGGAATTGTGCCACAGTGTTGTGACCAGGAGCTGTGGAACAGCTGAAATTCTCTCCCCAGCACCTGTTTGAACATCTTTGATCACCTCGGTGCTGTGCTGTGCTTTCACCTCTTCACTCAGGTGATTCACACCCCTGATCAACTCCCTGCCACCACTGAGGTGGCTCCTGCAGATCCATTCACAGCCAAGCCGTGGAATTTGCTGTCCCTTTGGATTCACACACACAGGCACGTGGGCCCAAATGCATGTCCTTGAATTTGCATTTTGATTTTCCTACATTTGTTTTCCTTGCCATTCCTAAGCAGTGACTTTAATGTCTTAAACAAGAACTTTAATTCTTAAATAAGAGGTCCTTCCTTCTCTCCTTATTGACTCCTTCATGCCAAAAGAAGTGAAAACTGGGGAGGAAAAATTGCTATTTGCAGTCAAAGTCCTCCACAGACTTCTGACTACATAACCTTCAATAGAGAAAACCAGCTAATAACAATTGCTTGTAGATTTGCGATGTTGAAGCAGAGATGTGGAAGTGTATATCTCTTCAGAACTGACAAAAAATTGTGGATATTTAACTATTTAAATATTAAAAATTTCAGTTCAGGATATTTAAATATTTTCATGTGGATATTTGTTATGAGCTGGCATTTCTCTGTACTTACTAATAACTGAATGTGCTGTGGCTTGAGAAAGTTTGGATGCAGACCACCTGGAGGTGATCCAGCTGGAGAGGAAACTCTGCAGGGTGTCCTGCCTTTGGCTGGGAGAGGGTTCATTTTTTTTCCTAGTAGCTGGTTCGGGTTTAGTATGAAAACCACACTTAAGTTTTGCTTAAAAAAACCCCTTTTTCTGACCCAGAGATGGGGCTCCTGAGAGACATTTTAAAGACTTTTATTCCATTTGCAGTCTCATGTGAAGGGTGAGACAATACAGATGTTACAATTCATGCATCACAATCAGAAGCCAAACTATTTCTTAATTACAACACATTATAAGCATTTTTTTGGCCTATCAGCTTTTGCCACACAACGCTGCTAATACTTCTAAGCCAATCATCTATTAAAATAACCCCTGTGGGTAACACATCTACAATACTTCTTTTATAGTTCTGTTTCTCCAAAATACCTAGTCTATTTGCAAGGTCATAATTTGAAACTTGTTTCCAGTTCAATTTCCCTCTCAACAATGTCTGTCCTGTTCCATGGCCTTTCTAAGTCAACATAATTTATCTCAAAGGTTTCATACAGATGCACAAGGCTGTGTGAGCCTTCTGCCAGGCTTTGAGAATTCTCTACAAATCCATTTCCCACATGGTTTAATGTTGTGAGAAGTGCTTACCCTACATCCAGGACTTCTCAGAGTCTCTGAAAGTGAGGAGATGCACACAAAGCTGGGAGGAGGCACAGTCAGGACACTGACCTGGGCTGGCCAAAGGGATTTTCCCCATCAGAGGTCACCATTCCCAGTATAAAACTGGGAAAGCTGACTGGGAGTGGCTGCTCAGGAACAGGGTGGTGGAAATTGTGTCGTGCATCACTTGTGTCTCCTGGGTTCTGTCACTGCTCTCCTTTCCATTACTATTACTATTATTATTATTATTATTATTATTATTATTATTATTATTATTTTGGTTATTAAACTGTCCTTATCTCAACCCACAAGTATTACTTGTCCTTGCCAAACCTCCTGCCCACTGGAGGGGTGGGAAGGAGTGGGAAATTCAATTATTTGTCAGTGGGAAAGTCATTATTTGGGGTTTAACCCCATTAAACCATGACAAAAACGAGAAGAAAGATTGGTACAAAGGGCACCTGGATGTGGATTAATAGGTCAAATAGTTTGGGAGAAGTGACAACATGATCTTCTTTTAATCCTCTGGTTTAGACCAAGATTGAGCCAGCGTGTCCTGCAAGTCTCGGTCTATATGGAATTATTTGAAAATTTAATTTCAGTTCTGTAATTAATCACAGTTTCAGCAGTGCTGTAGATAGAGCTGATGCAGTGGAGAAAGGTGTGTGTAAGGAGAGATAGAGAGATGAATTTACAAGAAGGATGGGTAGGGATTTTTACAAGGGCATTGAGTGACACAACATGGAATGGCCTTAAACTGGAAAAGGACAGGCTTAGATGGGATTTGGGGAAAAATTTCCTCCCTTTGAGGGTGGGCAGGCCCTGGCACAGGGTGCCCAGAGCAGCTGTGGCTGCCCCTGCATCCCTGGCAGTGCCCAAGGCCAGGTTGGACACTGGGGCTGGAGCAGCCTGGGACAGTGGGAGGTGTCCCTGCCGTGGCAGGGGTGGCACTGGGTGGGCTTTAAGGTCCCTCCAACCCAAAACCATTCAGTGATTTTTTGAATCTGTGAATACCAGCACAGATATTTAGAGATGTTTACACCATAACCTGTGGGTCCAGCAGGCAGGTGTGACATGTAATCACCATTCCTGGAGTTCTCATGACAAGACTGGGCCATCATCCAGAAAAATCTGCTTTTTCCAAAGACCAGCTCCTCGCCTGGGGTTATGTGGTGAGGTCTGCAGGTGTGAGAGGATATCTCCAGACCCCTGCTGTTGGAAATATCTGAAAAATTTATCTGTGACTCATGTTCTTCCCTGAATTTTCAGGCTCTGCACCTCACAAGTGGAATTTAGCTAAAGGCTGAACAGAGCTGAGAATAAAGCAGTGGCTGCTACTAATGCAGGGGGTTTGTCTGCACAGGTCTGTGAGAAATGTGGAATTTGTGCCATCAGATGTCCTTGGGGCTGTGATCATCCCTGCCAGCAGCTAAATATCTTTCTACAGATCCACACTCAACAGGGAAGGGAGAAGGAATTCAAATATTGTTAAAATTTCCTTTGACTCACCTGCTTTTAATGAGGGTGTTCTAAAATGTGTAACTGAGGAAATGCTTCATGCAAAGCCAGCTCTCACTTCATTAGGGAGCACTTCCTTCTGTGTCCTTGCGTGACACACTCCTGTTTTTTTTCAACTAATTAATCACCTATTTTGTGAAGTAAATACATATTTTTTACATTTAAACTCATTGAAATTCAAGTTTCAGGCTCCATGAAGCTCTGAGTAACCTGGTCTAGTGGAAGGTTCCCTGCCCACAGAGAGGGGTTGGAACTAAATGATCTTTAAGGTCTCTTCCAACCCAAACAATTCTCTGATTCTTTGGTTTGGTATTGAATCATCTATTGGAAGAGTCTCCAGCTTCTGGGGGTTTGAAATAAATGCAGTTACTCATTTTAATTTTGTTTTAAATTTAGATGCAAGTCACGTGAAATCATGAAGCAATCTAAAAATATCTCATACAGAGTCCTGTATATGATTCCCAGAGAGATATAAACAGCATAAACAGATATATGATAATTCTAGTGGAGTTTTTAATGTAGGTTTTCTATATTTATGAAGAGAATATTCAGTTTGGGTATCCAAGTTTGGAGCAGTTATTCTCTATCCTACACATGTCCAGTGAAATATGAAAAAGAGTTTGAACACATCCTCACATCAGGACCATTTTTCTCCAAGTTCATTCCATAAATTCTGCCTGGAAACCTTTGGAGTAACATAAGCGGATATTTCACACATGATTCATGAAGCTGCACCAAATGTGTTCCCCCCCAAAACTGCTTTTTAAGGAGTTTTAAAATTCCTACTCCTCCCAAACACGAGGGTTGTCTCTGCTGGCAAGATCCAGAGCATGGAACAAAGGCTAAAAGCCATAAAATCCTTAATTCCCCCAGGAACTTGGCCTGTCTCTTTAGTAACACATCCCTTTCTATTCAAGAGGATGCACCAAATTAAACTCCCAGTGGAATTTTACATGCAACCACGTTTCCCATGGATAATATATTCACCCAGGCTGCAGGAAGCTAAAGAGATCTTAGGTGACAATTGCAGAATTAATTTCATTACTTTTTTCTTTCTTAGATGATTCCTGTTGCTTCCAGAGATCATTTTATCCCACTGCAAACAGGATTTGAGGCAGGAAATGTTTATTTCCTCTTCACTGGCTGGGAGCAGTCCAGCTCGACTCACCCTGCATGCCTGAGTTTTTGACTGCTGGCAGGACTTAAATGAATGATTTTTATGAAGATATCTGGAAATTATGGCAATTTTGGGCCACTGCACTGTATTGAAACACTGTTCCATGCAGCTTTTCTCCTTCTCCTTTGAATCATGATTCTCTTCTCGAGTTGCTGAGTACATCTCCAATTTTCCTGCTGGAACCCTCACCCAGAGCATTTACATTTTATATTATCCAGTATTTTATTGTGTGATCTCACAACCAAACTTTGTTTGGTTTTGGACTGATTTTTCTTTCTTTATGGTAATTAACTAAAACACAGAAAAAGTGATTCCTAACCAGGTGTATTATTTCTACTTTTTTACATTCTATCAGTGACATTCCTAATATCTTGCACTTGACCAACAGGTAGATAATTTTTAAGTTTGTTTGGGGGTGTTTATTTTAATTTTTTTTCTTCACAGAAGATGTCACATTTAGCTTCCAGCAAAAGAACTGTGATCTATAAGGCATCATTTTTCCCCTTCCACCTAACAATGCTGGATTTAATAGCACTCATCCTTCAAATGATTTATTGCCAATGACTGCAGTTTTCACTTTTAAATCGGATGTCTAATGTCAGAATTATTCAGCGTTTTATGTAAAGTTGTGTATTATGTTGGACATCCAGGTAAAATGCATCACACTTAAGCCTTTTTTCCTGTTTTATTGATGAAGCTTGAATTCAAAAAGATCCCGAGAAGTTAAAGTGCAGAGAGAACTCTGAACGTGTCCTTCCTGCAGCTGAAGGAGCGTCATGGATTTCACATCTATTTTTCATCAGCATTTACGGAGCAGCAAGGACACATCCCAGACTCTGCGAGGATTGGGGAACACCACATTTGAGCAGGGGGAGTGGAGGAGGAGCCTGCCAAAATCCAGATTACCAAGAGGCTCAAAGGTTGCTCAGCCTGGCATTGTGTGAGGGAGGGAAGCAGCTTTGCTGCCCAGCTGCTCCAAGGGTGCCAAGCGCTTGTTCCAGCCCTGCCAGCAACAAAAACAAGCAGAGTGTAACATCTGCTTTCTGTGATTGCTGCCCAAAAACCAGAGAGGAAGGTTCTGCTGCTGCAGGGAGCTGGGCTGGAGAGCCCTGGGAGGGTTTTGGAGTGTGGCTCACGCCTCTGTGCCCCGCTGCTTTCCCCTCCTCAGGACAATGGCTTTGGAGGATTGTCACTTGGGCTCCTCCTCTCCTGCCCCTCTCCACCACAGAGGGTTGGTGCAGGTACAGAATAACCCCTGCAGGACTCTACCCCACACCCCAGCAGGTGTTTCCATGCAGGGAAAGGTTTAAGATTCACCCCTTGCTGTTCTTATAAGGTGAAGGACCCAGAAACTTCTTTGCTGTCCTGACAGTAATTGGTTCAATGCCAAGATAAAAACACTGATAGGTCTCTTTAGCTGTTCCTCAAAAATGTAGCTAGATTCTATTGGCAGCAAGCCAATTTGTCCCTCCTAAAACATTAAGTACTTAAGAAGGAGCACAAAGGTGCTCAGGACTTTTTGGGAGTGTCTCAGCCAGGTGTCAGCTTCTCTGACACCTGTGCACGGTTTTGTTCTTTTATTTCTGTACTGCTTGATATTTTCTGTTTTATTAAAACCTTTGCTTTACAAAACACACCCAAGGAGCCGTCTGGCAATATTGTTAAGCCACTCTGGGAGGTTTCAGGTCAACCCTCAGGACCTGACACATCTTCAAGGGGTCATTACACTCTGTCCATATGTAAGGCTGTATCAAACCCAGGGGCTGAAAGGCCCAAAGGGGCATCTCTGGTGCCAAAAGGGCTCAGATCCCAGCCAGAATCAGCATCTCAGCCTGGAGAGCAGATGTGGGAAGAGGTAAATGAAATATTCTTGACTGAGAGACACTGTTTTACAAACTATAAGAGACACATGAATTATCACAGAGTCAGAAGCCTTCTAGCACACACACACGCAACCCTGAAAGTGTTCAAGGCTTCTCCCAAAGTTTGGACACAGATTCTGTGGTTACTTCCCTAGGAATTGAGGGAAATTATCTCAGTGTGTGCCCCACCAACAACTGGATGGCAAGATACATAGAATCCCAACTTTTATTATTTCTTCCCTAGCTGTAACATTACCAGGTACCTTTAACCCCACGCTCTATATTCCTACTGGTAGTTTCCTTCTTGTCTTTACTCCTGTGTAGCATTTAAAGTCTTGTGTCTGTTAGTTTTGTGTCTATTAAATAAATAATTCGTTCTGTAATAGACCAAATCAGCCATTATCAAAGAACTCCTGAAAGAGAGTGGGTTTTGGGGTGCTGGCCACCTCAATACTCCTCCTCTATCTCTTCATCCTCCTCCTCCTCCTCCTCCTCCTCCTCCTCCTCCAAATGTCACAGCGAGGCAGCCAAAAGTTTCCTTCTCCCTCAGGATCTGCTCCTGGCAGACACAACCAGGCTGTTGGAACCCACGAGCAGCTTGGCAGAACATCTGTCCTGCCTTCCTGAAGTGCTGAACACCTTGAGGAAACGTTTGGCTCGGAGCAAACAGCTTTGGGAGAATTTGAAGCAGAGGCTCTGTGGTGGTGAAGAGTCATCAGGCACAAGGAAAGGCAGGTGTTGGAGCCTTGTTGTCAGGAGTGGGATGCTCTGCTTCTCCTGGGCCTGATTCACATATTCCAGGGTGGAACACGTGAGATCTGGAGCATGGTTGGGAATTTTGTTCTCTAGCTGTTTCCAGTCCTTTGTTATTGTGGCCAGTTATTCTTGTTTCCTTTGTTATTCTTTGTTTTTGTAGCCAGTTAGTCCTGTTTTAGGCCAATAGTGTGTGTTGCTACTGGAGTTGAACCTGGTTTTTCAGACCTTTTCTTTATTTTGTTCAGATCATTTTGGATGCTAAACTCACCCTGTAAAATACTAAAAGCGTTATTTTATCTGACAGAATTGGGCACTCTGCAGGCCCAACTGGACACATCCTTCCATGCTGTCAATGCACCCCTGGTAACTCCTCCTTGGCATGTATTACAACTAATTTTATAGCCATGAGAAGGTATTTTCTCCTAGACCATCTTTCCCTGCTTCCTGATTAGAACACTGTGGCAGATGGTGTAATGTCTTAATAAAATCAAAATATATGACCCTCCTCAGCTTCCTTCCTAGCCTGTGTTGATCTGGAATGAAATGAGGCAGGTTGGATGCAATGTGCTGTTGATAAACCCATTTTGGCGTATATTTCCTGGTGCCTAAAGCTGTTTTTATCTTTTAAAGAGCTTAATTTAAGGTGAGTGATCCATAATTCACCAGTTTCTCCTCCTTTTTCCACCAAACATCCTTCACGTTTAAGACAGGCACCACATGTGTTCTTTCCAGCCCACTGGAATTTCCCTCATTCTCCATGAATTCTCAGGTAGATTTGACGTTTCCTCAGCTGGCTTTTAGTTTAATTGATTTGAGAATATCAAGATTTATGCTATGTCCTATCCAGTTTTAGGGAAGGATCTTCCTTTTTGGTTTGAATACTCCCTTGCTCACAACAGGCCTTGATCCCACTAAATATCATCTGCATCTTTCCTTTCTGTTGAGAAGTGGGGCAAAACTCTCCCAGCACTTCCTTCTTGCTCCTGATCTCCTCACAGATAAATTTCTTCCTATTGCTGTTGCCTCTTCCAGGCTGAACTTAGCTTTGTTTCTTGGCTTCCAGTGTTAACTCCTATTTCTTTCAGAAATTATCTTTAATGTTATGGCACAATCTCTGTGTCCTTTGTTCTCGTGAGGTCAGTGTGAAATTCTCCACTTAGCTCAGTTAATCTCTTATCTTTTAATACTTGATATGGATTCCTCTGGGTGTGCCCTTCCTCTGGGGGACAGCTTTTCCTAACTGCTGAAGTTTTCTACAAAATTCCACCACAACTGAGGGCTCCTGGAATCTGTGGGGTCTTTCTAATTGCTCACAAGAGGTTTGATTTTCTGATCCTTTTAGGTCAGTGATCTATTTTTAATCCCCAGTGTATTGGCACCTTGTTCCTCTCCTGTCACTACCTGGCACTTGTGTCAAGTCCTTCCTTCCCTATGCAGAATCTGTCTGGAAAAGCACTGGACAAATCTGTGCACAGAACTTGCACCAGGAACTCGTTATCCTGCTCATCTCCTCTGCTGTCTGTGCTGATGTAAAAATACAGGAAATAAAGGGGAATAACCAGATTTGTTCAGTGGATTGACCTCATCCCACTTAGAACCATTTCATGAATGATTCTGAGCACGGTTTGATTCCAGGCCCTTGCCAAAGTCCCTGGTGTTTGCACACACCTGGAAACTCAGAATCATTTGGGTTAGAAGAGATGCTCAAGGTCATCCAAGCCAAATCATTCCCCACCAGTGCCAAGGCCACCACAAACCCATGTCCCCAAGTGCCACATCAAAGAGTCTCAAAGGTGGAGATGCCCAAGTCCATCCCTCCTCTTTCTCTGTGCTGACACTGGATCTGTGGCAAAAGCTTTGCAATCATCTAAAGGTGATAACACTGATGAAGGGAGCCTGCAAGAAAGATGGAGAGTTACTTTTCATGATGGCCTGGAGTGACAGGACAACAGGGAATGGCTTCAAACCCAATGAGTAGATTCAGATGGGCTCTTGGGAATCAGGAATTGTTCCCTGGTAGGGTGGGCAGGCCCTGGCACAGGGTGCCCAGAGCAGCTGTGGCTGCCCCTGCATCCCTGGCAGTGCCCAAGGCCAGGCTGGACACTGGGGCTGGAGCAGCCTGGGACAGTGGGAGGTGTCCCTGCCATGGCAGGGGTGGCACTGGGTGGGCTTTGAGATTCCTTCCCACCCAACCCATTCCATGAGTCTGTGATTCCATGATTCCATGACCTACTCCTTGGTCTTCAAAGTGTCCCATGTTAAAATGTTCATGCTCTTGGTTATGCACATTGTGGTACTCTTAAAGTTAACTTAAATACAACATGTTATATTTAAACTCCATCCTGTAACTCGTATTTTGTAGCTTTTGAGAGCTGCTGGGCTAGTGCCTTACTGAACAGTTATCCCAAATAAATTCTCCTGCTTTAAGACACTGAATCCTGGGGTGAATTAAAGGTGGGACATTTTCTTGTAGAGTATCGCTAACTTGAGCTCTGAAAGCTGCACAGCAGTGTTACTGTGAGCAAACTCCTGTGTCTGCAGAAGTCCTGGCTCTTGGTAGGAATAATTCTCCAGGCAACAGCACCACATTGAAGTTTTGGGTATAAATGACATCTTTGCACTGCATTTGTTCCATGCTCTGGAGGAAAATGCAGCTCAAGAGCACAGCACAGCCAGGTCCAGGTGTGTCCTTGGAGAAAGGCACAAATTCAGAGTAGACCAATCCCCTAGAATCCCTAGAATGGAGCTGAAGGCCTTATGTGCATGTTGAATAGTAGGATTTTAATAAATAATAAGTATTGCTACTCCTTTAATGTTTTCTATTAATCCCTGTTCAGGCACCTTGAGAGAAATTCACACCCTTACTGGAGGAAAGCCTGCAATTCTTCCCTGGAATGTGAGCAGCTTTACAAAGGTGCCGTATTCTCCTGGACTCTGCTGTTTGCACATCATCCCCTCCTCTCTCCATCCCAGCACTGCAATTCCAGGGGGAATTGGGCTACTCTGAGTTTGTGCCTCTGTCCAAGGAGACCCCTGGGGGTGGCTGTGCTGGGCTGGGCTCTTGAGCTGGGTTTTCCTCCAGCTTTGGCACAGGGCTGGTTATGTAATGCTGCAGCAGCGTGGAGAGACAGGGATTGCTGGCTGAGGAAAGTGACAGTGGGATGGAGCACCGAATTCCAGGAGAAAGGTGAACAGCCTCAGCTTGTGGCAGCTGAGAGAACCAAGTTCTTTAATGGGGATTATTCAGATTAGAGGATAACTGTGCCAGGCAAAGTGTGCATCTGTGTGTGTGTAATGGGCTGCTGCAGCCCAAGGATTTCATCCTGTGACCTGATAAAAACACGGATAACTGGGCACTTAGCATGAGATTCCTGTTTGGTGCAAATAGCTGACTACTCACAGGAGCTGGCCCTGGAATTCTTGGTGCATCTCTTTCCATCAGATGTTCCTTTTCTGGCCCTGTCACTGCTGTGGAGCTGAGAGATGCCGTGTGCTGCAGCTACTGGAACCGTGCTAAGCTCCAAATGTTCCTCTTTCTGTGGGAGTTGCTAGAGGCAGGAGAAAAGCTTCTCTTTCAGATGCCACTTAAGAGCTCAAAATGCTGGCAATTAGGAGAGAACCATTATTTGATTTTGCACAGGATGTGAGCCCACTGAGCACTCCAAGACTTTGATGGATCTGAGGGAGGACAAATGGAGCCCTGCAGCGTCACCCTCCAGGTCCCAGTCCTGATGCCACAGGTTTGTTCCCTAAAATAAACTCTCCTTGTGGTTTTTTTCTTGTTTTTAGTAAGGACTCTGTTCTTTCATCTTGGCCCCTTGCCTGTAGAAGGGGCACAGGTTAATCAGGGTTAATTGCTTTTTTTTGTTTAGAAAATGGCATTTTCTGTCTGCCTGTGCTTTGTGTTCTGAAGGGTTTCTTAGCACTTCTTAGCCCCTCAGCCTCATATTTTGAGGACAAAATATTTTGTTCACATATTTTGAGGACAAAATATTTTGTCCTCATATTTTGAGAGCAAAATTTATCATTCCAGTAGGAGACAGAATATATACCCAGTGGGGAAAACAGCAACCATTCCAGAACAGGTGAAGATTTGTGCTAAAGAATGGAATTTACTCCCTGCTAATCTGAGCAAATTATAATCTGCCTACTCCTCAAAACAGGATAATTCACCCAGTTGTCAACATACTTCTATGAGCCTGAGCTTTGTCGTTAATATTTATTGAGGAAAAGGGGAGAACACCTTCAGGAGGGATGTGGGAAATCCATCCAAGCGTGGAGGGTAACTATGGCACATTTACAAAGGCACAGTGGGGATAAAAGGCTTTGTTCAGCAGCCTTGAAAAATTGAATGGAAAATAAATTTTTTTTTTTCTTTTTTGTTTTGCTACAGATATAAGAAACAGAAGAAGGAGCAAAAGGAAAAGAAGGTGAGGCCAAAATCAGCCACTTGAGGGGGAGTAAATAATGAATATTTAGTTTATTTCAGCACCTGAAACAGCTCTGATGGCTTTGGGTATAGTCTAGAGATGTCTGTAGTCATGAAGCTGAGAGAAGCTGGAGAAAAGAGTTTGTACAAAAGCAGAGTGGAGCAAGGATTTATTTGTTTCAGAATTCCTTGTAATCCTCTTGCTCTGCTTTTAATGGCAAAATGGCAGCTGTTTAATTCAAGTCACTGCTGTGGCAGTTAAGTCAATCAGAAATTTGACTGTTTTAGAAAAAAACCCCTCTGATTATGTGATAGTTAATGCAGCTAATTCACATTTTCAATTATTATCCCACAAGGATATGCCTGTGAGGAAAATATCACTGTGCTGAAGTTCTTCCACAAAGATTGATGGAGATGACAAAATGTAATTAAGGGTTTCAATTTATTCCCACTGAAATGAGTTGGGAAACTCTCAGTCACTTCAAAAGCAGCCGCCACCTTTTATGTTTGGCTGGGATCAAAAATATCCACTTGGAAATATCAGCAGCAAACAAGGAGGGCTCAGAAGTAACTAAAGCAAAATTCCTGAAGAATTGTGTATTCTCTGTGGGCTCCAGCAGTGCAGAGCTGCTCACACCACAAATATTTGCCAATTGAATGATTAAACTCATTTATTGATCTTTATTTCGTTGCAAATGACTTAAAAGTTTGTCAAATTACTCCTATTCTAAGCACACAGAAAGGATAGTATTAAAACATTTATTGAGGGCAGGAATTTCATAAACATAACACTTCATAAAGGAAAATTCCAAACTCATTCCTGGATTGGGATGCTGTGCACCTACTTTCTGCATGAGGAGGCTTTAGAAATGAAATATAAACCTTCTAGAAATGTGACACAAATCTGAAAAAGATTGCCAAGAAATCATCCAGTGATGGAGTGTTCACACAGAAAATCAAGTTATACCCTGAGAATCAGCCAAGTTAGCACCAAGAGACAAGGATGCTCCATGTGGAAGGAATTACAAAATCTAAAAATTAGAATAACGAACATGAAAACATTTAAAATGAAACGACATAAAAAATTCCCCTATGGCTGTAACAGGGAAATGATTTATTGTCCTTTTAAGGAAAATAAGAAGGTGGATTTAGGGAACAACAGGCTGATTAACTTTCCTTAACTCCTTGGGAAAACTACTGAATATATTCTCAAAAAAGCTATTTCCAGAAAGATGAAATACAAGAATGTGGTCAGGAACAGCCAGCTTGGATTCAGAACTGTAGAATGTAGAATAATAGAATGTTTTGGGATGGAAAGGACCTTAAAGCTCACCCAGTTCCACCTCTGCCATGGGCAGGGACACCTTCCACTATCCCAGGCTGCTCCAAGAAAAAATCCAACCTGGCCTTGGGCACTGCCAGGGATGGGGCACAGCTTCTCCAGGCAACAAATTTATCCATGGCTGGGCAATCTTTTTACAGAAAATGTCTGCATCTGTGGCTGAGGGGAGAGCAGCAAGCTTTTAGCAAGGTTTTCAACACTATCCCACAGTTTTGGTGGCCAAAAAAGAAAAAAAAAAAAAAAGGACAAATGGAGTGGATGGATGGAGTGTAAGGAGGGGTGGGAAATGGGCTTGGCCTTTGAAGGGTCTGCAGGTTCAAATCTCAGAGCTCCTGGTGCCCCTTGGGGGTTTATCCCTTTGGGGGCACCAAAGGAAATCTCAGCCTCCAGCTGACTCCAGACTGGAAGGAGCAGTGGATGCACAGGGATGTCACTCAGACAAAAATGGGAAAATTGGCTGTCAAGAGCCTCATGGAGCTGGACAAGGGAAAGCACCAAATCCTGCACCTGGAAAAGGGCAGTCCATGCATCCATACAGGCTGGGAACAAACCCATGGTGGGATAAAATCTGGGAGTTCCACAAAGCTCCACTTCCACCTGGATCACCTCCAGCAGGGAAGGCTGAATGTACACTGGGATGCTTTGGGGAAAATTGGCTGAGGAATGGGATTATTCCTTCTTCATGGTGCCTCTGAAGGACCTCCAGAGCTCCCTTCTAAATCTATTTTTCTATAATTCTGTGAAATTGAATAACAATTCTTACATTTGTATTTTCGTTGTTTTTTTCCTGAGTTCATTTAATATCCACAATAGCTGATAAATCAGAGCAATAACTACACATTCACTGGGCAAGAGTCTTTCCACATGCACCAAAATCCTGGAAGTTGAGAGGACACACGAGATCAGGTCCTTGCACATGATTAAATCAGGTACATTCTATTATTCTTCATTCTACAGCTCTAAATCCAAGCTGGCTGTTCCTGACCACATTCTTGTATTTTGTCTTTCTGGAAGTAGCTTTTTTGAGAATATATTCCATAGTTTTCCCAAGGAGTTAAAGAAAGTTAATCAGCATGTTGTTCCCTAAATCCACCTCCTTATTTTTCTTAAAAGGACAATAAATCATATCCCTGTTACAGCCATAGGGGAATTTTTTATGTAGTTTCATTTATGTTGGCTCAGAGGAAAGAATCACAGGCAGTATAAAGATAAAGCATTTTATCTTGCAGTTAATTTTATGAACATTTCTATCTGGGGAGAGAAACTTTTTAAACTTTTTTTTTAAACTTTGAGTTCTAACAGTTCTAATTTTGACCTCTCTACTAATCATTAATTCATGTTTATCCAGCTGCATCAAACAACACTGATCCCCTCCTGTTTGCCTCCCACATTGGCGTGTGAGATTGAGCAGAAGGGCTAATTCTAATTTATCGAATATGGCTTTGATAATTACAATTAGAACTGGAGAGTTAGGTTTGACATTTAGGGTTTTTCTTCTTTTTTTGTGTGTGTGTATGTGGGGTTTGGTTTTGTTTTTTTGCTTGTGGTTTTTCCTGATGGTGCATCTTCACTAATGATGGCCAATTCATCTGAGGTCAACTCACAGAAATGCAGTTTTCAGACTGTGACTGTGCTGAAATGTGGAATATGTGCTTTGGATCCAGCCTCACTCAACTTCAGATTTCACTGAAATGAGAAATTCACCTGAAGCCAGAAACTGTTGTGGAAATTTAAAGTTCTTCCTCTGTGTAATTTGCAAACAGTGAAGTCGGATTTTTCTCCCTCTTCTGCTCATAAGGAGGGTGCCTGAGGCGTTGTTTTCAAGAACAAAATGAAGATTTTTCTTGCCATTGCAGTTGCCACTGTTTGCTCCCACCTTTTCCAACTGCACAGCCCAGCTCCTGGGCTGGTTTTTGTCTTGAAACTTATGGGGTGGCCCTGCCTACACATTTGGTGTTTTGAATCTCCCTTTGTCCTTTTAATGGGCTTTTTATGGACTGGTTACTGCCATAAATTGTCAAGAGCCTGTTAGTGCACTACTTATTTCTGGAAAACTTCATTAAGGGGAAGTAGGAATAAATCTGACTCTTTTTTTTTTTCTGCATTGCTAAAAATAATATGTAAAACACAACAGATGGCTTAATATTTTTATTTCACCATTTCAGCTGTGCTCACCTCGACCACTCTTGACTGACGTTCCATGCAGGTGCCAACAGCCATTAATTTTAAAATAAGCTGCTCTGAAATCTGTTTTCATATTTACTCCCAAATCCACGCTTTGGACCTAAGGCAGGCTGATCTTAATTAAGATCCTGCAGGAACACTCGGGCTGCAGCTCCTGGTCAGTGTTTGGGCTGATGCACCTCCACCTCTGTTGAAAATGTTCTCTTTAATCCTGGGGAGCTGCAGAACTCCCATGGCAGCACCACGTGCTTGTGTTGTGGCCAAATGTGAGAAACCCCACCTAAACTCATCACAGGGGGAAAGGATTTGGAGTATTGGAAGAGGTTTCTAGGATGTGTTCTTGGATCACCTTCCCTGGCTCTGCTTTTACACCGACAAAGCACAAATGGGAACAGAGCTGAGGATGGATTATACAAATATTTCTGATGCCAGTCTGAAGGAATGAAGTCATTCCTGGAATGTGCTCAGGAAGCTGCATGTCAGACCTCTCTCTCCTACATACCAGCCTGTTTAAAATAAATTTACATTTAAGGTCTGATAGGAAGCCCCTTGAAGTGAGAGTAGAGATTTTAATGCTCTTTGACTAAAATGCATTTAGAAGATCTCATATTTTCTGTGATTCTATTTCTGTAGCAGCTTGGTGGGTTTTACTATTCCTGAGCATTTCCTGCAAGGCTTCCTCCACTTTCTTTTGTTATCATTATTTCTTCTTCTGTGATATGTTAATATCCTAATTCTTTCCTCTGCTGTAATTCCAAGGCCCTACCTGATTTTCCTGCTTAATTCTCTTTAAATATTTGAGTTGTGCCCAAACCCACCAGTCTCATTTCTGAAAGCAGCTGGAATTAAAAACCAAAACAACAACCAAACAGTGTGTTTGCTCTTTGCTATTATTATTATTATTTTCTTTGACTTTATATGGTATTTCTGTTGAAGTTTTGGAGGTGAATTGGCTTCATATTTGCTGTCCTTGTGTCTTATTCCATGGAAGAGCAAAGCTCTTTCCTGCAGGAAACACTGCTGGAATTCAGTGTGTCAATACCAGGCATTTGCTGCTTATATACAGAGTCCTCTTTCTTTTCTGGAGAGAAGTTTATAAAAAATAGTTGTTCAAGGAAAAATATTTCCCATTTATCCAGAAGGAAGAGGCTTTGGTGGTATTGTGCAGGTGAATTCACTGCTGTAGCTTACACCACAAATTTTCCACTTGCAAGGGGTAAAAAACAGTGATCAGCAACATCAGATGTTGCAGGTCACCTAAATTCCAGGGAGCCATCCCAGAACTCTGGAATGGACAGTTCCAAATATGGGAGTCTTTATGATCCAGTTCTAGGGCTTTTTTCTCATTCCCTTTTTTTTTAATGTTGTTTTTCCTTTTCTCTCAAGCTCTTCTCCTTCCCACCCCTCCCAAATTTTAACCATCTTTTATTTTGATGTAGCTTTCCTTCCTTTGGCTAGAAATGAAGAACTCAGTCAGACCCAGAATTTGGAACTGCAGCAGAAGTTTAGGGTCACCCCTAAATCTTTAAGTCCCATTTTAGGGAAAAGTTTAGTGGTGGTGAATCTATGGAGAACACCTACAATAAATGAATCCTTAATATCCCACTGGAAATGTCCAATATGTAATTACAGCCACCATCACTAGAACATTGCAGGTGCTGCTGAAATATTTTCTTGGTCACTGCAATGTTCAGTTTGTTTCTCCTGCAGGTTTTAGTGCTAACTTTGGTGTGTTTGGGGGAAGTGGATTAACACTCCTTTGTTTGTAATCAGGGAAGGCTTGGGATGCACTTTATGCTTTAATGTAATTATGCCTCGTAGATGGAATCCAGCAGCTTCCCAAGGATTGCTCACATCCCTGCGGGATACTCGGCTGAGATAAACATGTATCCAGTTTATTGAACATGATTAACTACCTGAAGTGTTGGAATTCTTGTGCAGTGAATCTCACCAGCCCTGCATTTTGAGATGACTGGAGGGACACTGGGTCTGGTGGGACGTGCCCAGCGTGTGGACACACCACGCTGGGTGGCACTGATGGGCTGGGATCCAGCTGCCTCCTTCCCTCTCCTCCCCTCTGCAAGGGTGAAGGTGAAAATCCCCAGCTCCCATCCAGTGAGGAACTAAATGAGACATTTTATTCATTTCTCATCTAACAGCCCTGCTCTCCTGCACTTGCACCGGACAAAGCCAGCAGCACACTGAGAACGTACCAAAGCTGGCACAGCTCCTTTCCTTTCCTTTCCTTTCCTTTCCTTTCCTTTCCTTTCCTTTCCTTTCCTTTCCTTTCCTTTCCTTTCCTTTCCTTTCCTTTCCTTTCCTTTCCTTTCCTTTCCTTTCCTTTCCTTTCCTTTCCTTTCCTTTCCTTTCCTTTCCTTTCCTTTCCAAACCTTCCCAAACCTTCCCTTCCCAAACCTTCCCTTCCCAAACCTTCCCTTCCTTCCCAAACCTTCCCAAACCTTCCCAAACCTTCCCTTCCCCTCTCCACTGACACTGACCCACAGCCTGCTGCAGTCAATGGCAATCCCGAGATCATTAAGCAGCCTCTGTTTTTAATTAGTTCCAAAGCACTCCTTCTATTTCCCTGCCCACCTGTGCTCCCCCTGCCCCTGCTGTTGGTTCCAGCTCTGATAATCCGAGGCCAGGGAGCACTGAGCCACTTCAGGCTGCAGCTGGAGAGTGTCAGGAGCCATGGGAGAGGAAAATAAACCTGACTTCTACATAAACTCAGTACTTTTATAAGCCAGACAGGAAGAGAGAGATGCAGGACAGTGCAAAGAAGTTCAGTGGGCACAGTGCTGTGAGGGAGCTCTGAAGGCAGGAATTCACCTCCCACACCTGCTGCATCCTTAGATGGCCACGTTGGTTTAATTGCTAGAGAGGCATCCCATAAAACTTAAGGCTCCAAACTGTGCCTCATCTCTGGAAGCCTCCTGAGGTCTTTGATGGAATAAAATTGCTTTTTGGAGCTTCCCTTTGGAGCTGATGCTCAGCAGCTCTTTTCATTGATGCTCTAAGGGGAGACCTCATTGCTCTGCACAGCTCCCTGACAGGAGGGGGCAGCCAGGGGGGTTTGGTCTCTTCTCCCAGGGAACAAGGGACAGAAAAAGGGGAAATGGCTTCAAGCTGTGCCAGGGGAGGCTCAGGAGCAATTTCTTCCAGGAAAGTGTGGTCTGGCCTTGGCAGGGGCTGCCCAGGGAGGTTTGGAGTGCCCATCCCTGGAGGTGTCCAAGGAAGGGCTGGACCTGGCACTCAGTGGGCTGGGGACAAGGTGCAGACCAGTCACAGCTTGAACAGGATGATTTCTGAGGTCTTTTCCCACCTTAATGATTCCATGATTCCATTTTACAACACTCTAAGAAGCCCAGGGAAGCTGCACTTCCAAAGCTGGCATTGCCTTTTGAAGATCCGGCCCCATGGAAATCGATGGGTAATTACCTCTGCATGTCCAGACAGCTATTGAGCTGTAAGGAGGCTCTTAATTACAATCATTTAACATAAATGCTTCTTTTCAGGAATGGGAAATTGATCTGGCAGGCTGATGGAAACTGCAGGCTCTGAGTGTCAGCAGGAGATGGTGGGAGAAAAAGCAGGAAGGTGGGAAATACTCTTTTCTCATTCTTCAAATAACTACTCCGAGAAATAATTTGACAATTGCTCATTGTTCTAATGAACCCCTGCTCTTGATTATGATAAATACGAAATTACACGATAATTCCTCTTTGCTTTCATTGACAAAGTTGTCTGTATTGACAAGGCACAATGAGATTATTTTTTTAAATGGGAAGCAAAAAGCAGAGGATTTCCTGCAATGCTGCAAAGTGCTCTGAGCTGGAGAGGCTGAAGCAGGGCTGGTTGTGATAAAGCACTGCAGAACACAGTTGATTAGAGCATTGAATTAACGATGCTCTCGTGCAGGCTCTCATGATGCCATTCGTTCCCTCAGCCTCCTGTTTCACCCTTTCAATCTGCACATCATTGTTTTCCTGTCCAGAAGGGGTTTGGGTTTGCTTGGTTGCTTTGTTTTGTTTTGTTTTTTGAGAAATCAGCACAAATGCCAGTGCTTGGTTTTCAACAGGAATCAAGCCCCAGTGTTCTGCCCCAGAGAGTCCCCAAAAATTATCCTGTGCATGGTGGCTTCCTCAGGTCCCCCTCCAACAGCCTCTGCAGATGAGAGGAATGTGGGATAATCCAGACCAGCTGCACAAACCTCTGATCTTCAGTGTTTGTTTGCCTCTGAAAGCCATCAGTGCTGTGGCAGTAACACTCAGACCTGGGACTGCCCTTCCTGAAGGCACAGCTGAATTCAAAGACCCAACACAGGTCAAAGGGTATGAAATGAAAATAAGTCAAGACTGAGGCTGTTTCTGCAGGCCAGTGATGGGTTGTGGAACCACATCCTAGGGTGTGTTGAAGCACCTCTCCCCACCCAAACTGTCTCTAACCTCCTTTAGCCATGAGGATCAGGCCTCAAAAATGCCAAATGGCAAAGTCCACATTTACATTTCTGCCAGCACCCCAAACTCATAAAACCCCAGAATGATTTGGGTTGAATGGGACCTTAAGATCATCCAGTTCCATGGGCAGGGACACCTCCCACTGCCCCAGGCTGCTCCAACCTGGCCTTGGGCACTGCCAGGGATGCAGGGGCAGCCACAGCTGCTCTGGGCACCCTGTTCCTCAGTTTTAGGACGAGTCAGAGGCTTCCTGTGGCTGAGAGGTTTTTCTGAGGGTGTGGATGTTCACAGAGATCTCAGAGTCTGAAGCTGAGCTCCCTCAGTATGGACATGGCCAGAAAGGGTGGGGAGGTCCCTGGCAGTCAGGATTAATGAGAGACTCCCTGGTTTTAGTTTTTTCCTTCGCTGTCTGCACTCACACACTTATTAATGCAGATGCTTTTAAAAAAAAACCCCTTAAATCTCTGTGGAATCATAATTTACTCCTGTGGATTGCAAGCTGCCTGTGCAAATGTTCAGGGTTTTCTGACTGCAAGGCAGGCTCTGCCCTTGGACAGACTCCATTATTTTTGTACTGGAGTGAGACAAGAAAGTAAATACTTCTTGGAAGTAAATAATTTCCAGCTGGAGACTGGTGGATATTGTGGATATAGACATCCAGCTACCATTAATGTCTAACCTGAGGTTGTAACTGGAAAAGAGCAGCAGAATGGGCTTTTGCCTTGTGGCTGTTTTTTAATTCAAAGCTCTCTTGAGTAATAAGAGAGAAAACTTCTCTGACCAGCCCTTGGCACTTCTGTTAAAGCTTCTTGTGCAACCTCTGGCATAAATTTGGGTTTCTGCAGTCAGGGCTGTGGAGAGCCCTTGCACTCCTGAAGGTTTTCAATGGGTGTTCAAGGCCAGGCTGGATGGGGCTCCAGGGGAACAAGAACAAGATGATTTTTTAGGTCCTTTCCAATGCAAAACATTCTGTGATTCTATAATACTTCAATTTTACTGGGCATCGTGTGACTCTGAGGGTAGAAATTGCCTGTTTTTCAAGAATTTGAAAATCTCCCTGCTTTGTTTTTTTGTCCTGTGTCTGAGGACAGGATGTTCTGCTGGCCATATGCAGGCGCTCGTGAATAGACTGCAAAAATTCCCTTTAATGAGCTTTTCAAATGGAAGCAAGGTGTGTTTCCCCAGCTGCCAAATTCCCCTGGCCCTGGGGGATATTCTGTGAGGCAGATCATGGGTGAGGAGTTAAATGAGGAGGAGGTGATGAGTTAAATGAGGAGTTAAAGGTGCTCTGAGCCTCCTTATGGACAGGATCCATGCCTGCCATACTAAGGATGGAGAATTTCCACTCTCTCCACAAGAATTTTGGTCACAGAGGTTTTTCTTCTCCAGAACCTGCATGGGCAGGACTGATCCCATTGCTGTCCTGCAGAGTGTGGGGTTGGGATGGGCTGGTTTGGGATGTCCTCTTGGCAGAGACTCCACAACACAGAGTCATGAGGCTCTGTCAGAAGCCTCCAGCTTCCAGCAGCCAGTGTCCTTGGGCATCATTAAAAATTGCAGTGCTGTGTGGAAAAACTGGATTCAATAACCTCCAATTGTTCAATACTTCCATTCCAGCTATTAATAAAACATAAAAATTGTACTTTCAACATCAGCAGCATTCTTGCAAAGCTGCTGGAGAAAACCTCCAAAAGCCAAGAAACTTAAAGGCAAAAAAAGTCTTCCAGAAAGTCAAGTGGGAATGAGATTAAAACTTTTCCCTTGGGTTTGCTGTTTCGTAAACTTGGGGTTTGTTCAGAAAAATCATATTCTGCACAATTAATATATAAATATGAATACTTCATATATTTGGAATATTGTTTTCTAGTATCAAACTGCCTCCACCAGTACAAATTGTACATCCATATAGATGTAACACATTAACCTAAACATTATATCTTTTTAAAAACTGCCAGGGCTTAATTGTCCCATATAAAAAGTAACATCCTGGAGCACAGAGGTGATGGAAGACTGAAGAGAGATGCAAAGCTTTTAACAGCAATGAAAATCAAAGAAATCATACAACAGAAATGGGATCTTTACAATGTGTCAAACACTGGTGCTTCAGACATAAATTCATTTCTTTGGAAGAACATTAATGTGAATTATTTTACTTCTTACTTTTATAGAAGGATATAGACAAGTCCTGAATGGAACTGTTTGTATATGTAAAAATACCATGAGAGGATCATCACAAACACAGTAACCCTACACCAACAGCGTCCACAGTTCCTGAGAGGTGAAAGAAAGAACATAAAGCTTATACCTAAACCTATTGATAAATACTTGAATATATCCATTGTGATGGGGATTTTATGAAAATGTAAATGAAACTCTTTTTCTCTTACATAGTCTGAAGGAGAGATCTTATTTTCCTTCCAAAGTACCACCTTTCAGCAGAATGACTACAGAACAAGGCTCCAAACACACGCTTGTGAAAAACAAGTCTTTTCAGCAGTGAAATGATGTATCTTGGGAAGCTGAAACTGAGTGTGGTGCAAGTGCACTGGCAGAAATTCCACAAAGAACCGTGTTTTTTTACTAATTGAGGCTGTGGTTGCGGGGCTTTCTGCTGGTGCTGCTGTAATTAATTCTTTCCTTATTTGCTTATGAGGCAAAATCGTTTGGTAATGATCTGACAGCATTGTTGTGACACTGCAGGAGCCCTGCCTTATGTAAGGAAATCAATAACTTCAAGTATTGCAAATGGTTTGGTAACTGCCCTGAAGAGTTGGCTTTTATTACTTCTCATTTTCCCACAGGAGAGTAATGAGCTCCCGAGCTTGTACTTACAGTTCAGGCCTTTATTCCCATATTCCCTGGGAGATGGCCTTGGAAATGGGAGGCCCAGCATTAAAATATCCAGGTCTCCATTTCCATAAAGGCTTAACTCATTAGTTCACTCCAGAAGTGGAGTCAGGGCGAAAAAATGGATTTACATGAAAAAGGATTTGTTATTCTCAGCAAGGAATTTGCCTGGAGCGCCTGCACAGAACCACAGGATGGTTTGGTTTAAAGGGGCCCTAATCCCCTGGTTTTTGGGTTTTTTAAGGATCATCAGGGACACCTTCCACTAGAGCCCCACCCAGGAATGCCCACCCTGAGCTTCGCAGAAATAAATAAGAAACCAAATTAACTCTCATATTTGACTAGGACTCACCCATGTGTTTGTCTCTTCCAGAATTCTTTGAGACAGAGAATTTATAAGTGAGAGGGAAGGCAGGCAGAGCAGGAAACCAGTCCTGGTGTGGTTTGATAGATTGCTGATGGTTAAAGCACAACCCAGAGATGCTGGGGATTCGGATTCCAAACCAATAACTCTCCATGTACCTATAGTTTACTGCCTATCAGCACCGAGGCAAGACCAAATAAATTTCGTTTGCTTAATGAAAAAACGAACATCCTGACACAGTGAACAGCCCAAAAGTGACTAATCCATCTCTATCTCCCCCAGTGAATAGTATTAATTATGTTGTTTGCTTTCCTCCACTAATTTTTTCCTAGTCTGAGGTAATAACTGCATATGTAACTGCTAGGACGAGATAGGTATAGCTGAGCTGAGCCAATGATTTACAACCCACCAGAGCAAGAAATGTATCCTGCCTGTTGGTGCATTACCACTAACCACAACACTTTTTCTCCCACTTTGCTTTTTATATTTGTTTAAACCGGTCACCAGCTGTCTGAGGAGAAGAGGGCTCTGCCAGGAGCTGTTTTTGCAACGAGCTGACCACGACTGACCGACACAAACTCCACCTGTGCAATGAGCCCCTCAGCAGTGGGACAGCTCCCTGAGCTACCAGTGCAATTCCTCCCGAGCGCTGTTTCTGCGCGAGTTTCCCGCAGGCAAAGCGGCCGAGGCGAGGCATTTCTCACCATCTCTGCAGGGCTTTTTATTCACGGGGGTTGTGTGTGTGAATGGTCCTGCCGGGGGATGTGGTTACCTGTAACAGCTCGCAGAGAAGCGCCGCAAAACAGCCCCCCAAAAAAACAACCCCGAGCGAGCTCGTGGGAAAGATGCAAATTTGGAAAATGTCTTTGCTCCCGGCTCCTGCGCTCGTTCGGCTCAGGAAAGTTTAGTGGCCCTGGGTGAGTCTTTCTCTGGTTCCTGGAGCCCAGCAGGGAGCGGCTCGGGGGGGATTTTAACAGCGGGGGCAGCGCTGGGGGCTTCTCCCGATAATCCCAGCGCAGAATTCCCGTTCCAAAGCCGCCTCTGCCCGCGCATCCCGCGCTCCCCCGGCCGCTCCCCCGCGCTGTCCGCGGTGCTGGAGCGGGGCCGGGCCGATCGGGCAGCCAAAGCAGAGCCCCGGGGCTGCCGGAGAGCTCGATAATCGAGAGGGAAGAGAGGCATCCATCCTAAGCATCCTAAGCAGCTATGAGGAGCAAGCCCCGAGGCAGCCTCCCGGAGAAGATGCTCCGGCCACGGCGGTCCGGGAGTCCCGGGCTCCCCGAAACTGCGGTCCCTTCCCCATCGCGGTCTCGCCCGCTTTTACCGCGAGGGGAAAGTTTTGTCCGTGCTACCTTTGTCCCCTCCTTTGGTCCCGGAGCCGGCCTGGAAGGGACGGCGAGGGGAGTGGAAGACGGGGGGGAGTTATCTCCTACTTATTTATTTATTTAGCTCTTTCCTCCCTCAGGTCGCCATGGTGATACCGAGCTCGCTCTCCCTCCGAACAAGAGGAGCCGGCCACCCCTCCGTGAACACCCCCGTCCCCTCCGCCACCCGTGTCCCCCCGGGGGAGGCTGTCCCTTCCCTGAGCGCCCCGCGCCGCCCCCTCAGCCCGGCTCCGGCTCCTCTCAGCCCGGCTCCGGCTCCTCTCAGCCCTGCCGCCAGCGCTGCCCCGGCTCCCCTCAGCCTCGCCCCGGCTGCCCCCGGCCACCCCAGCTCCCCGCAGCGCATCCCCCAGCGCAGAAGTGAGCCGGGAGCAGCCAAAGCATCCCCGTGCTCCCGCTCCTTCCCTCCTCCCCGCTCTCAACTTCTTCCCAGCCCGGGCACGGCCGTGGAGGGAGGGGGCGGCCGGGCGGGACGCGGTCCCCGGTGGCCCCGGCCCGCCGTTCCCGGAGCCGATCCCCGCAGCCGGGGGAGGCCGGCGCAGCCCTGGCCCCGCGGCGGCGCTTTTGCCCGAGGGCGTGGGGATGGGGCTCCCACGCGGGAGGCTCCCGCGACGGCAGCTGGAGACGGGGACCTCGGGGCCGCCCCGCCGTGTCCCCCCTCGGCCGCGCTTTCGCCGCTGCCGCTTCGCCCCTCGCCCAGCGGGCAGCGGCGGCGGCTGCTCGCCCCCGGGTTACATAAGTAACGCGCCCCGAATCCCTCGGCACCCCGGCGTGGCTGGAGGAAAGGCGATTTTTTTGGGGAGGGAGGAAGGGGAGATGGAGAAACGCGTGAGAGCACAGGCACCGACCCCGCGAGCCGCGACGCATCACCTGCGCAGCGCGCCCTCGGGCAGGGCAGCCCCGCTTACCTGGCGGCTGCTGTCACTCCATGCCGGCTCCCCGCGGGACGGGACGGGGCAGGGCGGCTGTGCCCGGCGCTGCGCCGGCTGCGGGGCTCCGGCTCCGTCTGAGCGCCGCTCGCTGTCACACGGCCCCGAGGATGCTGCCGGGCGTCTCCATTCGCCCACCTCCCGCCAGCCGCGCAGCCCCGGGGGGCAGCGGCACCCGCCGGCCGCGGGGCTCCGCCGGAGCGGGCGGCTGTGCGCGGGCTGTGCGCGGCTGTGCGCGGGCTGTGCGCGGCTCTGTGCGCGGCTCCGAGCGGCGCGGGCGGGGGAGGCGCGGCCCCGGGGGCTGCGCTGGCCCGGCGGGCGCGGAGCGGAGCGCGGAGCGGGGCGCGGGCGGCGGCAGCGCCCTCTGCGGGCGGCGCGGGGCGGCGGGGGCGGCGCGCTCCTTCCGCGGGGGCGGCCCCGCTCCGCCTGCGCCGCCCCCGCTGGAAGGGAAGGGAGCGCTGCGCTCCCGCGGGGATGAACGGAGGGATGGAGGGATGGATGGAGGGATGGAAGGATGGATGGATGGATGGATGGGGGGAGCGGAGCGCGGAGCTGAGCGGGGACCCGGCGCTGCCGCTCCCGCCGGGATGCGGCTGCCTCGGGAGTGTCCCGCCTACCCCGGCGGAGCCCTCCCCGCGCAGGAATCACGGAATCGTGGAACGGTTCGGGTTGGAAGGGAGCTTAAATATCAATTAGTGCCAACCCCCCGGCCGTGGGCAGGGACAGCTTCCACTAGCCCCGTCTGCTGCGAGCTCCGTCCAGCCCGGGCTTGGACACTGCCAGGGATCCAGGGGCAGCCACAGCTGCTCTGGGCACCCTGTGCCAGGGCCTGCCCACCCTCCCAGCAAAGAAGAGAACCACAGGAGTATCCAGGGAACACCAGGGTTTGTGTCCCGCAGTTCTCTGGAGCATAACAAGGGCTGATCTCGCACCACAAACAAATCTCCCTCCCCTTTGGGGCACTTCCCTGCACCCTTACCCCCCTCCTCCCTGCTGGATCCTTTGGCATTGCTTTCCCACCCTCAGGCTCGGCTGAAATTGGCCAACAGATCCCACATTCCCGGCTGGAACAGCTGCCAGGGAAACAGGCAGGTGCACACCTTCAGACATCAACAGATACTTTACTTCAACCTTCTTTGCTGAGAAAATCTGGCTGGAAAGTTGAGCCCAAAGTCCTTTCCAGACATCATCATAATCATCCTTTCCAGGCCACTCCACCTGCTGAAAAGGTGAAAAGCTTCACCTTTTGTGTCTGCACTCTGATAAATTACCCATATTCCAAACTTCTCCCCCATGCCAGTGGGGAGCAGTGGGGTTGTGGATTTTCAGGTAATGCAAATGATAATTATTTGGACTTTCAAAAGTCTTGTCAGTTTTTCTGTAATTTTTTTGTCTTAGATTAGCAGCAAGCCCAGCTCCACACCCCATCTGTGCTCTCTGACCATGGATCATCAGTGATCTAATTTTTGTTCCTTCTGAGAAAAAAGTAATACTTTAAACCAGCATCGCTTTAGCTTGTAAAATCTCCTTATTTGCATTTCCTTTCTCACCTCACCCTTTCTTCACACCTTCCTACACTTCCTAATGTACTTTCTGGGAATAATTTTTTTTTCTCTCTGAAATCTTGTTTGAACCCATGCAATTGTGTGGTGGCTGTATTATTATATCATGTTAGGTTAAAAAATGGCTGTGTTCTTGTTCCTTAAGCTTTTCCCATAAAAGGGGACCTGGCTGAAAAGAGCAGCATGAAGCCTCTTCTTCCTGGGAGATTTGCACAACTCTTAATTCCTTCCTGCAAACTACTGTTCTTTAAATCTCCTCCTTTGTTCTAGGACCAAAACTCCTGGAACAGGAGCTGTTCTCCAAGCTAAAGTTGCTCTTCTAGAGCCTGCTGTACTTGTTACTCATTTTTCCTGCTTTCACTTGCCAACAGAGCAGAAAAAATGGGCACATTCAAAATGGAGAAAGGGTGTATGTGAAATGAGGATATGTAAGATCTTATCCTTTCTGCCTTCACGATCCTGATGCAACCTGATGGGTTATAGGCCCTTTTAACTCTATTAATTGTTAAATATTGCAGGAGAAGCAGCATCTGAATGGTTACGTTGAGCTTGGAACCCAAAGAGCATCATTTATTTGCACAAACCCTTGTGCTTTCCAAATGGCACTTTTTCTCTTGGGGCACAAAACCTGAAACGGCTCTGGAACAGGTGCACAAATAATTATTTCATACTTGGCCTGCTGTCCCCCTCCGATCTATTTGTCTCAGTGTCAGCTCCACGAATCTCCCTGCAGAGCCTCTCAGAGTGAATTAATGCTCGTGCTGAGGCACACTGAAAAGATCCCTGTTGCTTTCTGAAGGTCCCAGGCAAACGCCTGGCTGGTGAGCTGCTGAGATCTCCTTTCCATTCCAGTCGAAGGCCGAGGCAGAACCTGATCTGGCAGTGCCTAAATCTGCTCGTTCAGGGTGATTCCTGTTAATGGGCTTTGACTCCCTCCCAGCTCCCCTTGGGCACAGTCCCAGAAACATCTTGAATTCCCCAGACTCGTGCTGTGCTTGAGGGAACAGTTTCTGTCAGGAAGCAAAGTTCGTATCAGCTTGAGGATTTTGGAATTGGTTTTGGACAGTTAAACAATCTGGGAAAAGCAGAGGAATGGGTTGATGGGAGGGGATGGGCACATCCTACTTTAAATGCTTTCCTTTGGGTTTTATCACAGGAGTCCGCTCTACTGGGGCCATGGAGGAGAGGATCCCACAGAGGTCAGTGCACTTAAAATAAACTTCATTTCTGATGTGCCCTCTGGGGAGTTTTGCTCTCCTTCACCTCCTGTTAATTCTCTGGGGGTTGTACAGAGAGATTTTATGGAGGCAAACTGCCTAAACCAGGCTCTGGCACATCTTTATCCCCCTCCAGTTTTCGTTGTGCCAAAACAACAGAGCATTTACACACAGAGAGATCACTCACCACCACATCTCTAGGAGGGATTTTGGGGGATGTTTGCCACTGGTATTTCAGTGAACCCACAGCTCCCAGGACAAAATGGGGATGCAGGTAGTATTCCCACAACCTCATCCTGCAGTTTTTGCAGATTCATGTTAGAGTGATTTAATTCAGGATCATTGAGGTTGGAAAAGGGCTCCAAGGTCATCAAATCCAAGCTGTGCCCCATGCCCACCTTGTCCCCAGCCCAAAACTCTGAGTGCCACCTCCAGGTGACACCTCCAGGGATGGGCACTCCAAACCTCCCAGGGAAAATGAAAAACACAAACCCCAGCATTTGGACTCTGATGAAACTGAGCCAGAGGCATTGGTCCTTCACTTCAAGTTCTGAAATGCTGACTTTCCTTGGTGTACATTCCTCCTCACCTCTGAAAGGGTAAGTACCTAAAAAGTGGTTAAAACGTAGGAGTTACTACTACAACCAGTAAATAGTAGTTGAAAAGTAGTGAAATCCAAAATGTGTCTGCAGAAGAATTTTGGCCACAGAATAGTGCTTGATACATAAACTCTAAGCTTTAATTATTTTAAAGAGGCTGAGTTTTTATCCTGTCTCAAAGGATCTCTGTTAACGTGCAAGCCAAGAATTTTCCAACCTCCTCAAAATTACAGCATTTACCTGGAGATATCAAAATAACTCATGAACGCATCAAAAATAATCTGTTTTTATGATTAAAATGTGCACTTTGACAGTCCTGGGGCTGGCTGATCCTGACCTGTGGCTCTTTAGGTGCCACCATGAACCAAAACCTCACGAAAATTAAAAGCTGGACCCGATGTTGGAGGTCCTTTCCAACCTAAAGGATCCTGTGATTCTGTGATCAGGCCTGGGGGTGTTTTGATGTGCAAAGGGAACAAATCCTCTGGCAGCTTGGGAGAAGCCTTGCCTAGAGCCTCCTTTGCTCCTCCTCTTGTTATTACACTTTCCCTGCCTGGCCTAAAAAGTGTAAGTCTAGATATTGCCTCAGCCCATATGGCAACACTGAAAGCTTTTTTAAATTTTTTTTTTCCCCTGCACAGCAGCAAGGGAAGATGTGGTTGGAAATGTCTGCTTAAAGATCAGCTGAAACAGTTTTGGTTCACACAAGCCGATAATATTGTCAAAGGGTCAACATTTGCTAATCTGAGGGGAATTTTAAATCCTCAGGAGTGCTGGAGCTGGGGGAATTTTGCAGAGCAAGCCATTAGGAACTGAAGGGAAGATAAGGAGAGACCAGTGGGTGGAAGCTGTCTGGTTTTGTTTTCTGGCAGGAAGAATACCAGAGGGAATTCTCTTTCCCAGCCTACCACCCCCATTTTTTTCCCCTTATTTGTGCATCAAGGCCTGATTTTTTGGTGTCTAACATTTCCATGGTGCAATCTGGTAAACCTGGCCCAGCTGGTTTGGAAAGCTGCCTGGTATTTAAGGTTGCTTTCCTCTGCAAAAGCTCCTCTTTCACTTGCTAACCTTCCCATTTCTGGATGTCAGGCTAGGGAATGGCTATAAATACGGAGTTAGGTGTCGCAGCTGCCAAAATTTATTATGGAGAGGTTGGCAATAGCCATCTCCCCTTTGCCCTTTCTCTCTCTCCAGCATTTTGCAAGGTAAAGTCTATCTTTACTGATATTTTTGGATGGAATCTGACACAACAGAACAACTTTCCAGCCTGCAATTGAGTACTTTGGTAACAGGGGAACAGAACAAAACAAATAAGTCAACCTTAAGCTATTGATCTTCATGGAGCATTATAAAAGCTGCTTATGTAAAGCTGTTTTGCAAGCAGAGACTCAATGGCAAGCCTGGAATTTTGCTGCATGCAGGAGGAAAATCTCCCCATCTTTCTCCCAGTATCCCATTTGCTGTGCAAAAAATCTTCCCTGATCGTGGAGCTTTGTGTTTTGTCAGAATTTCTCTTCCTTTGCCACCTGCAGGGCAGGTACCAACCATGTGAAGCTTTTCTGTTTCCTCACATTCAGTTTAATCAATTAAGGCCTGTTTATTTTAATCCCCTTCTAGTCCTCTTGTGAGTAATCATTCCAACTCTTTAAATCCCAAGTGGCTCCTTTCAGCTCTCTTCTTTGGCTGAGATTTCTTAATCAATTATTAAATTTAATTGTCAACAGGTAAATTTTTGTTATGCGGGCCAGGTTGAACACTGAATTTGTGGTCTTAATTTTATATATGATGAAGCACTCACAGAATCACAGAATAACAGAATACTTGGAGTTGGAAGGGACCTCTGCAGACCCAGTGGAACCCCCAAAGACCCCAGTCCAGCCCGTCACTGCATCTGCTCTTTCCTCTGTGTTTCCCCTTCCTCCTATATCTATTTCAGCCTCCCATTTCCTGAAAATTCATCCATGAAACCTCTCAGCTCTGTTGTGCATTTCTGGATTAGGAATACACAAACAGTGTGCAGGGTGATGGGATCATGTCTGCACTGGGCTGTGCAGTTCCTTCCTTCCAGAAATATCTGTGATTTCTCTTTACCATAAACCCAATCTGGTTATTTGTTCTTTTTTTTCTTGTTGTGGATTTGTTTGTTTATTTGTTTTTTAAATTTCTGCTACAACTCCTGAATAATTACTCGCTTCTCTGATGTTTAGAAATCCCCTTTGACATACAAAGACATTTTGTTTATTTATTTGATTTTTTTTTCCCCTGTGGGATTTTCCCACTAATTTAAACCCATGATTACCTCCTTTTCTCCTTCTCCTTCATCTGGTCTGATATTTTTATAATGAACAACTTCATCCCCTCTTCACCTTTATTTTCCTAGAGTTCAACTGGACCAATCCTTGCTATTTTTCCCTTGTGCCACGAGCCCTCCACATTATCCTGCTGGTCTTCCTCTGCTCAATATCAGTTCAAATTCATTTTCCTGGTGCAGAAGGGACCAGGATCGTGACAGGATCCCTGCAAAGGGCTCATCAGTGTCATGTCCAACAGAAACAATATTCCCCTTTCCCTACAGGAACATGCCCAGCTGCTGAGATGTAGGATCACATTTACTTCTCTACAGCTGCACTGCACTCATGGCTCTGTTCTCCTCTGACTGAGGGGGATGAAGTCAATTCCTTCTCTTCCCTTGTCAGTCCAATCATGTTCAGAACTGAGGGCAGGGGTTTCTGATGAATTCCTGACTCTGCACTTTGTCCTCTTCAGCTCCATGCCATACCTACTGCTTGACTCCAGTTCTCAAGGTCAGGCATTGGGATATTCCCAATTTTCCTGTTACCTCAATTTGGGTAATGGACACACTTCAGAGCCACTCTGAAAAATAAAATGGTTTTGGCCACATGCCCCCTTCTCTTTTAGCTGAGTTATTGTTTAAACTGGAGAAAGCAGAAAACTGACTGCAGAGGTAAAAGCTAAAAAATGTGAGGAGTCTCACTGCTCTAAATCCAAAGCAAGGTGTTCAAAATTGAATGCGAGGTATTGAAAATCAGAGAATCACAGATTGGGTTAAAGATCATCAAGTTCCAGGGTGGAACAGGGACACCTCCCACTGTCCCAGGCTGCTCCAAGAAAAAATCCAACCTGGCCTTGGGCACTGCCAGGGATGCAGGGGCAGCCACAGCTGCTCTGGGCACCCTGTGCCAGGGCCTGCCCACCCTGCCAGGGAACAATTCCTGATTCCCAAGAGCCCATCCAGCCCTGCCCTCTGGCACTGGGAGCCATTCCCTGGCTCCTGTCCCTGCAGCCCTTGGCAATTGTCTCTCTGCAGCTTTCCTGGGGCTCCTTCAGGCCCTGCAAGGCCACCCTGAGCTCAGCCCAGAGCTTCTCCTGCCCAGGCTGAGCAATGCCAGCTGTGCCAGCCTTTCCTCCCAGGAGATGGTGACTCCTTCCTGCTGTAAAACCAGTGGGATTTTGTGCTCCTGGTCCCATTTCTGCAGCTGTCCCACGGCAGGACTGGCTGGCTGTGTCTATGAGACATTCCACCAATTTCTCCACTCACTGTTCCCAACTCAGATTGGTGTTAGAGTGGAATAGGTTGTACCTTGCAGGAAAAGCTGCCTGAAGGGAAGGTTTGACTGTGGGTAAGAAATGATGCTCAGCACCCTTTGCTGGAAATCTGGATTCTTGCTCGGGGTCCCTGTGAAGGGTATGGGAGCTGAAAGGGCAAAAAGGCTTAGTGAACACCATCAGCTATAAAAGCAAACAGCAGAACTCACTCCTCCAAAGTGATGATTATAAATGGCTCAATTAAGTAAACAAAGAAGTAGTTAAAAAAACCCCAGCACTGACAGATATTAGATAATAAAATTAATTATAAACAGCAGCCAAAATGCAGCAAGTACGGACTAATCAAAATACTTAATTAGGCTTTGCAGTAGCTACTTTTCTCCCTACCACTGTTTATTCCAATTTTATCTGGGGGTTGGTGCATTTGGTAAGGCTCCAAAGAGTTATAATAACTGGTTTAAAAGCCTTATGCTCCTACAAAATAATAATATTTTGAGACATGCTGCACTTCAGGCTGATCCAGCGTAGCAAGGAAGGAGCCCCTTGCCCTAAATGGAGAGATCTGAAGTTGCCTCTGCCTGTTCTGTGCCTCTTGTGGTGTTCAAGGGGCTTCAGGTGCTCATAAATGTGTTAAACCTCAGCCTGACAGCTCCATTTGGGTCACTGCAGGTGACTTCTCCAAGGAACACGGGTAATCTGATACTGTATTTAAGGAGTTAAAGATCTCTGTGAAGAAAAGCAAACCTGAGTGCAGAAAATAAACTAAAGAGGCTGCTGGTAATTTAGTGAAAAGGTCTTGTAGATTGTAATGGATATATTGGTGTCCTCTGAGGTAAAAAGGAAAAATTGGAAAAAAGAAAGGATGAAAGGAAGTTTTATTCTGCTGAATTTGGGCAGGGAAGAAATAGCTACCCTGACTTTTTTTGGCTCCTGCCCTAGGTTTAAGGTAGGTAGGACATGGTAGTGACTCCACAACCTCCCTGCCAAGGCCTGAGCTCCCTTTCCATGGGCAAATTCCTGCTGCTGCCCAAGCTGAGCCTCCCCTGGCCCAGCCTGAGGCCGTTCCCTCTCCTCCTGTCCCTGTTCCTTGGGAGCAGAGCCCGACCCCAACCCATGAGAAAAGTGACAAAAGTCAGTGCAGGGATGGCACTCAGGAGAAAAGCTAAAACCAGACTGGAAGAGGATTCTGGTGAGAACAAGATGTGTTCATTTATTCAGATATAAATGACAGAGAAATGGGGAGATCTAAATTCAGAGCTTGTGTTTAAAAAAAAAAAAAATCAATTCTCTTTAATTGTTTTGTACCCAGCTGCAACTTAAGGTGAAATTTCATGGATGTGAAGAAAACCAGAATTTTGGTTACCTGGAAGAGATTTCCAGTGGAGTTGCTTGTTCTATTCCATGTATGCCAAAGGATCTGTAGTCATTAGCGTCACTGGCAGATCTGCCTTTGCCAGAAAGTGCTCAGGCAAAAAAAAGCCAGACAGCTGAATTTCATCAAATTCACAGATCCAGTTCCATGGAGATGTCAGAACAAGCAAATGGATGAGTTAAAAACGATCACAGCACAAAATTTACATTTTTATTTTTGCTTGAGAAACAACAGAAAGCTGTGTACATCCTGCTTCTGGGGAAGGCAGAAATTATAAATCCAAAATAATAAATGCTGCATAAAAATAAAGCATTCACAGCCAGTTTGCTTTTGTACAGTTTCTACAGCCAAAACTCAGTAACCAGTGCTGTGAGATTTACTTCCAACAGAGAAGGCCACTTAAAATTCAGGAACTAATGGGATTTAATAAAACAGTGTAACACACTCCTACTTTCATTTTCACAAATGAACATGAACCTCAGAAGACAACAAAAAAGCATGTTATCACTCAAGCCCTCCATTTCACAAATAAATTCTGCCTAACCAAAACCACATCACTGGGTCTGGGAAATTCCTGTTTGGCTTCCACAGGCATTTTCAGAGGAATGAAGGATGGAGAGACATCTCCATGAGTTTTGATGATGCTGTGGGCAGTCAGGTAATAAATAATCCTGACTCCCTGTGAAAATGTAAACCACTCAAATGCAAAAGAATACAGAGGGTGAGATTGTGGTTTTAGAACTGTCAACAGTAATTTTGCCTTTGATTCCAGAGGGTTAAGGCTTCATCCAGGAGGTTCTACCCTCCAGCACTTCCCACTCCTAAGTGGTGATAAGGGCTTATAATTTAATTTCTGCCACAGCAATAACAGGGAAAAGCAACTCACTTTCCCTGAGCACAGGTTTTTTTAATTGCACCACAGGCTCCTAAATAGAAACCTGAATAACCACAGATCCAAAAGCTCTCCAAACCTGAGAGATTTGTGCTCGTCTTCTGGTGGAAATGGTTGGTTTAGTGACGTGGGTGGAGTGGGAGCTTCAGAAAAAGTTTATTAAAGAATCCCAGCCACTGAGTCACGAGTGCTGGAAGTGTTTTCTAAACTTCTCAGAGAGGAGCCTGGAGGGGCTGGTCCCAGTCCTAGCCCCAGAGTTTGTCAACAGTTTAAGTTCTACAACTTTGCCCTGCAGGTTTTAACGATGGCAAAGCAGATACATTATATAAAAATGAGTTCTTTATTATGACAAGTGATTAGGGGAAAAGGACTCCATCAGAATAATTTACTACACAGTATCAAAGCTAAAACTACATTAAAACAGTTATATTAAAGCAGAAAAGTAGGAAACTAGGAAAGTAGAAACTATTATTAAGTAGAGATTGATGTGACTCACCCATAACAACAATCATGGCATTTCTTTATTTTAACCTCCAGGACTATCCCTGCTGGGCATCCCCAAAGTTCCAAGGGAGAGATCTCCACATTCCAAAAAGGAATATATTGGAATATTCCAAGAAGAACCTTCCAGAAGGAAAGTGGACTGGGCTTCCACAATGGTTGAGTGCCAGCCAGAGGCCTCCAGGTGAGTTTAGCATAGTTTAGCAATCTTTGCCAAATCTTTGCCAGATTGAATTTTATCATAACTCAAAACCAAAACAACACATGGCCACCTCTCAATCCACCCTGATGCATTTGAAAACAGGACATTTTTGAGTTTGCTCGACCACATTCCTGAGCAGAGCACCCAGGTCAAAGCATCCTGCCAGGGTCAGCAGGATCAGAACTACAGCCACACGTGGAGCAAGTGGTCACCTGGGCAGGGCCATGGCCACAGCCTGGCTGGCCAGCAGCAGGGACAGGCCAAGGCAGGGATCCCTGCTGCCTCCTCTGGGCCAGCCACGGAGCTGACCTGCTTTTGTGGCCAGATCGATGCCATCACAAAGCAAAAACACAGCAGAGGGTGACACAAATTCCTCACCTCACGTGGAGAGGGCGTTTTCAACAGGGCCTCTCGTGTTAAATCTGGCATGGGCTGAGTTAAAAGAAGTAAACAAGGAAAAAGTGGGTGTGGAAATTCTGCAGCATCAGTGGTAGGCAGTGTGAGATTGACCTCTCAGTGTAAAATGAAAACAGGAGGCAGCCAAGTTTGCCAGTTCTATTTTGCATTGCACAGCAACGAGAAGGTTGGTGATGTTTTCTTTTTTTAATCAAGTGCCTCTCCAGGACTTAATGTAAAGTAATACATAATAGCTAATGTTTCCATGGGAGAAACAGCTGGTTGGAAGGAATTAGAAAACAAGCTGGAAATATTTTTGCTGCCAATTCACTGGGGCAAAGCCAGTCCATGTTGGTTGCTATCAGAAATTGCCACCATCTGTTGTTTGGTGGCCTCAGTGACTGAGCTGCAGCTTGGTCTGCCTGTTCCTGGTCCCATTCTCCTACCTGGGAAAAAGCACAGGAAAAGGGACTTGAGTGTGTTCAGAGAAGAGCAGTGGAGCTGGAAAAGGGTCTAGAGAAGAATTTATGAGAGGAGAGGCTGGGGGAACTGGGGAGGCTCAGCTTGGAGAAAAGAAGGCTCAAGGACTTTTTACTCTGCCTGACAGGAGGTCGTAGTGAAGTGGGGGATTGGATTCTTCTTCCAGGGAACAAGGGATAGGAAGAGAGGGGAAAGCCCTCAAGCTGTGCCAGGGGAGGTTCAGGTGGGACATCAGGAGGAATTTCTTCGTGGAAAGGGTTGTTAAGCATTGGAAAAAGCTGCCCAGGGAGGTTTGGAGTGCCCATCCCTGGAGGTGGCACTGAGTGCTGGGGACAAGGTGGGCCTGGGGCACAGCTGGGACTGCCTGGGCTGGGAGGGCTTTTCCAACCTAAAAAATCCATTTCTGACTGCTTTTGCTCCTTATCTTCCCTCCTGCCCCTCTGCTGGCTGTTCTTTCCCTCTGGTGTTGAGCTCTGTGTCTTCCTGGCTTTGTTTTTCCCAGCATCCTCACCTTTCAGAGGGAAACCTGTAAGGTCTTAAAAAAAAAAACAACCCCAAAACAACAACAACAACAAAAACAAACCACACAAAACCCAGGAGAGTTCTAAATTAACAATCCTCTGGTAACCCTTCCAAATGCTGGCCAGTGGCCTGAAGCAGTCTGGGCTTCTCCAGCACTCTGCAGTTTAAAGCTGCCAGTAATTCGGTGGATCTTTCCTGATTTGCCAGGGTCTAAATTACTTCCCTGCTACTGCAGCTCAAGTGCTGAAAAATAAACAGTTTGTCTTCAAGCAAAGCAGGAGCTACCACTTCTGCACTCCCCTCTGTCCCTCAGAATGTTTAAAGAATTTAGCAAGGGGGGAAATGCACTCCACTGAACTAAACTGTCAGAATTTCTGCTTCAATTGCAGCAGTAAAACTCCTGAAATACAAGAGCATGAAGGCCCTTTCACTGGAAATGCTTTTTAATTCAAACTATTTTTTAAAAGAAAGACAATTTCCCTCTTGGTGCGTGGGATCAAGTGGAAAGCCAGTTGAATAGAAATAGAAAGTTAATAGAAAGAGTCTCATTTACTTAATAGGTTTGAATCAGGTCCTTTGAGATTACTGATGGTTTTGAGAGGGAATTTTTCACTTTTCTGTCTCAACAGCATGTCCTGAGTCTCTGAGGGATGTGGACAGGCTGGATCCACGGGCTGAGGCCAATGGTGTGAGGGTCAACGAGGTCAAGTGTTGAGTCCTGCCCTTGGGTCACAACAACCCCATGGAGCTCCAGGCTGGGCAGAGGGGCTGGAAAGCTGGAAAATCCCTGGGGATGCTGGGGACAGGGGCTGGACACGAGCCCAGGGGTGCCCAGGGGGGCAGGAGGCCACTGGCCCCTGGGCTGGGTGAGGAATTGTGTGTCCAGCAGGAGCAGGGCAGGAATTGTCCCTCTGTTCTTTGTTCTTTGCTGAACTCCCCTCACTTTGTCATCCGCACACTCCATAAGAACATTCATTAATCCACATACCTGCAAGAAAAATGGTGCAAAACAGAAAGGTTCATCCAAAATAAACCCCTGTGTTCCTTCAGGGCAGACTCAGGTGATGCCAGCCCAGCACAAAGTACCTCAGATGGGTGCACTTCTCCTTGCCCCCCTGACACCACTGAGGGGCTGAGGCACCTCAAATTCCCAGTGCAGGAGAGCCCTGGAGGGGCTGGAGCGTGTCCAGGGCAGGGAAGGGAGCTGGGAAGGGGCTGGAGAATTCCTGAGGGAGCTGGGAAGGGGCTGGAGAATTCCTGAGGGAGCTGGGAAGGGGCTGGAGAATTCCTGAGGGAGCTGGGAAGGGGCTGGAGAATTCCTGAGGGAGCTGGGAAGGGGCTGAGGCTGGAGAAAAGGAGGCTCAGGGGGACCTTGTGGCTCTGCACAAGTCCCTGACAGGAGGGGACAGCCGGGGGGGTCGGGCTGTGCTCCAGGAACAGGGACAGGAGGAGAGGGAAAAGTCAAACCCCCAAATTTCTTGCTGAAAACCAGGATTTGAACATAGTGACACAGCTTTAGTTTCTCTCCAGCCGACTCCAAAGCCCAGCTCTGTCTAGCGGACAGGCCAACTGTGGCAGCTCCAGTTGAGTTTTAATTGGGAAATTAAAACTTTGTAAAAGGCTCTGTGGTTGAGAAGGAAGCACCTCTGAGGGGAGGCCCCTGTGCAGCCCCGGCCCTGTGGGGAGGCAGGCGGGAATTGGAGATGTTTTAAAAGCCCAGGCTGCCCTCAGTGACCCCGGGCTGAGGCCTAATAGCTGCTGCTAATGAGGGGAGCTTGGGATTCACCTCCGTGTGTCACGGTTTGCACTCAGCAGGAGAAAAAAGAGACTGATTGTCAATTTATGGCGCTTTTCAACCCACGTTCATTGCTGGAAACGAATTAACTCTCCTAATTAGCTGGGGATAAAACCCTGTTAACAGAGACCTTCTCGCTGGCCTGGGGAGTTCAGCAGAACTTGGCAGTGCCTGCTTTTCTCTGTCTCCTCTCTGTGAACTGTCAGGATTTCCCCTCACCCCTCTGTGGTCGTCTCTTTTATGGTTTGTATTGATTCCTTTTACTGGTTGGCTATATTTAACTCCCTTTGATAAAGTGCTCCTTCAGTGGGGTTGAGATGAGTTACATGTTAAGGATTTATGACCTCGCTCATTTTTTATTTTTTCAGCTCCTTGGGAAGATTTATGAAGTATTTTATCATCTCTAAAATGCTCTTGATTGTTGATGGGCGAAACTTCTCAGGCCACTGGATCTTGATAAGGAGTTTTTTTCCCCCCTGTAACATAACAGCAGCAAAATGGGTTCAGAAGTTCATCTGTACTTTATTCCTGGTACAGAAAAGAGGAACTGCTTAATATAGGGATGCCATGAAAATATGGTACTGTATTAAAATATGGTTTATGTACATAAACTGAATAGCACAAGTTATTAAATGTTAATATACATAAAATTATAATTGCAGCGTGTGCTTGCATACTGATACACAGATATATAAAATCCCCACCTCCTGTTTATATAAGTAGTTACATCTTTGCAACTTTTTAGGTTCAAGCCCAGCTCGAAGTTCTTCCAACTCTGATTTCCTGCTGCTGGAGTTTGCAGTATCACTTTTATTTCAGTAGAAGCCATTTTGTTTCCTGCATGGCTTTCAGGCTTTTGCACCCTGAAAATGCTGACTGTTTTCCACTTCAGACTTACTGCTGGGACTTGAGGTGTCCAAATAATGTTAAAAACAAAGCACTGGCTTGGAAGATGGAGGGAGACAGCCTGAACTTGTGCACCTTCTGTGCTTGTGACTCTGTGTCTACTCTTGATGGCAGCTTACTCAGCACCACCAGCTCCCCGTTTTCTCCTGGCTGTACCATTTGCTGGCAACCAGTCACTAAAATCAGCAGAGCTCTGGTGATGTGCTGAACTGCTGGGGATGTGGAGGCAGGAGACGTGCAAATATTGAGGGAGTCTTAAGTCACCGTTTCTCAGGGAGTCTCTTTGTTTAGAAATCAAACTCTTGCACTGAATAGTGGAATCCTGCTCTTTGTCAGCAAGACTCTGTCCCTGAAGGCTGGCAGAGGCACCTTCACCTTCCTGTGGTGGCTTTCTCACCCTGTTGGTTGTAAATTAGGATTCTTTGCCCAACAATGTGCTCTAGCATGGCCCTGCTTGGGGTTGGAGCCCTGTGGTCCCTCCCAGTCTCACCCATTCTGGGAATCTCTGGGATTCCTGGGCTCTGTTTCCAGCTCTGTCACCCATTTGATGCCTGACCATGGGAAAATTGCACCTTTTGCACAGGAATTGCTCAGGCAGAAGAGAGTCTCCTGCATGGTGCTGCAGGCTGAGGCTCAGCTTTAGCCTCAGATGGTGCTGAACCCCCTCAAGCCTGGCTTAGTTAGGCAGGTGGTTCTGCACAGGCCGGAGCTGGAGACAAATCCCATCTGCTCTGCCAACAGGTGACTGTAGCAGCCACGTGGGAGGGCCACCAATTTCGATTTTCTGGGTGTCAGGCTTTTCTGTGACAACTCTGGGACAGCAGGTGGGATGTGCTGCAGATGGATGGCTTGGGAAAAGCTCATGGAGCTCCTCTGCACCTTTGGGTGCCCTGCCCAGCTCTGGGCTGGAGTTTGTCCCTCACACTTCCAAGCTGGTTTGCCCTTAATTTGTCCCTGAGTGTGCTACTAAGGGCAAATGGTTTGTTTATGTTTATGGGTTAGCAATTTGCATTTCAGCTCAGCCCTGGAGCCACTCAGAAGAGACCACAGAGGTGGAGGCCTGGAAATGCAGTGATAGGACAAGAGGAATGGCCTCAAACTGACACAGAGAAGGCTTAGAATGGGATCTTAGGCAGGAATTGTTCCCTGGCAGGGTGGGCAGGCCCTGGCACAGGGTGCCCAGAGCAGCTGTGGCTGCCCCTGCATCCCTGGCAGTGCCCAAGGCCAGGCTGGACACTGGGGCTGGAGCAGCCTGGGACAGTGGAAGGTGTCCCTGCCATGGCAGGGATGGCACTGGGTGTGTTTTAAGATATTCCTCTGCTGGCAGGAAAGGCTGGCACAGCTGGCATTGTTCAGCCTGGGCAGGAGAAGCTCTGGGCTGAGCTCAGGGTGGCCTTGCAGGGCCTGAAGGAGCCCCAGGAAAGCTGCAGAGAGACAATTGCCAAGGGCTGCAGGGACAGGAGCCAGGGAATGGCTCCCAGTGCCAGAGGGCAGGGCTGGATGGGCTCTTGGGAATCAGGAATTGTTCCCTGGCAGGGTGGGCAGGCCCTGGCACAGGGTGCCCAGAGCAGCTGTGGCTGCCCCTGCATCCCTGGCAGTGCCCAAGGCCAGGTTGGACACTGGGGCTGGAGCAGCCTGGGACAGTGGGAGGTGTCCCTGCCCCTGTGTCACCCTGGATGGGCTCTAAGGTCCCCTGTAGGAATGCACCCCCCCACTTGAGCAAGTGTTTCCATATAGGGAAAGGTTTAAGTCTCACCCCTTGCTGCTCTAATAGGGTAAAAGCACCCAGAAACTTCGATGTGCTTTTCCCAGTAATTGCCCGGTTGCCAAGCGGAGATACTGGTTGGATGTCTGGACCTGTACCTCAAAACGTGTTGCCAATTTCATTGGGCAAAGGTGCCAAAAAGCCCACCTGAACCATCAAGTACTTAAAAGACTGCACAGAACTTCTCAGTGCTTTTTGGGGGGTCTTAGCAAGGTGTCAGGGGCTTCTCTGACAGCTGTGCACAGCTTTTGCTTTGTTTCTGTATAATTTGTTATTTTTCTATTTAATTAAAACCTTTGCTTTACAAAACACACTTGAAGATCCCTCTCACAAATATTGAGAAGTTGCAGGTCAACCTTTAGATCTGATACATCTTCAAGGGGCTTATAACACAGTGGCCACGTGTAAAACAGTCTCCTTCCAAAAACCCTTCTCCTTCTCTTTCCCCTTTCCTAAACCACTCCATAATTCCATGATTCTCTGATCTCAAGCACTTATATGAACATCTCTCACTTACAAAACAGGCACTGAAGTGAAAACCGCTTACGTGCGTGCTTATAATAAAATTTTCTCTGCCTATTTTAAGCGGAGTGTTTGAAAAAAATACCAAACCCGTAGCCTGCAAAACTTTCTGCTTTATATCCAACATTTTCTGGTGCAAAAGGTTAAAGGCAAAGCATATTATTGTTTTCACCTTCACTGGACACGTTTGCAAACAATCACATATGTTTAGGGGATTTTGGTGCCAGCTGTAGTTGTACCAAACGATACAATATTTCATAAATAAGCTGTCACTTATTCAGCATCTTTATTTAGAGGTGCTAAACAAGAGACTTCTTCTCCCTGCCTGGTGGAACGCACATGGAGAGAAAAAATGTGAGCAATGTAACCCATGGAATCATTTCACTTCCCAGGGTTGTCACAAATGAAGTCCTGCAGTCGAACACCCGAGCTCAGGGACTCCTCCTGCATTTTAAAAGAGACCTGAGTGGGTTTCTCAGGGTCAAAGGAGCCCTGACTGGGGCTAAAACTGATCCAGCAGCAGCTGGAATGAGTCACTTGGAGGTCAGGATTTTGTTCACTCTGGGATTGATCTTCTGACTTGGAGAAAACAAGTAAATATGTATTTATGATATCCAGTTTTTAGAGCAGCACAGACACCACAGCTGATCTCAGGTATTTGCAGAATTTTTGTCCAATACTATTCTCTGTGTCTTCATCAAACAGCCTGCTTAGCATATGATTAACAAAATAAACTAAAAATCGGTGGTTTTGAAATGGAAAGAGATTAAAATCAATTGAAGCATGAATGTAAGAAAAATAAACTGTGTTAATTGTGCTCAGCATTGGGCTTGATATTTCCATAACTCGAATTCTGGAGGAATTTATGTTCAGCTTGTTTTTTCTGTTAATTACTTTTTGCATTTAACACAAGAGCTCCTCATGAGTCAATTGCTCGCAGGGTTTCATGTAATATAAACAGAATTCTAGCAATGGAATTGGTAAACACTGTGCCACAACTTTTTAGCCTTTCCTTCCATCTCCACAGCCTTGAATTCCTCTTCTCACACACACGAGGCTCTCTAAGTCTCTCGTGTGCTGGGAAGCCTCTGCATTCTGCGTCGTGGAACAATTAAATGCTGTGGTAAGGATTGTTAGAAAAGAGCTTTTCTCACTTTCACTGTTGTCAAAATTATTGTGAATCACATTCACAGCAACAAAAGCACGTCCAGCCTGGATTTAAAGCTGGAGTTATAAGAATTCCATGGTGTCTGAATGGACTTTGTCTTGAAATGCAGTATGGGAGGAAAGTGAGGTTTTTCCTCAATGGTGGCAAACCAGGAAAGAAAGACCTTTTTTTTTATTCAAAAAGCAATTTTATTCCTTCTGCTCACAGAAAATACATTTTGGCCGTGTCCCTTCTGCTACAGAATCATTACTGGGTTTATTTCTTCTGAAATCACAAGTTGAGAGCAAACAAGTTGTACCCTCTCAGCAGGGTTTGGAACAGTGAAGAGGTGTAAACACGTGTTGGGTTCTGAGCATTATTCATAATCAGAATATGCGACGAGAAAAATTAGAGAGCACCCAGATGGAAAGTAAATGTTTCAATACTTCCACGTGACACAGGGAACAGAATTACTGATTGATTTATTTATCTTTCACGTGGGAATTCAGTATTTGGGTTTGATGTAGTCGATGTAATTACCTCAGATCCTCCTGAGATCGTGTTTCTCTTGGGTTGGGTGGGATTAGAGATGCCAGCTGTGCTTTCGTGCCCATTTGCACACACACAGCCCCCGTGGTGTTCCCAGGGACAACAGCCTGATGGGGCTTTCATGGATGGACTGGGGACATGAGCCAGCCTTTATATATATATATATATATATATATATATATATATAGTGTCATTCCCCAGGATTAACAGCCAAATCCTCTAGCCTTTGTCGTGTTTGGGCAGCCAAGGGGAATCCGGGGCTGCATCCCACTAAAAATCCTAATTCCCACAAACAGCTTCAAATTTTTGTGCTTCAAATTACAGAGATTTCACTAGAGGTGCCCATGTGAGTTATAACTAAGGGAGAAAAAGTTGTAGACCCTCCCTGATAGTTACTTTTATGGAAAAACTGGATTTTAAACATCATAAAATTGGGAAAACTCATACATTTCCTATCTCTGTAGATCTAAGGGGTCCAAATGTGACATAGTCCAGTTACTTGAAGAAAGCAACACCTTTGTCTTGATTCCTATCTCTGCAAGAGAGTTATGTTGGTTACTTTTGGTCCATGTTGAGATTTTAAGGTTCAAAAAGGTCACCCAAAACCCCGAATATTGCACCCTTCAAAAAAGAATCTTTGATTAAGGCATTTCAAAAATTCCCCTCATCTTCTTGTGAATGGAAGGCATCATGTTGTTTTTCACACAGGACTGATCACACTTCCATTAAAAATAAATGTCTTAAATCTGCTGCCAATTTATTTATACACCATTCATAAGACCCATTTGCAGATCCAGACTGAAGATTCCTTTATTATCAACTTTTTTCTCACCTTCAAGATATTTAGAAACATTGGTTGGGTCTCTTCGTGTATCAAACACAGATGGTCCAGCCAAATACTCACATCTTACACGGTGCAGGTTTTTTCCAGCCATTGGGTAAATTTATTTTTCTTGTAGCACTCTCCCACTTTTAATTTTCTCCTTTTGGGATGTGGACCACGGAGCTGATCACAACAAACCCATATCACTCTTGCCTCTGCCATTGTAAAATCATCTTTTTTCCTGCTTCTCCCCATGGAATTACAAAGATTTATAATTTTGACATATTTTTTGTTAAGCTCTGTGACTCCTCTGACTTTGAGACTCTTGCTCGGACAGTGCCTGTTCTTGAGGTCTAAGTTTTCCTGGCAGAACAATACAAGTTTTCCTCCTACAACTTTGCTTTTTCCACTCTTTACCTGCAGAATACCTCAATATGTTCAGCTCAACATGCAAATCAGGTGGCTTTGCCTAACTGCTCAGTCCTTGATGTTATTTGTCAGTCATCGTGCCCTCCAGAAATTTCATAAATAGTAATTTTATATCTCCACATCAGCGAGAGCTGAGCAGGCAGAAAAGTGTCTTGTATGAAGAGCCTGAATTGCAATGATTCATTTGTAACACTCCTTTGTTATTTCCCTCTGCTGATTTTCCAGCTTTTGCACTCCAGGGTTTTGTCCTGAAATCAGTGCTGGAATGTAAAACACACTTCACAAGCGAAGGTTGATTTTATTTCAGTCCAAATCCATCATTTATATACCCACTAAATTCTACCAGGGCACCATCTGGTGAGGAGACAACGGGGTTGAATTACACATAATGCAATTATGGTGTGGAAACACAGCCGTCTCTGCTATTCATTAGATTGTGTTCCTAAAATACTTAGTAAAGATTAGGATGTAAACTAATAATACTTTTCATTAGGCCCATAAAAATATCGCTGCAGATTTCACAGTGTGTGCATCTCTTAAAAATGTGAGGCAGTGTTCACTGAAGGCATGAAGGATGGACCAAAAGGGACCTTTCAGCATCACTCCTGAAATGCAGCTTCTTGACCTTCCTCCTACACTCTTTTTAATTTTAATCCATTAATTTTAATGATGCATCTGCTGGGCATCATCCCTGACTCCTGACACTACATCAAAATACAGGTGGAATGATTTCCTACAGAAGTGGTGAAGCCTGGAGTTTGTCACGAAAAGGAGCTGGTGGAAGGTATTGATCAAAACATTTTGGGCTTCAGGGGGATTTCTCTGGATGCTGGAATTTGTTAGCATCGTGTTCTGCCTCATGTCCCTCAGTAATCAAACAATTACTGCCCACAGATACTCCTGCAGTTTATGCTGGGTACACTTTCATCTTGTTCTTTATGCTTTAAAACACACCCTGAGAGATTTTTCTGTTGTTATTCCAAACAGATTTTCCCCATGTTGTATCAGACTGGATTCTGTATTTCCAGAGGATTTTCTATTAACTTGCTTGGAGCCACCTGGTCTAGTGGAAAATGTCCCTGGTTGGAACTGGATGAGCTTTAAGGTCCCTTCAATCCAAACCGTTCTATAGTTCTATTTCCATATATTTATTTAATCTGAGCACAGCTTTTTAAGGGGTAAACACATGAAGATGATGAAAATATAAGACTAAGAGAGAAGCTGGACATCCAAAATATTAGCAGGATTGTTTTTTTTCCATGCATACACAAATATTTGTATGTATTTACCTCCGCCCAAACATGATAAGGAAGTCCTACATTCACTCCCCATATTTATTCAAACCTCTGATTTCTTTATATGTATTTAAATACGTAAAATATTTATATATACACTTATAAGTGCACATATTCTATTAGGCTAATGGAAGAACACATAAGTTATGTTCTCTGATTCTGCATTTTATGCAGTGATAAATAACAAAGCTCCAAGTATTTAGTGGGAAGGCTCATGGTCAATATTCATCCTGGAATTTTCATTCATGAGGGAACAGATTTCCTGGCTAAAAGAGACTGGAATTGTGCACATCACTTTAAGCTTTTATCTATCAGGTTATGACTGAGATTCTGATAAAAAATCTGCTTTGTTTCCTTTGTTCCTGACTGCTACTGAGAAAAAAACCTTTTAACTAAAGGATAAATAATGGGAAAGAATATTGGGATGGGATTTTTGGTGGTTTGTTAACTAATTAATCTTTTAAAATCAAAAAGTTCACTTGGTTCACCTGATTTTCATATTATTTTATGAGAGGTGGGTATGTTGAGAAAAATAAGAGTAGTGGTGATTTTTCTCCATGTGACAGGGTATCCACACAATATAGGAAGCTTTCTTGGAAATAAAAATAGAATTTTTCTACTAAGTAAAGGAAGTTGTGGATCCATGACCATTTTTTTTTCTTCCCTAGGAAGGGTGAAAGCCTGAGCAGGATTTTTTCATACTGCAGTGGTGGTGATTTTTCTGCTTTAATGGACTCACAGAAGATCCTAAGGTGGCAAAAAACCCAATACTTGGAGTAAATGCTATAAAATCCTGACCTGAGAAGAGCAGTGCTCTCTTTAGTAAGAAGAAATTCGATTTCTCAAAATACAGATGTCTCATTTTGGTAGATTATACCTGGCAATATCTATCAAATATAAAGTGGTTCTTGATTTGAAGGAATTACCTCCCAGAGCCACAAGTTTAGGTCATGGAAATTGCTTTAGTCCGTGGGCTTCATTTCCAACAGCTGAGCCCTCAGCTCACTGAATCTCTTGTTGCTGCTGAGGTTAATTTATCAGAAAACAAAAATAGACGTGAAGTCTCACCCAGAAAAGCCTGTGTTTGTTTAAATCCTGCTAAGGTTTTTTTTAGTCATAAATATTGCTGGCCTCCAAATGAGTTGTGTGGGAGTAGGATTCCTGTGTGTCCATATTGCCTGCGGGATAATTGAAGTTGATGTATTTTTTAAACTTCACATCACCAAATGTAAATGAAGGATGCATGGCAGAATTCGTTAACTTGGCTACAAACAGGATTGCTTTTCTTCTTGGGTTTTATTTTTTCCTCAAGCTTGCGAATGTTGAAGTTGAAAGGTTGGCATGGAAATTCTTGTCTTGCTGGTACGAAATCCTTTTTCAGCTTCAGCTGGGGATGTTGTGATGCAGGACCAGTCTGGCTCCATAAGGACCTATAAACTCTACCCATTTTTTTTTTGTCCCTGGACAAGTAAAAGCAAAATTCCATCTTTTCTGTGCTTCCCTGGCAGCTGTTCCTTGGAGGGATCATTTATGTTTGCAGGGATAAGTTGTTCACCACCAGACTTTCAGCTGAGGCTCTTAATCTGTGACAAAGAGGTGCCCTCAGCCACCCTTTTTATTTTTTTTTAAGATCAGTGAACCAAAACTTGCCAATCTTTCGAAGAAGAGAACAGCATTAACAAAAATCTTCTGCTGGCCTGGGAACATCATCATCCATTGCTGGCACAGCTGCAGAAGGTTTTCACACTGCTCCCCTGACTCATCCCATCCCTCTGCAATTCCCTGCGTGCAGGATTTGTTCCTTAGGGATTGGAGGGGTGATTTTTCACTCAGTCTTCCAGGAAATGGCTTTACCTGGCAACAGTAAAAATGCCAGATGAGGAGCAAAGCTGAAGTTACTGCACAGGTTCATCGCTGCTTCTTAACAGAGTGTGATGGGCAGAGCTGAGAATATATTTACTTAATGTGAGCTGTAAGTCAACTCAGATACAAATCTTAGGATGCTTAGTACAGCCTGATCCCTCATGAGCTGCAGAGTTTTGATAGCTGACTCAGGGTTTAGACTATTTAGCATCAGCAAAAGCCTAATATTTACAGCGGAGCTGACACGGAAAGGCTCTAACCAGGGATTTCAGCAGCTTGGTATTTAAATGTTTGGTACCTGCAGGTACCAAAGCCTGAGGCAAGAAAAAGAATTCATCACAGCATTCGTTTCGAAGCCTGTTTCATATTCAATCACAGCGTGCATTGTCATTTAGGGAAAAATCAAGAGATTTCAAAATCCATATTTTGGGATTTGCTTGGGGAAGCTGTTAAAAATAACTGCATTAAGATCTAGGGAATGTGAAAGGAGGAAAACAAAGGACATTTTTTAAAATATGGGTACCCTGCTCAAACTGGGACCAGCAAGAGGAAAGCCAATGTTTGCTCAGGTAGCCAAGAGAGCCACTGGCCCTGGGCTGGGTGAGGAATTGTGTGTCCAGCAGGAGCAGGGCAGGGATTGTCCCTCTGTGCTCCAGGGCTGTGTCCAGCTGTGGCTCCTGCAGGAGAGCCCTGGAGGGGCTGGAACATGTCCAGGGCAGGGAAGGGAGCTGGGAGGGGGCTGGAGAATTCCTGAGGGAGCTGGGAAGGGGCTGGAGAATTCCTGAGGGAGCTGGGAAGGGGCTGGAGAATTCCTGAGAGAGCTGGGAAGGGGCTGAGGCTGGAGAAAAGGAGGCTCAGGGGGGACCCTGTGGCTCTGCACAAGTCCCTGACAGGAGGGGACAGCCGGGGGGGTCAGGCTGTGCTCCAGGAACAGGGACAGGAGGAGAGGGAACGGCCTCAGGCTGGGCCAGGGGAGGCTCAGCTTGGGCAGCAGCAGGAATTTGCCCATGGAAAGGGAGCTCAGGCCTTGGCAGGGGCTGCCCAGGGAGCTTTGGAGTGCCCATCCCTGCAGGTGTCACCTGGAGGTGGCACTGAGTGCTCTGGGCTGGGGACAAAGTGGGCATGGGGCACAGCTGGGACTTGGTGACCTTGGAGCTCTTTTCCAGCCTAAATCATTCAGTGACCCCATGAAGGTGGTGGGTGCCAGGCACCTTGTGAAGATTTCTCAGCTCTGTGGTTACAGTCTGGCACTTTAGAAGTTTTCAGCACAGTTGCACTCAGACAGGAGCTGCCCAGCACGGACCCTCACAGGGAGCAGCTGACCTGGCACCAAAGATGCTTTGAGATTCAAAAGCTGCAAGGTGTGGTCAGGTGCCAGAGAAGTCAGAAATCCAGAAAGCTGCAAAGCACTCAGAGGCCTTCTTGTATCTCCAAATGATTATGGAAACATGAGAGAAAAAGCTGGAGGATCAGCAGAGACAAAACTTGGCAAGGAGCAGGTCAATGAATCAGGTTGGGGGGTGGAAGAATAGATCATCTGGAGAGGAAGGGAGCACCTTGTCAGAAGGGAAAAAGGAGATTTAACTATTGGGAAAACAAATGTCTTTGGCAGACAGATGGGGGCAGGGCTTTGCTCCTCATGGAAGAGACACCAGTGAAGGAACAGGGAACCTCCAGCCACTAACAACAGGTCTGAGAGGAGCTGTGATTTCACAGCACAGTTTACATCCTGATAATTTAAATGGATGAATCCTGGAGCTTTTCCAAGGAGTTGCATCCCTCAGAGCTCGGAGTCACAATCCTTCCTTTGGTTTTGTCAACTCCTCTGAGGGAGGTTGGAGCAATTATTTTATCCAGCAGTCATGTAAGCCCTCAGGGTGGGATTTCCCTCACTTAACTTCAGACAGATCCCAAGCAGGCTTGTGCAGCTGCACAATTCACCTGGGACTCTGTGGAGTCAGTGCAGACAGCTGCACTTTTCCTGGAAGGGATTCTGCTGTTTGAAATCTATTTGAAATATCTACCTGAGGAGGAGATGAGTGATGCTGCAGCCCTTTCCTGTCTAAACCCACCTACACCCTTCACTGCCTGCTGTTTAGTGCCTCATGCATATTGAAATTTGTTGTTTGCCATTTCTCCTGCTCTAGTGAAAGCCTTCAGTGAGTTGTCCCTGGCACAGGGATTGTTCTGGAGAATTTCTTGGCTATTCTCTCAGGCAGAAGTATTCTCACAGCAGTTTGTACAGCCTTCAAGTTTGGGGAAGGCAAAAGAGGGGGAGAGAGTGAGTGAAGGGGATTAAATTAATTATCCCAGTAAACAGAAATATAAGTTAAACGTTTCCTGTGGATAACAATAATTTATTCAGCTCAAAACTTTGGAGAGCTAATTAAAATCACAGTTTTACAGTGCAAGCTTCCAGCAGAACTGTTTCTTCCCAGAAGGTAGGAATATCAGAGTATTTTTAGGCAGGGAAGAAATTGCTCGAGCTCATAATTATACGGGATCTTTGCTGACATGGAGAGACTGGCAAAGTCAAGATGTGCAGGCAGTAGTTGAGATCTTCCTGCAAAGAACTTCCACTCAAAGCAAAGTTTCCTTGGCTTGGTGATCAGAACTGGTGGCCCAGAGTTTATGCAGTGGATTTAGGTGTTTTGCTGGGTCTCTCAATCCAATATTCCCAAAGTGGAAGCTTGGGATGCACTGCTCAGCTTTTTTGTTGTTTTTAATGACAGAGGTAACAGCTGTCACACATTTTCTTCTATCTGAATGATCACAAATTTATATTTATTTATGTATGTTTATATATTCATTTAATATATATTTATATTTAATTTTATATTTATACTTAATATATGTATTTATATATTTATTATTTATATTCTCATGGGTTCATTCAGATTGGAAAAAGCATCTAAGAACACCAAGTCCTGTTAACCCAGGACCATTGTGTTCCCCCTAAACCACATCCCCCAGTGCCACAACCACACAGCTTTTGAACATTTCCATATCACACCCACTGCTAATTCCTCTGAATAAAAAAAAAGGCAACTCGGGTTTCCTAAAAGTCCTTAAAAAGCAAAATAAAATCCCAAAAGGTCCTTGCAAAACCTCAAGCCTTACAAAGACTAAAACATGTTTATATCCTCTTTTAGATGTTAAGGACAAGGAATAACAGAGCAATAAAAAGGACTGGAAATTAAATAACCTAAACAAGATGGGTGAATTTGTGGTCCTGTAGACCTACTTTGTTCTCTTAATAAAATATCTTAGCTCCCTTAATAAAATATCTGCTTAACAAGATAAGAACTTGAATCCATCAGGGAGTTTTCTACTTTTATTGTGTAATCTTTAAAATGAATGTTGGCACCTAAACATTTTCAACATTTTCAGCATTTGGTCATTGTGGAAAATGCTGAGATGCAGTTGGGGTTTTTTTTGCCTTAAGACTGAGATTGCAAAGCCTGGAACAACCCTTTTTTTTCTTCAGTCTTTGTGATCAGAGGTGGAAGCCCTGTTTTATGAATGTGCACTCACACCCAGTGTCTTCCAAAGAGCCAGCTGAAATCTTTAAAATCTTTAAATCTGCTTTTAATGAAGGCAGGTCAGAGTAGTGAGAGGCAGAGCATGAGGCTTCTGAGGTGATAGGTGGAAAAATTAAAAAGAATGCTTAAGAAAGTAAGAGAAAGAACTTCAATTTCTGTGCAGTGGGGGAATGTGAAAACCTCAGAGAGAAACCAAGGATTTTCCTGTGTGTGATTAAGAAAATCTCAAATTCTACCCTTTCAAAAGTCAGTAGCATGATAGACTGACCTGGCCTTCTTAGGCAGGGCTTTATTTTTTTTAAATTGTAAAGGCTTCTTTACAATTACCAGGTTTGCCCTCTGGGCTCACCTATTCAGGTTTGAGAGCACACTGTTATTCTGGAGATGATTTGGAGCAATTTTAGGGTTTTTTTAGGGAAAAAAAGGAGAAAAGTTTTTAAGATGCAAGTGAAACTGCCTTGTTATTTGAGCATTTTATGGTGCTCAGCAAGAATCTGGCAGTTTTTAAAAATATACTGAGCGAGACATCGCAGTGAAGTCTTATTATTTGGACTGTGGGATTTGCTACCAAATTTACTGCATTACATTTATTAGGAAAATCCCCTGAATTATTAACACAACTGAGGGATCTTCAGGATAATGAACAAAGTATATTGTGAGAAGCTTTATGCTTGCTTATTGCTCATCTTTGATTATTCATCAATTTGCAGCCTGTTGTAATTCACAATTCATCTGCCAACCATTAATGTGAATTACTGCTAGGATTATGTCTGTTTGCTGCATTTCCTTGCAATATGAAAGAGAATATTCAACAGTCAATTGTCCAATATGTGTCTTTACTATGCACATAGCCAGAAAAAAACCCATAAGCACAGAAGTTGTGGATGTACTTAAGGATCTGTCCTGAGTATTGTTTTTATTTTATGAGCCTTAAGGGAAAATCTGTTCAAGAACTGCCTTTACATTTAGGTTCCCTGCTAGAAGAAAGGGGAAATGGAAAAAACAATTAATTCCTTCATGTGTAAACCAGCCAAAGGGAAAATGTCATAAAATCACAGAATCACATTGTTGGGATATGTGGTAAAGCTTGGTGTTATCCTTCTTTTATATTAATTAACAGATTTCTTTAGGTGTTAAAAAATGAGTATCCACAAAAATCCCTGTCATTCAGTTATTTAAATAACCAAGTTTTATATTCTTGACTCAATGTACCTTCTTGCATATTTTACAGTTTTATTGCTTTTTTCCCTCTGCTTTTTCAAATCTTGAAATTTTGGGGAAATTTGAGGAAACTTTGTTATAATGCTGATGTCAAACTTCCTGTTATGTTATTGAAAGGTATTTTTGTTTTCCTTAAATCCCCTTCAGACAAATGGAATTCAGTGAGATTTATAACTACACCCTGGTCTGGAACTGAAGTGTAAAAGTTATTTCATTGAATTAAACATTTTACACATCTTACATTGTTTATTTGATTAAGGCTTAAAAGAACAACTTTCTATTCCACTAAATGTGCAAATTACTCCAGAATCTGGACATGAAAGCTCCCAATATTTGTCATTGTTGAGCATAACTCACTAATTACTAATTAACTTCATTAAGTAACAGCTGCCATAGAAGGAAGGAAAGGAAAGTGTAGCTTTGTGGGCTAAATCAAAATAAAAGAGCGTTGTGTGTGTCCATTGCAAATACTTCCCTATTTTCAATTAGGAGCAACTGTGGCTCCAAAACTCTGCTGTGTAACAGTAAATGAAATTTAAACCCCTAAATGTGGAATTTTCACATTCCTGCACCGCTGCACAATTTACTCTGCACAGGCAGCTTGTCTTAGGTATTTAAAAATAGACTTTGTGTGTTTTAATTAAAAATTACTGCCTAATAAATTCTGCACCTCTTTGTCACAAGGGCCACTGCACATTAGCAGGAATTTTCAAATGAAAACTGCATTCCCAGCACCTTCTGGTAGGTCCTTTCATCACTTGGTCAGCTGTTCTGTCTGTTGATTCCAACAACAACAACATCCAGCTCAGCGAGAAGGAAATTAAATTTCAAATATTGAGTCCCAATAGAGAATGTCTCCTCGTGGCTCCCTTAATCAAAATATGCTCCACTTCAGAGAGGAAATTAAATCAAGGTGGCCAACTTCCCTCTCCTCTGTCTCCCCCATGAACAAGGCAGCCAAGATTGCACTGATTTATTGAGGAGAAGAGTGATGTCCAAGGTGTAAATGTGCATTTGGAACAAAAGCCCAGTGTCCCTGCAGAGCAGAGCAGAAGACAATTTCTATTGCTGCTCAAGTTTAGTAGAAAATCTCGTTGCAATATTCCCAAAGGTGTTACAAATACCCCACGTGGAGGAGGATAAACAGTGGTGCTCTGGGGTGTGAACCCAGCCTGAGCTGACACGTGTGGCTGGGAATGTAGGGATGGATTAAAATTAAAGTTTGTTCTCTGGCACTTGCTGAGCTCAGTGGGGGAAGTATGAGGTGCTTGCAATGTCCCTGGTCTTGGAGGGGAGCTTGGACTCTCAGGATCTCCTAAGGGAGCCAATTCCTGTTGTTTTGTCTTCTTTCTAGCCAGGGTCAGGATTAAATGTGTGAGACGGTGTTTCGTGTTTGGACTCAGATGTTTATTAGTTCTTATCTACATTACAGTCTCACAAGCTGGGAGTTCTACAGCACTTCTAGCTAACAAAGTGAAAAATGGCCCCCATCTCTTTCTCTACAAGGCCTTTTAAGGAGAAACTGTGCAATTAAGAAATGACACCTCAATTATTTTTACTTTTAACCCAATAACCAAACACCCGTGGCCCGCAATGAGGACTTTTCTACCCAATTACCAAACACCACCCAGACACATGGAAAAGAAGGTGAAAAAGCAGGACTGGCCTCTGCCCTAAAACCAACATCTTGCTTTCTATCCATTACTGTGTTCTAAACCTTTAAAGTCTAATTTTTCCACCCTGTGATCTCACACCCTTCTATCCAAACTGCACCCCCACAGTCCCAGTGCTGTCACTCAATTTTGGAGCCTTCTCCGGGGCCCAGGTGAAATGCAGAGTTTGCCTGGGGGTCAGAGCCTGTGAGCACAGAGAGTCTGGAATTCCCAGTGCCCGGGTTTGCAACAAATTCTCACTCACAGGGAGGTCCTCAGAGAAATCAGAAAAGCTTGGAAGCAGGAAGATATACAAAAAATTACAGAGATGACCCTTACCCAGGTGCTAGACATCCCTCAGAAGTTTTGTCACCTGCCGTGTATCAAACCTTTGTTGATTTTTTTCCCTTTTACCATTTCCATGAAAAATCTCCCACACTTGGAGCAACATTTTCAACTCGTTTGGTGAGAGAAGACTCAGGTAGGAAAACAAAGTTCAGAAAAACAAAAGGGAATTTTTTTTGGTGCTTAATGGGAAAGCGTAGTGGGAGATGTTTAATGTCTTGTAGGGGAATGAAACCCCTGAATCCTGCTTGTTTTCTGTGGGACTCAGTTGCCATCTGTGCCTCCAGAGTCCAGCCCTTAACATTTTCATTTAAAAAACCAGTCTACAGTTAAAAAAGCTCAAAAGCAAGGCAGGTTTTCCACCAACCCACTAAAGAAAAATTAGTTTGAATACTGAAGCACCTTTTGTCTCGGTTCTATGCAAAACCATCCCCCAAACTAAATATAGCAGTTTTTATTCCCCAGCAGAGAGGAAAACAAAGAGACCTATGTCTGTGCATAGGATTAGAAGACTGGAGACAGGATTTATTTCAAAAATAACCAGCCCCTGGGCTGAGAGCTGATCACTGGAAGTCCTGCTCCTCTGCTCAGCTGATTCAACAGAGCATGAGCTGGAAAAGGCAACGTGCAGACGCCAGACTCAAGTCTAACAATTAAAACACCTCCTAATGAACCAGCAGTGCAGCATATGTCTCCCTGCCAAAAGCAAATGGTTTAACAAACATTACCTTAGGTAATTTATGCCGTTCTGAGGGTGACTCACAGAAAGTTGGTGATTCAATGACCTATCTGGGTCTCGCTATTGTTAGATTGCCAGCTCCAGCTCCTTTTAAGTGCCACTCCAACAATGCGACTGATTAGGAGAGCGAAGCCTTATCAAAATGAAGCTATAAAAGGACTATTTTGCATGTTTGTTTGGAAATGCAGGCTAAAGCCTAAATCTGGGCCTTATCTCAGCACCGAGGTGTCCAATCAAATGATGTTTTACCCAGCAGCAAACAGAGTGGCCTTTACCCTCACCATTGCCCACTCAGCCTGCATCCCCAAAATCTACAGAACTGCATTTTGGGGCTTTCTTTCCTAGGGGAAATTTAGTAATTTAGCAGTGCAGAGATAATTATTCAGATAATTTTGTGTCTGGAAAGTTTTAATCCTAATACTGGTCCACCTGTTCCTGCTCAGTTCATGCTCAGGGTCAGTCCGTGCTTGTTTCTTAGCCCCATTTGCCATCACTGAGATAAATTAGTTTTTGGAGAGTTTAGTCTTGAACTTCTCTCTGAATCATAAAATCAGGGAAGGGTTTGGGTTGCAAGGGAATTTAAAGCCCATCCAATTCCAACTCCCTCCCACTGTCCCAGGCTGCTCCAAGCCCCAGTGTCCAGCCTGGCCTTGGGCACTGCCAGGGATGCAGGGGCAGCCACAGCTGCTCTGGGCACCCTGTGCCAGGGCCTGCCCACCCTGCCAGGGAACAATTCCTGATTCCCAAGATTCCATCTAATCCTGCTCTCTCTCAATTTGAAGCCAATCCCCCTTGTCCACTCCATCCCTTGGAAATAGTTTCTTTCCATGTTTTTTGTCAGCTCTTTCAGGTATTGGAAAGCCACAATTAGGACACCCCAAAGCTGAATAACTGCAGCAACAAGGTTTTGTGTAGTATGTTTTTCAAGACAGTGGCTAGATGCTGTAAGGCAGACTCACAAACTAAAAAAATTAAATTAAATATTAGTGTTGTCAATGAGGAGTGTAAGAAGTCACTCAAATGGCTCCATGCTGGAAAAGTTGACTTCCTGGGATTTAATTCCCGTTTATCCTGAAGCAGCAGCAGACAATGATAGTGAGCAAAATAAACAAATTTCCCTTATTTTCACTGTTTAGTTCCTAGTGGAGATGTGGGGACACTGAAGTATTTCCTTACAGGGCTGCAAAGATCATCTTTCTTTCATTGTTGTGAAATACAAATTGTCTGCTGCCACAGGGCTGTGATTCCTGCTTACAGACCCAATCCCAGCTCTTCCAAACTCACCCTTATATTTTCTATAGGAACACCCTTTGTGTTTGTATTAAATAACTGCATTTGAGCAAGGGTGGAGGAGCTGAAGAGAGATTTTGCACCATATTAAGCACACGTGAGGTTAATTTTTTTTTTTAATTTTTATTTTATTTTTTTATTTTTTATTATTATAGAGGGTCCAGACAAACAGGTTATCACGGGGGAAGAGCCCTTCAAACAACAGCTGATACAGGATGGTAACTCCTGTTTGCTTTGTGTTTCCCCTGTATTTCCCCTGCAAAACAGGATGTGGTTTATGCAAATGTGGCTTTTTCAATGAAAGCTGGTTGAGTAAACTCAAGTTACCTTTCTTTTCCTGCCTGCAATGCACATGTAAGAGAAAAGGAGAGCAGCAGATGAATATCCAGTTCTTGTTGTTTCTTGGTATCCCAGGCAGGGCAATATTTGCTTCTCTGGCAAGGCCTGACTGGACTCTTTCTAAAATTGGCAGCTGTCACTGACTTGAATGGGCTTAAAATTCAAGCTAAAGATGTCTCTTTATGTAAATAAGCAACGTATTTTATATTCTCAGCCAGTATCCTCTAGCACAGCCTGAATGTGTTTGTGAACAACCCATCATTACATCTTAAAAAAAACCCCCCAAAACCTCAACATTTGTTTGTTTGTGTAACATTTGTTTTAACTCTGTGAACTGTTTATGCTTGGTGGGAAGTGATCACAAAATCTTAATGATTTGGGATTATTTTGGGGACATCTATGGCAGTGCTGACTCCTTGATTCCTCTACTTGCACACACGAGTCACTCTGAGTTCCTGTGCTCACTAAAACTGGGCTGAAATCATTAATCTTGGTCTGGTATCTGATGCTGGTGTTTGAAAGCAGCAGAATTTCCAGGGCTGTCATTACAGGCGTGTGAGTCACATCCCATCCTGAAGTTTTTGGGTTGTGCCTCTTGCTGTGGGTAACATTTACAGCCAGCTTTGCCACGGAATGTTAATTCCTGCGTGGTGCTCTCCAGGAGCCAAATATTCCCCACCTAAGCCTTGCAGAACATTTCCTGTGAGTAAATATGTTGTAGTCCTCAGAGGGGCAGGGAGGAGAGAGTGGGAGGGAAAGAAAAGCTCCCCTCCCTTCCTCTGCAAAGAGCAGGGGCAGTTTTCCCTCCTCTCACAGGTTTGTGGGAAGTGTTTCCCTTGTTTCCTGGACTTTGGAACACTGGTTGCTTTTTCTGTCCACTAGAGCCTGGTTTTGTCCTTGTTTTATAGGGAAGATAACTGAGGGAAGAAGGGGATTGCACAGAAATTGTGCAGCAATTCTGGCATGGATTCATTTCGACCAGGAGCACTCACCATTGCACTGCCCCTGGCCACACCTCTGTATTTAACTTTCTTCCTTCCAAAATATTTTTGCTCAGTGTTTTCACATGAAGCTTTGCACCTTCTTATAAGAAATCCCTGTTAAGCAAACACTCATGGATCTCAATATCTGAAGGAAAAAGGAATAAATTCAAATAAATATATTCAAATAAATTAAATTTTAAAAGAATAAATTAGCTGCTGACACACCTCTATGATTAATTGGAAGAGTATCTCCGAATTTGTCAGTGAAACTGTTTCATATCTCCTTCAAGTAAAAAAAGCACTTTGAATACAGTCCTGGCCCAGCAGAGGAGGAGAGATTTTACGTTTTCATCCTAGGCTTTGAGAGGCATTTCTGTTCCTTTTTTCTGATAGACATAGAGAAAATTAGGGAGAAAATTTCAAGCCCTTCTCTGTCTGCAACTTGAATTTACTCACACTGCTCCATGCAGCACAAACACAGGGAAGATCACTGGAACAGGTGAGCTGACATGACTGATTCCTCATATTTTTAAAGACAAGTGTGCTCGGATGCTCTCAGTGCAACACATGAAGGTCAGAGAGGGAAAACAGAGCTGCACAAAAGTGAATTTTTGTCTTCTTGCTCTGCGTTGAACAGGCTGAAAATGAGCAAAGCCACTGCTCCACAAGGCAGAGATGCTGGGCCAGGGTTTGCTGTATCTATGCATGCATCTCTGCCAAGCACAGCAAAATACCAAGGACTTGTTAAGTGATGTATTTTAAGTGATCAGCTCCACGGGCTCCGCAGTCACGCACATCCCACAAGTGCCAGCGATCCAGCAGCTCCCCAGCACGCAGGCATCTCATTACAATGGAGAGCACGTGGAAATCTACTCAGATTTGCCAGATTTGTCAGATTTTTCCACTCAGTGTAGGCCCTTTGTTCATTGCTGTGTGCTGGACTTTGTGTGCTCCATCCCATCCTCTTCCCAAATCAACCAAATCCTTGTTTTCCTGATGTTGAGTGAGCTGTAAAATGTGGCCTCAGCTACAGCCTGAGCTGTTTTATTTTGCTTCCTTTGTTGCTGAGGCCTTTCCTGCTCTGAAAACACATTTATATTATCATGGATAGTATAAATATATAGAGAAATATATCTTATAGAAAGCTTGATTCTAAAATAGAAACCAGGTACAACCTATCCACCACTTCTTAATCTCTCACTTTCATTCAGATATGAAGGTTTACTTCTCACGTGTTTTCCAATCTTTTGCAGTGGGTCTGCTGCAGGAAATGCCAGCTGTATGAGTGGCAACAGGAAAAAAAGGTGAAGTTTTCCTTGCAGAGAGTAATTTCAAAGGTCTGTGTCACCTGACTCCTCATTTCAAATCAGGATTATGAATGCAAGAACAGTGGTGAATTACTATAAGAAACATTTCAGCTATTTGTTAGTGTTCCAAGCCAAAGGGAAATAATATTTTTGCCCTTTCACTGAAATCCAGAGAAGACTGTTAGAAAAAGGGTTCTGTAACCATCTGTTCTGAACATCCAAGGCACAGCAGCCAATGCCCATGGGATGACATTTGCTGTTGTGCAGAGTACAAGCACAACGTCTCCTCCCCAGTTCCCCTCCAGGCTTACATGCTCCAGGAGTGCTCAGGATTTTCACAGCGAGTTGCACAACAGTGGATTTCAGCCAAGAAGTAAATGATAGCAACTGAAGGCAGCATCTGTAAAGCTCTACCTGAGTAATTCATGACAATGTCATTCTCCCCCTGACTCTGCTCAAATGCCAGACTTGTTGATCTGCAAAATATCACAAATGCTGCCAAAGGTTGTGGAGGAATCTGCCCTCTTGCAACGCTGAGAAAAAGGCATGATCTTATCATTTGATGTAGAGGTGGGCGTGAGTTTGGTCTTGATGACCTTGGAGATCTTTTCCAGCCTAACAGATTCTGTGAAAAGGGTAGAAGCCTGTCATTGTCAGAGGCAGAATCCTACATTTAACTGCTGTCCCTCATCCTTCTCCTGGATTTTGACCCTGTGGGGCACAAGCACCACCTCAGCTCTTGCTGATGGCAGTTCCAAATCCTTCCCACCCAGTTATTCCAGGGCCAGAGTCTGAAATGAATTTGTGACAGCAGCTAAGTGTCACGGTCCTCTAAAGTACAACATTAACTAAGTGGATTTAAAGCAGGTGGCTTAAATGTTTTAGTGGGGACCATGATGAAAGGAAATGCCTTGGCAGATCTGCGGGGCTGTGCCAGTGATTGACATCCTCAGGGATTACTGGGGCTGCAGCTGGGACCTGGAATGTCACATCTTAATCCATATTTGACTGATTTTGGAGTTCTGAGGGTTTGGCAGAGTGTGAGCACACACAGAGGGAGGATGAGCTCCTGGTGCACCACTGATCCTGATCATGCATGGGTGGGTTGTAAGGGGCATCCTTGCAAGGGGACACTTCCCTGGCAGACAAAATTGAGAGCTGAGCCTTAAATTAGAATGGGAGAGTATAAAGAGATGTTTTTTTCTCTTTTTGTAAAGAGTTGCCCAGGAGAGCTGTTACTTCTCCCTGTGTATATCACAGAATTAGCACCACAGCGTGGTCAGATCAATAAATCTTGCCTAATATTAGGCTACTAAAAATGATACTTGTCATATCTACTGCCTGTTTAGGCAGAGGAGATAGGAAATTCCCCCTCCAAGGAATTATTTGTCCCTGATATTCTTGTGCAAAGCACAGACAATGCTCAGAGTGCTCCAAGGGCTGTTTTTCCCTGCTGGAGAGAGACTTTCACACAACTGCCACAAGCCCCACACATAAACCACACATAAACCACTCAGAAAGGCAACAACTCAGTCTTCAGTCATGATTTTGCAGGGTGGGCTGGACCAGAGACTGAATTACAGTAGTCAAAAATCACAGGGCAGCCTTTGGGTCATTGTCCTTCTCTTCCTACGTGGAAAGAAACAGGGAACCCCTGGAATGAAAAATCCTTATCCAAAATCAAAAACTTTGATTCCCCTGGAATCAAAAATCACAGAGCAGCTTTTTGGGTCATTGTCCTTCTCTTTGTTTGGAATGAAACAGGGATCCCCTGGGTAAGAAAGGAATACCTGCCCAGGTAATTATCCTCACCCATGGAACAGAAAGGCTTAATTGGAATTACACAGAAAACAGCACCTCTGTTGTTTCCTTGCACATGAGGATTAATTTTGCAACCTCAGTGTTTTCCTCCCCCCCTTTTAAAATATGAATATATTATTTCTTCACTGCTTGAGTGTCTAGGAAGAGTTAAATATCAAGGGTTACAGGCAGCAGTGTGGGAGTTGTAACAGCTGATTTTGTGGCTGATTTAACCATGTCAAAGTTGGAACCTGATGTCTTATTTTGAGTGTGGAGGAAGACACAGAGGGAAAAAGGAAGAGTGACTGACACATGGATATAAGTACCTGAAGCAAATTGTTCCACCACAATGAGATAAAATTGCTGGTAAATAAGAAAACCTGAAAGGCTGACAGGCAGCAAACTTAGGAAATATAAGAGGCACCAGGAAAGCATCAGCTCTCTCATTTAGTCTGGTACTGATGAAGTTTTTCCCACATTACCCATTTAAGCATTATGCAACAAAGCCAGAGTTGCTTCCTACTCCAGAAAAATTAATGTTCTATAAAACTTGCTGTTGCTTTAATATTTTCCTATTAAAGTGCCATAAAATGCTGTTACATCATTTTAAGGAAATGGATGGATGCTGGCCCAGTTTATTATCAATTCTTGTTGCCAACTGTTTCTGCAAGCTGTAGGAAAGGGAAATGATAATTTGCAAAGCTCTGTGATCCAATGAGAGTCTGTAAAATATGCTTCTGGATGAACCCTGCCCTTCAGATCCCCAGGGTGGTCATGAAATACTCACTTTACATTTGGACAAAACCTGGAAATTCACCTTCTCACGTTTCTGAAAGGCCTGTGGAAAAGAGGGAATTGTGTTTTGTCTTTTGTTGTGTCCCTTCTGTGGTGTCAATGTCCCAGCACAGCTCACAAGCATCCTCACCTAAAAGAGAAAAATATATTTCAGCAATGACAATGAGTATTTTTAAGGGGGCACATCTGAGTTACTGTGTGAACAAAAGGTCTGAAAAGGGAATGTAACCCAAATTTAGGATTAATACTGTTTCAAACCTCCATCCTGGTATTCTGTTCCCTGCCACAAAATCCACTGTTACCTTCCTAGTGATCAAAACTGGTTTTAAATCAGGCTCAAGTAGAATGGATTTTAAGGCATTTGCACACTTTATTTATTTGATTAAAATTCTGACCCACATTACTCCAAATTCTTCTGTGTTCCATTTTGTCCCATGCATTCCTGCAGCTTTAACTTCATCTGTCACAGATGCATTTTTCATCCAGGGATTCATCCAGACATGGTGTAATAGCCTTGTCCACCATCTAGGCCTAGATATATTATTTGGTTTTCATTAGATTTTTTTCCTATTTTCTCCTTAAGACTCAGAGAATTGAAGAAATTGCACTATGCAAATACTTTTTGAGAGTGTCAGCTCTCTCTATTTTTTCCACTTGCTCTAGTAAAAATATTGCTGTCATTTTTCTTCAGTTGCAATTTCATGAAGCCCAATATTTAATTTTAGGATATTAAACCACCAAGAGTTCATTTTTGATTACATGAAATCCCACTTCATGTAAAACACAGCCATTTTTAGTTTTCTGAAGCCTGGTTTTGGTTTTGTGGAGGGGGTTTAGTTTTAGTTTTTAATTTTCCTTTCTGATTTGCTGCTCTGATCCACACTGATTTTCTAGGAACAAATAGGAAACCTTTCAACCACTTCTAATCAGTCCCAAGTGCATCTCCCATCCACGTTGCCAAGGAAAGTATTCCCTGCTGGACAGTGAGGAATCTGCAGCAGGCACTGGAATTTTTCTAACAACCACTTTTTAAACACAACGGAGTGGAATCAAAGCTGGTTCTGTTCTCTCCAAAACAATTCCTGCTAAAGCTGTTCCATTCCCAACAGGAGATGTGGAGCTGTGGAAGGTGAAGGGGAAATGTCTCATCTGAACCTTGGGGCTTTCCAGAGGGACCTGGAAAAGCTTTGGAAGTGTCCCACGGGAATCTTGTGAGGTTTAACAACACCAAGGGCTGGTGCTACCCCTGGCTTGGGGAAATCCTTGGGGTCAGTCCAGGCTGGGGATGAGCAGATGGAGCAGCTCTGGGAGAAGTGAGAGAGATGGAATCACCAAGGGTTGGAACCCCGGGCACTGGGAATTCCAGACTTTCTGTGCTCACAGGCTCTGACCCCCAGGCAAACTCTGCATTTCACCTGGGCCTGGAGAAGGCTCCAAAATTGAGTGACAGCACTGGGACTGTGGGGGTGCAGTTTGGATAGAAGTGTGTGAGATCACAGCGTGCAAAACTCAGAGTTTAAGGGGTTAGAACACAGGAATGGATAGAAAGCAAGGTGGAGGATTTAGGGCAGAGGCCAGTCCTGCTTTGTCACCTTCTTCTTCATGGGTCTGGGTGGTGTTTTGTAGTTGGGTAGAAAAATCTGCATTGTGGACCAGGGGTGTTTGGTTATTGTGTTAAAAGTAAAAATAATTGAGGTGTCATCTCGTAAATGGACAATTTATGCTTAAAAGACTTTGGAAAGAGTTGGAGACAGAGCCATTTTCTACTTTGTTAGCTAGAAACTCACAACTTGTGAGCCATGCTATAGACAAGAATTAATAAACATCTGAATCCAAACATAATCTGTGTCTCTCCAGCATTTAATCCCAGCTCTAACAGAAGCAAAGAAGATAACAAACCCACAAATGAGAGCTATTTAAAGGAGGATTTATTGCCTCAGTCTCATGAAGGAGTGAGAACGTTTTCACTCCATGAGACAGAGGTCAGGTGTCCTTTGTCAGTGGTCACAAGAACACATGTTACAAGGGGTTGTAAAGGTTTATTAGCCAATAAACTCCTGCCACACAGATTGTTTCTACTTTCACACCAACAGCTCAATTATTTGTCGTACTTTTTTTGCTGCAGTGTGGAGTTTCGTAGCCAATCATATAATAAAACATAAAGCTACTTGCTACACCTTAAAATTGTTACTATTTCTGTAACTATATCCAAACTCTAAAACCTTCAAACTTTCCACTACCTAGCTTAATATGTTTCTATCTACTACAAAACCACATTCTTACTTACGGTCTCTAAAGCTGGAAGCCTTTTCCAAGGCCTCAAGTCAAATCCTGTATTCATTTCTATATTTGGGACTGCATGCACGGGGTTTTGAGAATTTTCTGTGCCTGTAATTCCAACAGAGAAGGATTTGGGGGTGCTGGGGATGAGAGCTGGACCTGGCCCAGCCTGAACCCCATGGTGAAGGGGGAATTCTGTCCCTGAGCCCCCTCAGGTGAGGCCCCACCTGCAGAGCTGCCCCAGGCCTGGAATTCCCAGCACAGGGAGGACGTGGAGCTGCTGGAGAGAGCCCAGAGGAGGCTCCAGGATGAGCAGAGGGCTGGAGCAGCTCTGCTGGCAGGAAAGGCTGGCACAGCTGGCATTGCTCAGCCTGGGCAGGAGAAGCTCTGGGCTGAGCTCAGGGTGGCCTTGCAGGGCCTGAAGGAGCCCCAGGAAAGCTGCAGAGAGACAATTGCCAAGGGCTGCAGGGACAGGAGCCAGGGAATGGCTCCCAGTGCCAGAGGGCAGGGCTGGATGGGCTCTTGGGAATCAGGAATTGTTCCCTGGCAGGGTGGGCAGGCCCTGGCACAGGGTGCCCAGAGCAGCTGTGGCTGCCCCTGCATCCCTGGCAGTGCCCAAGGCCAGGCTGGACACTGGGGCTGGAGCAGCCTGGGACAGTGGGAGGTGTCCCTGCCATGGCAAGGGTGGAATTCCAACCTAAACCACTCTGTGATTCCATGATCTCTTCTTCTTAACAGTTCCATTGGACCAGAGCCCACCAGGGCTCTGTGGGGTTTCAGACGTGTCCGTGTATTATAAAAAATGCATTTTTGCATTGCTGAGTGAATGAGTTGATAAATGTAGGAGCAAACAGAACACCTCCCTGTCCTCCAGACCAGCTCTGCCAACATTTCAGCATGGAAAAGCAGCTACAAAACTTTACCAGTCATTCCCTTTAGATGAAAATCGCTGGAATAAGCAGCCCAGTGACTGCACACAATGGCATTTGACCCTAATCGTGGAGAAATGTGGAGACAGAGGCCACCTGTATAAAGAGAGTTTGGCCAATGGATGCAATCATCCCCAAAACATTTGCCCCTGTCCACCACCCCCTCTTCCCTTCCAGGATTCCCAGGTGGAATACACTGAGAGTTTGGATTCTTTTCGCTGTGGATTTGACTTTCACAAGTAATATTTTATTTTTTAAACGTTTGGACTTGTGATAATTCCTTTTAAAAACAGGCCCTTCCTTGCGTGCCTTTCATGCCCAAATGCCAGCTCTACTTTCAGTAGACTGAAAAGTTTCATCTTTTTTTTTTAATGTGAATTGAAGACTGGCTGGTCAGCTTTCACTACTGATTGAATCCTTCAGCTTTGTTCTGGATCATGATTATGTTTGATGATGAATCAAGTTAGTTTTTGTGCTTGACAACCGGTAAATACAAAAAAATCTAGTTTAAAAAATTATTTCAAGGGAAATGAAGTTTGTAGAGGGTAGAAAAAAACGTCCCCAGTCTAATGAAAGCCAAGTTCTTGGAAATAAAACTAGGGGACAGATAAAATTTAAGTGAAATGCAAATTATAAAGACAGCTTCTTTGCTGAATCAGGCAAGTGTCCAATTCACTGTTTCCATGAAACATGGTGCTGTGCTCACTTGTCACAGACGATTTGTAAATTCCAGCAGGTCTCCTGTTTATTCCAACCATTGCTCCAGCAGATATTACATATTTGCTGTGTTTTTAAGATCACACTTAAAGAAATTAACACAGATTGTGGAATGGCAGGGGAAATAAAACCCTCCCTGGGGAGCTGCAGGTTTGTAGCCTGCCTTGGGTAAATGAGTCAAACCCCAGCACCTCTCCCCTCTGGCACAGGCTCTGGGAAGCCAAAGCTTCAGCTCACACTTGCTCAGCAGGACATCTCTGCTGGAAACCTTGTTCAATAAATTATTGTGGAGATGCGAATAGGAAATAATGACAATTTCACTGAGACAAGAGGCCACCAGTCACTTTGAGGGAATTATGTGCTGACAAACTGTGTAATCGTGTATTTCGGGACTTTATGTGATTTAGGTGTTGCACAGATCATCCCTTCTTGCAAAAGCTGATTGATGTGGTTTGTCCTGCTGGTAAATGTGGTCTGTAAAGAAGCATGAGGGTGGCAAAGCTTAGGGCTAAACCCTGAGCAAAAAACACCTGCAAGGAATTCTGCAGTAGCAACTCAGTCACTTCAGAGTACCCCCAAAACGCTCTCATTCCCCTTCTCCTCTCTTATGGACATCATGATGATTTGCAGCATTTGATTCTTGCAGCTCTGTGGTTATCCATTGACATATTCTTCATTGTATGGGAAAGACAGAGCACAAAGAACCAAATGTCAAATTTCTTGTCATTTTTCAGCTCAAAGTGCCCGAAGTAACGCCACGGATTTTTCCTGTGTTGCTGGTGGTAGGATGCTATGACAGAATTATGCAGGATTTATGCTGGAAAGACACTGGCAGAGTTCTGTGCAGGTACAGGTGGGTGGAGAGGTGGCCAGAGGCTCTCTGCACGCTTGGTGTGATGGTGTTGATGCCGTGGGGAGGCTGAGCTGGAACAGAGACTGGACAGAGCTAGAGAATAAAGTAGGGATTTATTGAAAGGCCTTTAAGGACACACCTTGGGCAGGACAGGGCCTGGCCAGGGCTACACCCAAGGTGGACACAAAATGGACACAAAATGGACACATGGTCACAAGGTCTCATATTTTTCTTTTTGGTCCATTTGCATATTGGGGTTTCATTGTCCAATTCAGCTGCAGGTGATGCAGTCCCATCCTTCTTGTTCCTCCCTTCAGCCCCCCTTGTTTGTGCTTTTGGGCTGAACACTTGTCCCAGCTGTCCTTGGTGTGCAGCAGGAAAAGGATTTGTTTTGTGTCCCTGCTGTGTGCAGAGCTGAGTGAGCCTGAGTGTGAGCTCAGAGCTGCACCCTGGGCAGCACAGGGGCTGAAATACAGCAAAGGTAAAATTTAAGGCTTCAGTGTTCAGGAGAATTTTGATGGCAGTGGGGTCTAACCTGATAAAAACAACCTCTCTGTGTTACAGGCTCCTTGAATTCCCTGCTCTCTGCAGGGAATAACAGGGTTATCCCACCAGCACAGATGCCCTCTTTGCCTGCCCAGTGCCTCCAAATATGCTGATCTCATGTGAAAGGTTCAAAAACAATTGGACAGAAGGATGAGACAAGAAGACAGATTGTATAATTTCATTTTTTTCTTAAGGGAACTATGGGAAACCCCCATTAATTGTTAAAAAAACCTTCCCCCAGTGGATCTAGTTATTTATTGGCTTTATGTGCAAAATATCCATAAGATCCCATCAAAACTGTGTCCAGTCATTGCAAATTGATGCTGTTTAGCTGTAATAAACGCCAATCGCTTGTTTTTGAAATTTATGAATGTTTACTAAAAATAAAATTGTTATTAAAAAAATAATAATACAAATGTAATAATAAAGGTTAAACAATTTAGAGTGAGGACAATTAACAAGACAATAATAGCAAAGAGTTACAGCCTGGGATGGATCCCCCTTCCTAGACAAAAGTCAGTCAGGAGAAGGACAACGTTAAAAGAGAATTTACCCCTTAAGAGGAGTCACCTCATGATTATGCATATTTTATTTAAAACAAGACAGTTTGTCTGGTACTTGTCAGAAACTTTCTGTTAATCCCCCCAGGTGCCTTTGAGTCTAAGTCAGGCTTGAAGAGGTTGTTTCTGTTGATTAGGAAGCCATAAACCTCTCTCCTCTGGAAAATTTAGGGGTTTCTGTCATTGTTATCTCTGTGCGAAGAATTTCTTGGTTATCTTCACTTTCTCTTGAGCTAAAAAAGAATATCTCGCACACATAGTTTTTATTTTTGATTACTAAAGCTTAATGTTAATTACAAAACTACATTCACTATATTATTCAAATGTTAATACAGCATAAATTTTCAACCTAGCATAATACGTATAGTAAATATCTGCGTAGAGCCATATAATATGCATTTTTCACATAGCTGTGCTAGAGACATGGGACACACCAAAAGATGAATCTGAGGTGGCCCTGCTTCCCCAGGAGATGTTTGAAAGTCTGACTCCATTCCCTGTTCCCCCTCTTGGAGTACATGTATTTTCTCACACCAGGCACCACTGCCCCAGGATTTTGTTCATCTCCTGCACCCTGTCTCCGTTCTGGAGCTGCACCCCTGCCAGGACACCAAGCACAAAACAAAAATAATTTCTTTGGCATTCCTAGCGATTTTGAACATTGTTTAATGACCTGCTCCTTTCCCCTTTGTGTTGCAAAGACCTGGGGACTCTTGCCAGATCCTGGGGTCCAGAATTCCTCCTGCACCACTTCCAGCCTGCTGCAGTCACCAGGGAAAGGAAAGCAGCTGTCACACGGCCACAAAGCAAAAAAATCTGCTTGTCTTTGAAAGCATTTTCCTTATTTTCACAGCTTTTCCTTTAAACTGTCCCCTCCATCTTCTCCACACTTCACATTCCACTCGAATCTTGTTTTCCAGCCTCGTGCGTGTGTGCCCTGCTCCCAGACTCTCCTGGCCTGGAAATTGTGCATTTTTTCCCAAGGGGAACACACAGACTTTCTCTTTGAAATCTGCCTGGAGCGTGGCAGCAAAAATCCTCCATTGTCATTTCACATTCAGGGAACGAGCAGGGGAAGGGAGGTTCTTCACTCCCTGTTTGTTGCAAAGGGGAAAAGGGAATATTTTTGTCAGCCGTCCACACTCGGTGGTATTTTTTTTTGTTGTTGTTGCACTGCTGGGCACGGAACTTGTGAATTCATTTCTGTCTTCAGTCATTAGACAGGTACTTCCAAATATTCAGCTTGGGATTTGGCAGCGTGCTGGAGCACTGGGTGCATTTTATTAAAATCATCTGCTCTGCAACGAGGCAGACAGCGCGTGAAATTCCCTCACATTTTCACTCTCTCAGCCTGGAATAACCATTCCCTTCTTCATGCTGGACAAGGCACCAACTGGGCAGTCTCAGTTTCAGCTGAATCAGCAGCAAAGTGCATTTCCTCAGTTTAGAGTGAGTGTTGGCCATGGATCTGGCTTTGGGGGAAGATTATTCCCAGTATTTATAAAGACTCCTGAGGCATACATACTTTCCTGACACCTTTTGGAAAGAGTTTCAACTCAGAGTTATCTTCTACTGGCTTGGCTGTTTGTATCTAATTTTATTTTTTTCATTTTTGGTCTGGTTTTCCTATGTCCCATAGTTCAAACGGCTTTCATGGAAATAATCTCCTGGTAGCACTGTGGAAATGGGCAGGGTATTGATGCAGAAAACATTCAGATGTTGGGGTTTGGCTATTTCAAACAGAGATTGTCAGAAATTACTTGAAAACCTCTCATTTCTTTTTATATTTCTGTTTATTTTGGAATTCTGGTGGGGTTTTTTTTCCCCCAAATATTCCAAACTCAGTAGAAAGCAGATATGGTGACAACGAGTAGCCTGGCTGTAAATGGTTTGGGAAAAGCTTTCAAAATTGTCAGTACAATTTTTATCACAGCTTCACAGGATTATTTGGGTTGGGAGGGACCTCAAAGATCCAGTTTCAACCTCCTGCCATGGGCAGGGACTCCTTCTACAAGACCAGGTTGCTCAGAACCCCTTCCAGCCTGTCCTTGAACACTTCCAGGGATGGAGGTGTTCCCACAGCCACTCTGGCCAAATACTAAATAGTGTTTTACTATTTTAATCTACAAAACTTCATTTTTAGTGACTATTTTGCATTGTTCCCCTTAAAAAAAAGTTTCAAGCACTAACTAAAAAGAAAAAAAAATCAATAATATTAAGAAAAATTTGTATTCTTATAACTCAGAAATTACACCATGGGAGTCAACTTTTTTTTTTTTTCCATTTTTGGAATTGTTTTTAAAATTGCTGCACTCTGTTTGGCAGAGGAAAGACAGGATTTTTGAAATCTCAAAAGATCTAGTGGTGCAAGGAAAACACTTTCAGCTGGTCCCAAACATGACAGATTTCATCAGAAAACATCATTTTGTACTAAAATGTCCTTAAGAAATCACTGAAGCCTCTTCAGGTCTTGTGTGGTTCTTTTCAGAATTTCTGATGACAAGGAGCAAATGGAATTAATTATGAGCCTTGTGTATGTCTGTCTTGGAGTGTAGAATAGTTCAATGTTAATCCTGGACTAAAATGTGAAATTATGACCAGAAAATCTGCACTTTGCTTTTCACAGTAAGAGAAAAGACACTGCCCATGGCTGGAGTTATATATTATCCATCTATATTATGTCCTTATATAATTTGTGCAGTAGATTTGGTGACAATGAAACGGGATTAATATTTTGAGAGGTTCCAAGTGCTCCAAAACGAATCTGTTAAGGAATTCTACCCCCTCCTCTCCTGGAACCTGAAGTCTGTGAGAATGTGAGACAGAGGGAAAGCTGAATGTGTGGGAAAACAATTTACCTGGCAATGTGTCTCATGTTTGCTGACTGCTGAGGGTGAGAAACCTACAGCTCTGCAAGGAAAAAAAGAAATTCCCCCATTAACTTCGCTGCCAGGAGAAATTGAATTGAAATTCCACTGTAGGTGCTTTTAAAATAAATCTGTAATTCTAACTCCAAGAAGTGCAGCAGAGCAGAGGAACCTCAGCAGAATCTGCCCACTTTTTTCTGGGTTTTTGGATTCAGGGGACATGGGGGAACATGGGTGTGGGCGGCTCCTCCTTTGGGAAGGGATCCAGGGCAAGTCCTTGATGTGCTCCTAGGGGTTAATAAAGCAGCAGAATGGGAAATGCTTATGGGATATGGATACAGTGACCGTGTGAGGGATGAAGTGCTGGTTATCCCTGTGACTGGGGTAAAAAATCCTCCTGAGAGGTTTCACCAGTTGCAATGTGGAGAATCAGGAGAATCCTCCCAGCCTGCATCCTCCTGTTAGTTTAGAATGATCCCTTTTATAATTTATAAGGGTCTTCTCTCATTAGAAAGTGATCATCTAAGGCTGTTAACATTTTCAAATGTTTTCCTTGTCATAAATGAGGTGCTGCAGGGGTTCTGCTGATCTGGCAGAGGAAAGGATGAGTCTAACTGGGACATAAATGCAGGTGGATTTAGGAGGGAGTTTAGTGTTCTTTAGGCTCACCTGATTTTTCTAGACCTCTGAGAAAGAAAGAGAGATACACACACCTCTGACACCAGACTTGCTCATTTGGTACCTGTCCATCCTGGATATGGCTGGGATCACATTTCTTTGCATTTCCAGTCAAGGAGTGCCTTCAGCAGCCTCACCTTCATCTTCTGGGAAATGCAGGGATGGCTCTTTTGTGAGAAAAGGCAGCATTTTTTTCCCTGAGTTCCATGCCAGCTTTAGTGAGTTACTCTCATTTATTTCTTCAGGACTGGTGTATAAAGGGCTTTGTTGCCACCTGGGAATCAAACACTGATTGCTGACCCAAAACTGTGACCACATCACAAAGTTCAGCAAAAACCAGAGGGGCTGCGAGAGGGTGGGAGCCTGCAGGCTTTACCTGGAGCTGACCAAAGCTCTGGTGCTGAAGGGCACTCGAGCTCTGCAAGGTGTTTGAGTTGGTTTTACAGCTTGGGTCAGGCTGGAAGGGACCACAGTGGGTCACTGGTGCCACCTCCCTGCTCCAGCAGGGCCAGCCCAGGGCACAGGGCTGTGTCCAGAGGGTCTGGAATGTCCCCAGGGAGGAGTCCCCAGCCCCTCTGGGCTCTGCTCAGGGCTGGCACTGCCCAGGGCAGAAGCTGTGCCCCTGTGCAGGGGAATTGCTGGGCTCAGCCCCTGCCCGTGGCTCTGGGGCCATTGCTGGGCCTGGAGCAGAGCCTGGGGCTGCTCTGCCCTCCCTGCACACAGGGACAGACACAGGGACACACAGGGACAGAGAGGGACAGACACAGGGACAGATAAGGACAGAGAGGGACAGACAGGCACACCCGGAGACAGACAGGACAGACAGGGACACACAGGGACCCCCAGGGCTGAGGCCCCTCTCCCTGGGGCTCCTCTCCAGGCTGAGCAGCCCCAGCTCCCTCAGCCTCTCCTGGGCACGGAGATGCTCCAGGCCCTTCCTCAGCTCCAGGAGCTCCTGGCCCTGCTGTGCTGAGGAGCCAGGGCTGGGCACAGCACCCAGAGGTGCCCCAGGGCTGGGCACAGCACCCAGAGGTGCCTCAGGGCTGGGCACAGCACCCAGAGGTGCCCCAGGGCTGGGCACAGCACCCAGAGGTGCCTCAGGGCTGGGCACAGGGGCAGGATCAGCCCTGCCCTGCTGGGAATGCCCATCCCTGTGTCCCCAGGATGCCATTAGCCCTTAAAACCAGGGCTCAGAGTGCTCAGCCCTTGCAGCTGCTCTGCACTCCCTGTTCCTGACACTGATTTATGCTGCGGGGGAGCAGACAATGCCTCAGAACACAATAATAGACTTTGGGTTTGTTTACTGACTTTCATGCCCTGAGATGCTCTGAGCAGCCTCCAGAAATGGCAAGTGAAATGTTAACAGCTCCATGCGCCACGGAGCTCCGTGGGTGAGGTAACCCCCGTAGATTCTGCACTTGTGAACTTGCAGCCTCCCCTCTGCCTGAGACCCTGCTCCCTTCTCAGCTGCACTTCTAGGGCAGTTCTTTTCCCAGAGATTTGGTGGCAGAAATCTTCCCCTGTGTCCTGGTTTAGGGCAAATTTAGGACGAAACCCCAAATAGGGTCCCTCTGGGGAAGCAAACCCGAGCGGCCCCTCTTTCCACGGGTCTGGGAAAAGAACTTCCTCGGAGAAAAGTGGAAAAAACTATTTATTTAACAAACAAAGTGCCCACAAACACAAAGAATGAAAAATATGAAACAATGAAACCTTTTGTTGCTCTGAAATGAGATGGTGAATTCAGAAAATCCCCACTGTGGGTGTAGCTCAGCTTGCTCAGTCTCTTCTCAGTCCCAGTCCCTCCGGAGGTCCAGGTCTGAGCCCTCAGTGCTCCTCTGGGTTTTTCAGTCCAGAGCAGGTTAAACAGTCCCAAGAAAAAGGAAATAAAACCAGTCCAGGGAACCTCTCTGCCCTAGGTAGCTGAAACAAACTAAAAAGCACAGGAGATCTCTGTCCTGCAGTCTGTCCGAGCCTCAGCCAGACACGCTGGAGAGGAACGTGCAGGAGTCAGGCAGTGTTCTAAAAAACAAACTTTGGGCTTCTTCTCTTCTTCTTTCCCTGTTTCACTCTCAGAATCAGTCTTGAAGGTACAGAACACGACACACAGAACAGACAGCTGGGGACACAAGCATGACAAAGTCACCCTAAGACACCCTGGTGGGTCTCACGCCGTTCCTCCCACGCTGTGACCTCGAGGGCCCTGCAAGCCCAGACCCTGCTGGTTTGGTGGGAATCAACATCTGCCAACATCTGTGGGCTCAGCTGGCAAAGCTTTGGGGTGTAAACCTGTCTCACGTCCTGTGCTCAAGAAAAGCCTGAGCAGACAAAATTCAGCAGCCAGTCTGAGCTCACCCTGCCTAAATTTCTGTCTCAGAGCATTTCCAGCTGCAGAAAGCACCTGCAGGGCTAGGGTGGTAAAGATCACCATTTGTACCAATCCTCCCTCTTCCTCCTGCTTTCCCTCAAACTTCTGTCCCATATTCAAATTAAATATCAGAATCCCAGCAATGTATTCCATCAAAAGCAAGTGGCATTTCTTTTTCTCAGCCTGGCTTCCAAAATAAATGAGGCTGGTGTGACCCATCTGACAGTCAAACCCTCTCTCTGATATCCTTTAAATCTGTTGGGGAAATCATCTTGCAAGCCATTAAAATAACAAAAAGGTAGTAAATTTGCTCCACCAGGGGAAAAAAAATAGCATTCAGGTGTATAATAATTCTCATATCCATCTTCACTTTAGTTGGCAACCTTGCCAGTTGTCACTCATTTAAATCTCTGGCATGCTTTAAACATTAATTAATGTACCGTATTATCATTTCTGTTCAACTGTTTCTGGCAATGTTTGGCAAGCTCTTGTTCCTCCTTGCCAATCTCCTTGTTTTAGACTGTGTGAGGAAATAATGTATGCACAGATCAGGCTGTGACTGGGGAGTTATTGCTTGATAAAACCGGTGACTTTCTTTTCCTGATTATTGCATTTTAAGCTGTGTTTGTGACAGACTGTCTGACATATTAGACATAATAAAGAGCCTAATAAACAGTATTATTGAAATCCATGTAGAAGATAGGTCAAAACTCTGAGAAGGAGAAGAAAACACTGTTAATTATAGATGGAAGGCTGGCTTCTGAAAGTGCTGGAGGGCCTGTTTTAAGGATGTTTATCTCCAGTAGGTTATGAAAAAGTCAAAAGATCACATCCTTATCAACAAATATGTATAAAGTAAATTTAGAAATGAATATCCATTATATTCCTTTATCGAGTTATGAAGATAAATGAGATGCCAGGAACTAAACTTTTATCTCCAACGACATGATGTTTTTCTGTTTTCTAGTTTTATTTCCTTCCTCAAGTTTTGTTTTCCCCTCCAAGCCAAAATGTTTTTTTCTTCCCTTTGCTCAGCTGAAACTAAATGAGTCTTTAAATGATTTCTCAATTTTTACTGATCCTTGCTACTCCATAATTTTGTAATGAAAAACATCTCAAGTGTAAAGGAACAGAGTCTTCTACAGCAAGACCACACGCTCACTTAGGTGGATATGTTACCTTTTGCTACAAATTTAGCTGTTTCTGACAGCTGTAAGTTATCTTAAAGCTGCAGGAATTCTTAATGTGTTAAAAATATTTTTTCTTTTCCCAGTCCCTTAATAGTGAGTGATGACTTGAGCCTCTGGAGCTTGATTTGATTTGATTGGCCTGGGTTATCCCCAGGTATGTGACAGGGGGCAGAAGTTATTTCCAAAATCCAATAATTTTCAGATTGTATCAAATAGGAAGACAAAGCAAAGGGCCATGGATCTGTCACAACCTCTTGCTGAGAGGTTTGGGAGAGGGTACTAAATATTTATGGGATAATTAGCAATGCTTAAAAGGCACCAGGAAGTGTGTACATGTGGGAGAAGCTCTGAAGGGACACATGGGATGAAGAGAGACACAGAATAACAGAATTACATTGATTGGGTGGGATCTTAGAACTCATCCAATTCCACCCCTGCCATGGCAGGGACACCTCCCACTGTCCCAGGGACACCTCCCACTGTCCCAGGCTGCTCCAGCCCCAGTGTCCAGCCTGGCCTTGGGCACTGCCAGGGATGCAGGGGCAGCCACAGCTGCTCTGGGCACCCTGTGCCAGGGCCTGCCCCCCCTGCCAGGGAACAATTCCTGATTCCCAAGAGCCCATCCAGCCCTGCCCTCTGGCACTGGGAGCCATTCCCTGGCTCCTGTCCCTGCAGCCCTTGGCAATTGTCTCTCTGCAGCTTTCCTGGGGCTCCTTCAGGCCCTGCAAGGCCACCCTGAGCTCAGCCCAGAGCTTCTCCTGCCCAGGCTGAGCAATGCCAGCTGTGCCAGCCTTTCCTGCCAGCAGAGCTGCTCCAGCCCTCTGCTCATCCTGGAGCCTCCTCTGGGCTCTCTCCAGCAGTTCCAGCTCCTTTCTGTGGTGGGACCCCGGAGTTGGGAATTGGTTTTGGAAGCTGCTTAGGATCTTTTGCAGGTCCCTGTAAGACAGAAGAAAGCAGAATTTTTCTTTACCTACTCAATCCACGCAATGTGAGGCTGTGCAGAAGTTGCAGAACACCAGAGATCAGTGGCACTGGGGATCAGTGACACTGGGGATCAGTGACACTGGAAGTCAGTGGCACTGGGGATCAGTGACACTGGGGATCAGTGACACTGGGGATCAATGACACTGGGGATCAGTGACACTGGGGATCAGTGACACTGGGGATCAATGACACTGGGGATCAATGACACTGGAAGTCAGTGGCACTGGGGATCAGTGACACTGGAGATCAGTGTCACTGGAGATCAGTGACACTGGAAATCACTGACACTGGGGATCAGTGACACTGGGGATCAGTGACACTGGAGGTCAGTGGCACAGTGACACTGGAATCAGTGGCACTGGCTGCCTCTCGTTGTAGCAGGAGCCTTCTGTACCTGCCAGTGCCTGCATGAGGTGTCTGGAGGTGGGAGGTGCACGGAGAGACAGCTGGGCAGGGCTCTCACCCCACTCCTGTTGTGTCTTGTTGGTGTGGTTCAAGCTGTAAATCACCAGACTGCCGGAATTCATGGAATTGGACCTTCCTGTGGCACTCCTTGTCTGATCTAAAACTCCCCTCTGCACTCAGGCTGCCAGATGGATTTGTAGCACCTTCTGCTATTCCTTTGCATCTGCAGATGTCAAGCAGGCCTGTGGAGTCTCCTGTGGTGAGGGTGAGATCCTTTAACACCTGTCTCCTCCTCGGATACTGCCATGCCATGTCTGGCACCCTCCCTGAGGTGTCCCCTCCACACTCCCATCCCACAGCTCTGCCTCCTGTTCCAAACTGTGCCTGGTGCACTTGGCAGGAGCAGCTGTTCCTGCTCCAGACATCCCCAAATTCCCCTCTGGCAGCTGAATCCCATGGTCCTGGAGCAGATCTGCTCTCTTTTTTTATGACTGGACAGCTCCAGCCCCACGTGTGCCCCTCACATCTGGGGATTTGACTGACCTGCAGAAGGAACAAGTGTGCCTGTGGGAATGGTGACACTGGATGGAATCTGTAGCATCTAAATGCTTTTTATTTGTGGAAAGGGTGCTCAGGCCTTGGCAGGGGCTGCCCAGGGAGGTTTGGAGTGCCCATCCCTGGAGGTGCCCAAGGAATGACTGGATGTGGCACTCAGCTGGCAGGCTGGTGAGAAGGCAAAGTCTGGACTTGATAGTGGAAGCCTTTCCCAACCTGAATGATTCTGTGATTCTGTAAAAACAGAGGAGTGACATTAATGGAGACTGGGATAGGAACTGGGCTGCTGGTGGGCTGAGACCACTGCTCATGGCTGGAGAGATCTCCTGTCCTTGATTTTCCCTGCTGGGAGAGCAGGGATGGAGTCTCCAAAATCGTTGGTGATCTGCTTGGGGTGCCAAGAGAGGCTGGATGGGATTTATTATGATGGAGAAGTCAAGGAGGGAGTTTTTCAGAATTCCCCTTGAAGGATGGCAGCCAAATCACCACAAAACCTTTCATTTGTAGTTCCTTACATTCAAAAGGCTGTTTAAACACCACACGTGTTTGCGTGGGTGGAGACCAGGGTCAGAACATTCATTTTGCACTTCCCTTCGCTTCTCTGAAATGTAAATAGATTTCTTTATGTGCTGAGTGATTTACTTTAGTCCACACAGGTGCTCCCAAACTCTGAATAGAAGGACTTGTTGGGCACTGGTTTTCATTTAGTGAATTGTATTCCCAGAGAGAGGGACTGGGATAATTGAAAGGTATTTATGTCTGTAATGATGCCTTGGAAAAACAGGTCACAACTGAGGTCGTGTTGGCTGCCAAGTGTTGAGAATCTGTACAAATGCATCCCTTGGGCTGTGAATAAACATAATATTTCTGCAGAATTATGTTTTACTTGTATTTATGGCATTGGTGTTGGTGTGTAGATATTCGGGGATTTGCAGTTTGCATTTTAAGAAATGAAAGTCCCTTGCTTTTCTAAAGTGATTGGTTTTTTTGCATTTATTTATACAATGTTGAGGTGTTTTTTCAGAGAAGGTGTAGCAATCATTTTTATTCCTTTTTTTCCCTATTAAGTGCTTGAGTTTTAAGAACTACTAATTAAATTCTTCATTAGCTAATTTGTGTTGCAATTTAACTTCACTGAGTTCGTTAAAGGTGCTGTTACGTCTGAGAGCATTTGTACTACAAATGAATTTTTCTACACTTCAACAGCAAGTGCCTGAATATAGGAAAAAAAAAATTTTAATTTTAACATATATTGAGTAATAAGTCCCAAACCTCTTCTTTTAGGTCATCATAAATCAACACTTGATTGTCCTATGCAGATGCAAAAGGAAATGTGACACTAAAGTTAATTTTTGGATCCAAGTACCTAGAACAATATTGGTTCACAAATACAGCCAGGAGATTTATGGACACAGAGCTTTCTTTTTCATGAGCAAACAGAACATTCACAATTGTTCCTCAGCTGTTTCTTAACTTGAAAAAAAAGAAGGAATTTGGTGTTGATAAAAGCCTGATCTTCCTGGCAAGCTGCTGGGGACAGTGTAGTTCCTCCTGCAACTCTAAGGAAGTAAATTGGTGTTATTAGCAGAGGAGGAACCATTCCCTGTTATTCAGGTTGTTTAATACTTCCCACATAAGAGCCTGTATTTAATTTTTATCTTCGTACTGAACTTGAATTCCACGTGGATGAAACTTTTCCAGAAAGCCACGTGCCCTAGGTGGAGATTTTTGAAGGAGAGAGGAGACCTTCACTGAAATAATTCATATTCTGTAAGAGATTGAAGGGAAAAAAAATCACTCCAGTGAAACCTCCAATAATATTTGCTTCAAGTTAATCAGCACCCCACGTGCTTGGGACTTAAACACAGATTTTAGCAAGAGGAATCCCCAGCTGTCTTGAAATTCCAATTCCAGGAAAGCTCCTGCTCAGCTGGAACATGCTCATGGATATGCAAAAGGATTCCTCTTGCTAAAATCTCTGTTAAAGTCCCAAGCATTCCCTCAGTTGAATCCAGCACCTAGAACCTATTGTCCACTGATGAAATCAAATTTAAAAACTGTGGGAAGAACTGAAAGTGGATGAAGAGCCTGGAGGGTGATACCAGCACTCAACATCCATGCTTGGACTGGAAGCAGCTCCGAGGAGGGAGTGAGGGGAGATGCCAAGGAATCTTTGATGGGAAAACTCATGGGATTGCAATGCAAACCACTGGCAGCAGAGTAAAAATACTGACATTTTCCAGGCATGGAGTTTCCTGTGGCATAAAAAGAGTGAAAGCACTTCAAATGTTACTGTTGTTATGTAGAACTTTGTGACATCTGAAGGTTTTCATGCAGGTTAAATTACCTTAGCTACCATTAAATAACCTCACTGAAATCATTATTTCTTGGTCTTTAGATACCTCTGTGTTGTCATCCAGTCTTCTGACATTGTAACACCACCTCTCAAAATGTCCTGCACAGCCTTTCCAAGAGATTAACTGCTTTTAATTCAATGATTTTGCCCTGACTTGAAAGTAAAAGTCCACTCAGTTGTCTGCAAGTGGGCAAAATGAATATTCCAGTAAAGACCTGAAGCTTTAACGCCCTGACCCTGCCAAACTCTTGAGGAAAGTGCTCCTTTTCCTGCTCTCATCTAATGTTATATTCCCTGAATCCTGAGCCTCAACAAGATTGATGAATTCAGTCATTACAACAATTTATAGCTTGCTGCAGAATCCCACGCAGGTAAATATGAACAAACTCAGTAAATTAGGTTTTCTCACAATGGTCAAGCTGATTTTATTAGCGGCAAATCAAAACTTTTCTGTTCTCCATTTCCTCCTTGCTTTGTAACAGCATCTTTATCAAAGAACCTCAATTTTTAGATGTCCAATGCATTAATTTTCATTGTACTTATTTGACATCAGCTGACACAGGGATTCTGCTGTGCTTGTGAGAGATGATTTGGGGAGTGAATCACATTAGGCAAAGCCCAGAGTAAGGGAATAATTGTACAGGACGATGCTGAAGGCTTGTGACTCTGAGATCCACGGTGAAGCACTTCCATAATCCTTGCAGGAGTCATCAGAGTGTCAGGAATTCATGGATATTCAGAGGGCTCATTTCAGAATAAACAAATGAACCTCAGTTTATTAATTTTCCTAATGTTTTTGAGAGGGTTGAAAGGTGCTCTCTGAGAGGGAGGTTGTTGTCTCCTGTTAAAGAGATCTTTCTGCAATACCATAAATCACTTAGCAGATTAAATTATTAAAAGACAAAACAAAATTGAAATTAAAATTATAAATCAACAAGGGGAAAATCAAGCAGATTAGATTACTGAAGTCATAGAGCAGTGCCACTCTGACAGAAATGAATGGAAAATGGAAAATCAAACAGAATGATGAAAACATGATGATGGATCTAGAAAACAGAAACAAAGAATACTAAATTAGGTTCCTAAAATATTAAATTAAGCCACTAAATTAAAAATGCTCTTGTGAAAGATATGCTTATCTCTGTATTACATTATTGCCCTCTCTTAATGGTGATCAATTATTTTATCTTGTCAACTCTATTAAATCCTGCCACGGGTAAAGAATTTCTCAGGATATGTGTTGTTTGTTCAGTCATTTCTTTAACAATCTGTCATGGTTTGACCTCAAACTGGGCTCCACAAGGGGCAGGTGGCCCCAGAGGTGGCTGGGAGGTCCAGAAACAGAGTCCCCTCTGCTGCTGGATCTCTCAGGTGGAGCTCTGATGGTGAATTTGGGAAATAGGGCACAAATTTTAGCTCACTCACTGTCATTTACAGCCTTTCTAACCCCCAAGAGCCTGAATGAAACGCACGATGAAGATATTGCTTATGAGGATGGGTGGCTGAAAATAAAATTATTTTATTTTCTCTTTATCAGTGTTTAGATTTAGGGGGCTCCAGGATAAGCACTTGTCTTGTGTTCAATGCAAGATGTATTCTATTTCCCATCTGTTGAAACTGGCTGGGGAAGTGTTTCTTTCCTCATGGCTCTGGGAGGAGTAGGCAGGTGTCTTTCTGCTAATGGGCAGCTGTTCAAACCACCTGGGGCAGGGTTCTTTATCCCTTCCAGGACCCATCCTCCCTCCAGGGCATCTCTGCTGTCCATGGGCCATCGAGGCTCCCTGCAGGGCTGATCCAGTTCCATCATCCATGGGAGATGCTGCACCCAGGGGAGGAGCCCGGCATTCCCACCTGGATAAACCCTGGCATTCAGAGCCCAGCACAGCCTGTGTGCTCTGCATTCCCACCTGGATAAACCCTGGCATTCAGAGCCCAGCACAGCCTGTGTGCACTGCATTCCCACCTGGATAAACCCTGGCATTCAGAGCCCAGCACAGCCTGTGTGCTCTGCATTCCCACCTGGATAAACCCTGGCATTCAGAGCCCAGCACAGCCTGTGTGCTCTGCATTCCCACCTGGATAAACCCTGGCATTCAGAGCCCAGCACAGCCTGTGTGCACTGCATTCCCACCTGGATAAACCCTGGCATTCAGAGCCCAGCACAGCCTGTGTGCTCTGCATTCCCACCTGGATAAACCCTGGCATTCAGAGCCCAGCACAGCCTGTGTGCTCTGCATTCCCAGAGGAAGGCTGGACCCATCTCACCCCACTGCACCTTCAGAGGAAACTGCCCCTGCTCCAGGATCATCTCTGCTCCCACAGAGCCACAGCTGCACTGCAGGAGGGCTGGGCTGGACCTGACCAACAGGGGGGCAGGCTGTGTCCTGACTCTGGCAGTGGTTTTTCCTTTTTTTTTTATTTGTTTGGTTTTTGTTTTTTTTTTTAATAATACTACATTGTTAATATTCCTAGTAAAGAACTGTTATTCCTATTCCCATATCTTTGCCTGAAAGACCCCTTAATTTCAAAATTCTTATAATTCAGAGGGAGGGAGTTTACTTTCTCCATTCCAAGGGAAGCTCCAGCTTTTTTCCCTGGCAGACACCTGTCTTTCCAAACGAAGACAGCACTGTTTCTTGAAAAGCCCTTGGACAAAGTTACTTCTTGGAAATGAAGTTTCTAGGCATTATTGGGAATAAATAATGAAAACAAAAGTGATCATTTCATCACCATAGCGACTGAGGCAAAACCAACATTTTATTTAGGTATTTTAAATTTAAACCAGACTGAGTCCTGGTTGTTCTGTCCATGGAAATGATGCAGAGCAGATATAAATTCTTGTATCCACATGGAGGATGAGTTGACTTCTGGCAGTGCCTGGTTTGCTGTGGGCTTTGGAGAAAATGCTGGATTTCCTATGGACAAGTTGAGTTAGATGATAACCTTTTATAGAAGCCAGCCAGGCTTAGCCACAGACCAAGGCAGAAAACTCTTGTTTGTGACTGTCATGGAAACATTTGGGAATTTCCCCTGTGAAAAAAGTCCTGTCAAAGATAAACTACTGAGAAGCTGTTCTGTAGTAACACTTTGGTTTTGATATGCAGTTTTCAAACTTGAGGACTTCTCCAGCTGGTCAGTCTTTTAAAGTGGGATTAGAAGGAAATTTCTGCAGTACATTCCACTGGGAAGCAGGGAAATGTTAGATGTGTAGATTAAAGAAAAAGGATGAGATCTATGGGGGGAAAAAAGGTCTTTTTCCCTGTGCAAATACACTGTAGATAGCTTTGAGGTGTGCAAGCCAAAGGCAGATCCTTTGAGGCTAATTCAGTGTGACAACAGGGAAGATTTGAGCCCACCAGTCCCAGAAATCACTCACTGTTTATGTTTTCTACCAGAATGCAAACGTTCCTGTTCAGATGAGGTCTTGTGAGTGCAAAGCCTGCAAACCTTCTTCCTGTTTCCATCAAGGGAAAGGTTTCCCATAAAGAAAACAACAAATAAAACCCACTTAGAGGCCATCAAAGACATTCTGCATGTTCTCTCCAGCCTATTTTCTCTTCCCCCTCGTTGTGTAAGCGTCTTAAATTAGACCTGACTCTTTTATCAGCACAGATTGGATGTGTCATGAGGGAGCTGAGTCCCAGCTGGGTGGTCCCAGCGTGGAGCAGCTCCTCAGGGGCAGGTGAGACTCGGATCCACACGGGCTCCATGGCAGCATCCCATTCTGGAAAACCAGATTTCCTGGATCACAGGGGGTGCATTCCTGCTCTACTACACCTCTACAACAGAGATGTGATCAGCATTTATTTCACCCTTTGAAGATACCTGGAAATCGTTTTTATGGTAACCTGCAAGCAAAAAAAAAAAAAAAAAAAAAAAAAAAAAAAAAAAAAAAAAAAAAAAAAAAAAGAAGTGTTGAAGCTTGGTTTGATAATGGGTAGAATTTTATTTTATTTAGGCTGATTTAATCTTGGGTCAGTACAGAGAAAATGCACCTGGAACAATGGAAAACATTTTAACAAAATGTTCTTCCACTCATTCTGTGATTCTGTGACTTGCTAGAACCAAATTTTGGCAGAACCTCTATGCCTCAAATAGTATTTGAAAAACCATTTTAATATACATATACAGTGCTATGTGTTTAATCCTACTTTAAAACTGTAAATTTGGAATGTTTTCTCATACCTGTTCTATTACAGTTGTACTAAATAACAAAATTGCAGCTTTGTTATAAATTGTTTTACTGCTCAGTTTCGTGCTTGCCAAAAATAGACAGTGAAGAATCAAAAATCCTTTAAAAAAAGGCAATTGATAAACACTTCCCATGTCAAATCTGTCTGGTAACACTTTTCTAATAACTTTGGCAAGTCATGAAAGTGCAGAAAATTATGCTTCTTAATTAGGGAATGTATTTTGAACCTCACGAGAGTCTTAAATCACACCACTATTTTTGAAAACCCCACGTATGCGAGCTTAAAAGCCTAATTTTAGATTTGCCATTTTGAAAATGATAGTCTGTGTGTATTAAAAACTCTCCATTAGCCTATTGAAAGCCTAATCATTTCAGTTTTTCAGAGTGACAGATTCTCTGCCACTAAAAGGGTTTAGTAGGAAAATAGATACTTTTCTTTGATTCACATATTTCTTTATAATTTTAATGTCTATTAAAGCCGCACATGAGCAAAGCTCTGTGTTGTGTTGGCTTTGTGGGCCAACAGCCTTATCTGTAATATTTTGGGCTTTTTTTTTTTTCTGCACAATTACTGTGACATGGCCTTAAAAGATTTTGTTTTGAGTGGGGTTGAACTGACCCCTCCCAGCCCTCGCTCAGTCCCCACCAGTGGGACTGGGGAGAGAATTGGAGAGTAAAAGGGAGAGAACTTGTGGGCTGAGGTGAAGACAGTTCAATAGGTGAAGCAAAATCCACACTCACAAGCAAAGCAAATCCCAGAACCCACTCCCCAGGGCAGGCAGGTGTTCAACCATCCCCAAAAAGCAGGATCCATCACATTTAACAGTGACTTGGGGAGATAAATGCCATCACCCCACCTTCCTTCTTCTTCTCCCATCTCCATACATTAAGCATGATCCATATGGGTGGGACATCCCTCGGGGCATTTGGGGTCAGCTGTCCTGGCTGTGTCCCCTCCCAAATCCGTGTGCACCCCTCCTCTCCTGGCGGGTGGAGTGGGGGGAGAGCCCTCAGCTCTGTGAGAGTGCTCCCAGCAAAACATCCCCCAGTTATCAGCACTGATTCCAGCACAAATGGAATCCACAGCCAGGAATTTTCATCTCCATTCTCCCATCTCCTTGGATGTGTCCTGGCTGAGGAATTGTGTGTCCAGCAGGAGCAGGGCAGGGATTGTCCCTCTGTGCTCCAGGGCTGTGTCCAGTTCTGCTCCTGCAGGAGAGCCCTGGAGGAGCTGGAGCGTGTCCAGGGCAGGGCAGGGAGCTGGGAAGGGGCTGGAGAATTCCTGAGGGAGCTGGGAAGGGGCTGGAGAATTCCTGAGGGAGCTGGAAAGGGGCTGAGGCTGGAGAAAAGGAGGCTCAGGGGGACCTTGTGGCTCTGCACAAGTCCCTGACAGGAGGGGACAGCCGGGGGGGTCGGGCTGTGCTCCAGGAACAGGGACAGGAGCAGAGGGAACGGCCTCAGGCTGGGCCAGGGGAGGCTCAGCTTGGGCAGCAGCAGGAATTTGCCCATGGAAAGGGAGCTCAGGCCTTGGCAGGGGCTGCCCAGAGAGGTTTTTTGGTTGGTTTTGATTTTGACTCTGGTTTTCTTGTATATTTTTCCTGGCAGCTCTTTCACCCTCTGATCTGATGGAATTTGAATGTTGTTGATCCGTGCTGCAAATGAGCAATTAGTGCTTAATGGTTGTCAGACACCACTCTCTTCATTTATCAATCTATTTAAAATTGGAGGAAGTGGTTGGAGACAAACAAGCGGAATTACCATGCAAAGAAAATAGAGTTAATTGAGCTCAAATATTTACAGTGTATCAAGGTAAGGATTTACAAAATAGAAAGATGTAAACAATGATTTCCCTTCATTTTTCTCAGGACTGAACTGAATATTGAATGAGGCTTTGTTGGTTGAGTCTAAAGGTGCCAATGACTCTGCAAATGAGACATTTTTCATCTCAACATTACTCTCAAAATACAGATTTGTTTTGAATTTCATTCTGTTTCCAGCCTTCGGGTTACCCTCAAATATTTCTTACAAATGTTTTCATTACTCTCAGGGCTGAGGGTGAGTAAAAGGTGTGTTATTCCTCCTGTGGATCCATGGTCCAGGGACAGCCAGCAGGAATCTCAGACTTTTGCAGGTCGGATAGCACAGAACCCTTGTGGTTTCTAAAAGCACTGAATCAAATTGCTGTGATGAGATGGGCAACAGCGTGAGAGCACCACACTGAGGTCTGGTGGGAACTGGTTGGAAATAAAGAGCAAGGAAGCTGATCTGACATAAGGCTGGAAGAAGGAATCCTGATAAATCCATGACAAGTCTGGTGCTTCCAAAAAAAAAAAAAGAAACAAACCCCAAAGACATGCCCTGGGGCATGGAATGCCTTTGTTCCTGTTTGCTTTTCCACCCTTTTCTGATGCCAGCCTGGTGGTGCCACCTCTCTTCATGGAAAGTGATGGAAGCAGCGGTGGAACAGGAATGCTGTCAGCTTTTACAGGATTGGAAGTGCTGTTTGCCCTGTTCAGCAGCAGCTGAATGCAATTTGGACTTCATGATGAGTTTAGTAAGAAGTGAAGGATGACCAGGATGCTAAAATAAAACCAAATAAAAATTTGTCACTGTCTAGTGGGAAACACAGATGAACACTGCCTGCTGGTGGATGGACCGCCCGTATTCCCACATGGACATGATGAACTGCTCATTTGGGATGAGGAGGGACATTTTTCTCCTCACTGGCAAAAATCACAGAGGCATCTCCAGAAAACATTTTCTGTTCTAACGCTCTTTGCCTCCTTTCTGTCTTTCTCCCTTCAAGGAAATGCTGTCAGGTTGGTGTTGTTTTGTTTTTTTTTTAAACTGGAGAGAATCTCGGTGACTGTGATCACAAGGATCTGCTTTCCCAGTCCAGAAATAGGAGAAGTGTAGCAGCTTTCCCCCTCCTTTCTGATAGCAGTGGTGCAAAGTGAAAATTTGTCTCCTTTCCCCATTTCCAGGCTTTCCACAGCACTTCTGTTCCGGGTCTCACTTTGATTTTTACCTCATTTGCCCCACGCTTGAGATAGTCATGGCTCCAATCCAGCAGTAGTTTCATTTCTGTTTCCTGCTCGGAACAAATGGACAGAAACTGAGCCAATTCCAGTTGGATGAGCTCTGGACAGTAACCCAATAAGTTCCACGTGCAGAGTTAGCAAAATCCACACCAGCAGGGCTTTGACAACCGCCCAGCACCTTAAATTGCATCAACTTCCCAACCTGGTGTCACAATTCCTCTCTATTTCTGATGCAGAATTGATGAGTTTAACATGATAACTTATTTCTGAGTTTATTTTTTTGTTTGCCTGTGTGTGTGAGAGGGGATTTCTGTTGTCATTTTTGTTGGTTTTGTAAAGTTTTGTTTGGTTTTTTTTTTTTTTTTTTAATTTGGATCTCTGATGATGGAGGCTGGTAATTTTTACTTTCTTGACTCCACTTGACCTAAAATTACATTTTCAGATAAATCTTGATATTTTGCACTAAGGTGCACAAGAGGTGGTTACATCTTCTCCTTTACAATCCACTTCCATTTCCTCCATCTCCTATAAACATGTTCTCTATTTCCTTCTTGTTTATCTCTTAGTTTACACCATTTGTTTAAAAATGCACAAGAAGACAAATGTTTATTTAGAATTTCAGCTTTTTGTCAGAATTTTTTACCGAGTTTTGGCAGCTTTTACCTCAGAACAAATCCATCCTGTTCCTCCTCACCTTCAGGTCTGAAAATCTGCATTTCTATCCTTGTTAGGTTCTGCTGTGCTGCGTGCAGGAATATTGGCAGGAGCAGAGAGATGGATTTGAGGTTGTCAGTGAATTTCAGAACCTTTCCAAGAAAGCCTTGGAGAAAGGGATCTTCTCCTTAAATTTGCAATTGCTGGTGAGTGGTTTAAAGTCGTTTTATTAATAACTGCAGGCTTTTTAATAAGGTGACAGCTGGTAGAATAATTTAATGGACAAGCTTGAAAGATTATTTCTTTTTCATATTCTCTCAGAAACAAACTGTTCAAACTGCAAATAAACACTAGTGGGTACAGAATCACACATGGCTGAGATGGTAATGTAGGTTTGATAATTTGAATATTCAATTAGGAAGGGCTAAATAGGCATTTTAACCATTGCAATTACACTCAATTATCCTCAGTGCTGCAGCCCTGGAGTACCTTGGACAGCTCAGGATGTCACTTTACACCCAGGGAGCAGTGTGAACACAAACTGCCTCAGCTGGGACCTGCAGAGCTTCCTAATCTCCAAAATTTCACCCCAGGTTGGACTTCAGTGGTGTATTTACCCCTGAAAGAAATGGAAAATCAGTGATTTCAGAGATGGAGTTATCTGAGGGGAGCCTGTGTAGAAGTTCAGGTTTGATTTCATGGACTGACTGGAAAAACAAATCTCCATTGCGATAATAAAAATAAAATAAAATAAAATAAAATAAAATAAAATAAAATAAAATAAAATAAAATAAAATAAAATAAAATAAAATAAAATAAAATAAAATAAAATAAAATAAAATAAAATAAAATAAAATAAAGAGTGCTCTTCAAAGTGAATGGCCTGCTGTGCTTCCCAACGAGAAAGTTCAGGGGAACCTACAAAGTTTAAAATCACATGCAGTCAATGAACACGAGTCTTAATCCTCTTCCTCTCTGGGACACCAATTTAGCCAAGGATTTAAGCATGTGTTTATCTCCATTCCTGTGAATAAAGCACTTACAGCACTGGAGTTGACAGAATTGATGGTATTTTTTACAAATCTAACCATGAATTTTGCTAAAAAAGAGTTGGATACCCTTCCTGAGGCGCTGGCATATCCAGAGCTGAGGTTCTGTGCAGCAAACAGGGCCTGGTGACGAGCAAAGCTGGCTCAGAATGTAATGCTTTGAGATTAACAGCCAAATACATTTGTTTTCCTCCAACTGGTGTGAAAAACAAGAAGACTGATCGAAGAGAGACAGGAAATGGTGTAATCCACCAGGATCCCGTGGTGTTGGCAGACTCCTGTTGCTCCATGAAGTCAGAGGAAGGGAATCCAGGGCAGCTGGGGAGTGTGGCCTTCAACAGCAAGTGCAAAAAGCAGGTGAAATGCCCCTCCAGGGTGTGAAATCCTGGACACCAAATATCCCATAGGTTCACTGGATGCCCTTGTGGAAACCCTTGAACCCCTCAGGGAAGCCCCCAGGGCTTTGCCCTGGAAGAATCTACCATGGAGTTTCCCCCCCCTAGGCTGAAAGCACAGACTTCCCCCATGGTGCTCTTCAACATTAGGTGAATCTACCTCAGTTTTGCTTTTCCCATTTGTCTGTGGGCTTTTCCCACCTCTATGGTTCATGTATGTCCCCAGTTCTTGTGGTTTCTCCTTTCCCTGTTTCCCCATTGTTTGTGGAGGCTCAGGGGTCTGCCACCAGCGGAGACACCCTTCTAGATTAGGGTGAGAAAAACCTTCCCCCCACGGGCCTTGGCAGCCACATGTTAATATTTCTTAGGTTTTGTTGTTTCATGGGTTTGTTATGTCACCCTGCTGGAACCCCGGGCACTGAGAATTCCAGACTCTCTGTGCTGCCAGGCTCTGACCCCCAGGCAAACTCTGCATTTCACCTGGGCCTGGAGAAGGCTCCAAAATTGAGTGACAGCACTGGGACTGTGGGGGTGCAGTTTGGATAGAAGGGTGTGAGATCACAGCGTGCAAAACTCAGAGTTTAAGGGGTTAGAACACAGCAATGGATAGAAAGCAAGGTGGAGGATTTAGGGCAGAGGCCAGTCCTGCTTTTCCACCTTCTCCTTCACGGCTCTGGGTGGTGTTTGGTAATTGGATAGAAAAATCTGCATTGTGGGCCAGGGGTGGTTGGTTATTGGGTTAAAAGTAAAAATAATTGAGGTGTCATTTCTTAATTGAACAGTTTATCCTTAAAAGGCCTTGTAGAGAACAAGATAGGAGCCATTTTTTACTTTATTAGCTAGAAGTCACGGTTTGTGAGCCTGTACTATAGATAAGAATTAATAAACATTTGGGTCCAAACACAAAATATCCTCTCAAGCGTTTAATCCTGACTCTGGCAGAAAAAGAAGATAAAAATCAAGATTTAATGGTGCCCCATGTGAGGAGGACACTTGTTAGAGTCAGGACCTCCCTGAAGAAACAGAGATAATGAAAGCATCTGGAAGATGGGGAAAAAAAAAAAAAAGATAAAAAGCCCCGTGCAAGGGGCCAGAGGAGAACTTGGCTTTTTGAAGTGCAGGATTTCCTCTGTGAGGCCACAGAACCACCTTACAAGAAAGTGCAGACTCTGCACTATCAATCCAGGATTCCTGAACTGCCCTCTGAAGGATTTTGGAAGCACCTGACTCCCTGTTTTTCCAGGATCACATAACTTTCTAATTTAGATATTCTGAATCACACTGGTGGGGTGAGAATCCTAAATTTTAGGTGCTGCAATGCTACACTTAAGATGTCTAAAAGGAGAAGTCTGAATATAGGTCTCAGTATCTGATGTGTGGGTTAGGTACAAATCACTACCAGGTTCTAAATTACAGGGTGAAGATAATTTCAGGCTCCCATCATTTCAGACTAATTAGTGCACATTACATTTCATCCTTGTCAACTGGGAAGAGCAGTGCAAAATCAGCCAGTTTGGGGTTTGTTTGAATCTCTTTTCTGCAAAGGATCACACAAGGCTTGGCTGTAGGGGAAGACTCTTTCCACCCCAAATATATAAGGAGAGGATATAAAATATATGAGGAGGGGAATGCAGCCTTGGCGTAGCCTGAACTTCCTGATGTCCAAACATCCCCTCTTCATTTGAACAACAATCATTTCCATCTTGTTCTGTGCAAGGAGAGATCCTCAAGTGATGTTCAGTGTCATTGCACAGCAGGGGAAAGTTCCAAGTTTGTAATTAATACATCCTAGGAGCTCATGAGGCTTGGTGACTCGGTGTCTCCCTTGACTTCAGGGGAGCTGGAGAAAGATTTTGGTTTTTAGGAAGTTGCCAGCACATTTTAATCATTCAGTTTAACTGTACTCCCCTGTATATTTAATATATATAGAGACATGTATATATGTGTGTGTGTGTATATATATATATATGTAAATATATATATTTAAAGACTGTAGTTCCCCAGTGCATGTCCTTATCCCTTCAAGCAGCTACAGAGCTGCAAAGTCTGAAATAGAAGTGGGTTATTTTCTCCTTGCCTAGGGAACACTAGAGCTGGTTGTGACAAATCTGATATCCCCAAAAAACATAAGTGTGCACAAAAGAATCAGGGAACAGCCTCTAAACTTGGACATTAGAATTCTTTTGTGTGTGATAGGCTTTTTTTCTTTTTTTTTTCTTTTTTTTGTTTTCTGATTCTCACATGAATAAAGGGGCCCCACAAGTGTTTACAACATCAGCGAGACAGAGCACCAGAAAGTCCCTGAGAGATTTTGTCCAAACCTCAGAAACTTTGTGTGCCCTTAACATCCTCAGGCACAAATGGACCAAGAAGGATCCTCGGAGTGTAGGAAGGCACTGCAGAGGGATCTGGACAGGCTACATGGATGGGCCACTCCTGCCCTTGGCTCAAACAACCCCGTGGAGCTCCAGGCTGGGCAGAGGGGCTGCAAAGCTGGAAAAGCCCTGGGGGTGCTGAGGACAGGGCTGGACACGAGCCCAGGGGTGCCCAGGGGGGCAGGAGGCCACTGGCCCCTGGGCTGGCTGAGGAATTGTGTGTCCAGCAGGAGCAGGGCAGGGATTGTCCCTCTGTGCTCCAGGGCTGTGTCCAGCTGTGGCTCCTGCAGGAGAGCCCTGGAGGGGCTGGAGCGTGTCCAGGGCAGGGCAGGGAGCTGGGAAGGGGCTGGAGAATTCCTGAGGGAGCTGGGAAGAGGCTGGAGAATTCCTGAGGGAGCTGGGAAGGGGCTGAGGCTGGAGAAAAGGAGGCTCAGGGGAACCTTGTGGCTCTGCACAAGTCCCTGACAGGAGGGGACAGCCCGGGGGGTCGGGCTGTGCTCCAGGAACAGGGACAGGAGGAGAGGGAACGGCCTCAGGCTGGGCCAGGGGAGGCTCAGCTTGGGCAGCAGCAGGAATTTGCCCATGGAAAGGGAGCTCAGGCCTTGGCAGGGGCTGCCCAGGGAGCTTTGGAGTGCCCAACCCTGGAGGTGTCACCTGGAGGTGGCACTGAGTGCTCTGGGCTGGGGACAGGGTGGGACTCCATGGACTGGAAGAGCTTTTCCAACCTCAGGGGTCCTGGGACTCTGTTTCTCATCTGGGCTGACTGAGAGCATCCCACAGAAGTTGTGCCAAGCAGAGCAGGAGCTGCTGCATTCAGTGACAGCAGAGAAGAGGCCAGAAGGCCGAGCTGGAAGATGTGGCAGGCAAGGAAGACACCTGGGGTTCTTCTAGGAGCCCACACTGCACACAGCTTTATCAAGGTCCAGCTCTGGATTTGTCCCTTCACCTGGCTCCAGAGAACAAGCTCAGCACAGCTCCCATCACCCTGTGTACACAGATTTACACGTGTGTGTGTGTGCAGGATTTACAGCCTCTTGACTTACTTTAGTGATCATTGTTTTGATGGGGGGAACTGGGCAGCAAGCAAAGCAGCACAGATATTTGTACTTAAACAGGAGTTAATTGCAGACAAATCTGATTTCACGCACCTTGGCATCTCTAACTGAAAAAGAACAGAAAAGAATTAGGACACAACAAGGGAAATCTGGGGCTGGGGATTAACCATGACTGGTGCAGAAATGCACAAGGAGAAACAAGGGAGACTGCATAGAGGGGAATCAATTTGTGTGAGGAACATTAATTATTTGTCTCTACCAGAGATTCTTAGCATTCCTCAAATTCTGATTTCTGGAGAATAAAGTGAAGAAGATGACAAGCTAAGATTCAAAAGCACAAAATTTGCTTTTGCATCCTCTACCTTCAAGATTCAGCTTCTCCAGCAGCCAGAGACAGGGGCAGAGCCCTGCACTGAAAAAAAGAGACTCCCTTTCTCCTGGTATTTTATTTCATGCTGTTTTTGCAGGTGGCCTTGGTCCTGTTACCATCCAGTGCTTCTTCTGTAATGAATCACAATATCTCTGTCCTTGCACTGGAAATAATAATTTGAGGGAAGTAGAATTTATACCTGAAAGTGCTTTGGTTTTGTTAGTTTGTTTTTTTTTTTTCCTGGTTATATCTGCTCTCCAGTTAGTAAAAAGAACAGTAAGGATAATGGTGTGATGGCAATAATAACTCTCCCTCCAAACTGCACCTTGCTTTGAGCAGGATTTTTAAGGTATTTTGCTGGTAGTCTCTGCTTTTTTTTGAAAGCTGTGGGACGCAGCGTTGATGTGAAAATGTCATTGCATGTTATTAAGAGAAAACTGAATTATGGCAGCGACAATTAGGAGAGCCTGAAAATGTGTCTATTAAACTCTGCTTTACACTTCACATTTGGGTGAACAGCTCTCAAGGGTTCTGTCTGAGCAAAGTAATTAAATCTGTGTCTAACTTTAAGGTTACGCCTAAAGTTCTAAACTGAAAAGGAAGTATGTGCTCAACAGATTTGGTCGTTTGCACTTCACAATCAACTTTATTTGAACTGTTTTGAAGCTGAGGTTTCATCCTTTCTTTTTTCCTTAGTGCATCTCTTTGTTTTTATCAGCCTAGCCTGTCAACGTCCCTACACCACCACTGCCACAGTGTTCAGATGCTTTCCTTGGTTTCTTCTGGCTGTCTTTTTGCAGTTCTTTGGTAACAAATTGTTAAACAAACACATTTTGAAGGTGTGTGAATGAAAGGTGGAAGAAATGTGCCTTCATCTTTGAGGAAGAAGTGCCACCGAGTTGGAAGAGCAGGATTGTCACAGAAAGCTGAAGGTTACAGGGTGACTTTGAGGTGCTGAATGCAGGTGATTGATCACCTTTGAAGAGGGGACCGAGATTTCCTGGGAATGCACAGAACAGCTCCTCATGGGACTTGAGCAACCTGTTCGAATTTCAGATGTCCCTGCCCACGGCAGGGGACTGGAACTGGCTGATCATTGAGGTCCCCTCCAACCCAAACCATTCTGGGATGCTGTGAGCCAATGGAGTGTGTTTATTTTTGAGTAGAAAAGTACCTCTCATTAGTACCACACCATGGCAGAGAACACGCACATCATCAGGCAATAGTGTCTTTTATAATTTTATAATACACTGGGAATTCAGCTCTAAAGGAAGTTTAATGTGTGAATTGTACACGGTTCAAAATTAGGCTGCCAACAGAACCAATTATATCACTTCATTTTTCAATCAGGGCAGAATTTTTGCAGCACTTAATTAAAATATATTTATAACTTAATGGCTGTGAGTATTTCATTCTCAGGCTTTGCTTGCCTGGGAGCCAGTGAGGAGATAATTCTGGCTGGGAATTTGGATCTATCCTTCCTTCTTGATCATGTCCAGTTTACACAGAGGTATGAGAATTTGGAGCACCACGTATTTAATTACTTCAATAAGATGTGAACAGAGATGTGATTATTTCTTCTTCAGGCTATCATTGTCCTGATGATCCTTGCAATTATTGCTTTAAACCCTAAACCACAAGGGTGTGGATCCTGTGGCCCCAAACCTGTTTGCACTGAAGGTGGAAAGAGGCTGCAATCAGCCTGTCACTCCACAGAGTGCATGGTGACACTGGAGAGGCTGTGTAAGAACCTGAACAGCTACTGAGGATATTTTTTCCACCTGTAACTCTAGGATCCTATGAAATAATTGACTTCTCACATGGACAGATTGCAGGCTGAACTCTGAAGTGAGCTCTAACTGCAATGTGTGCCCAACTAAAACTCACCAGAAGATTATTTCTGTGTTTCTTGGCTAAGAGCCTTTTAATAACAGGGTGATTTGATGGATAATGTTTGGATGAACATGTCAGAAAGGACAGTTTCTGTAAAGTTTGCTTCACATTGAAAAGAATGAGAGTTTTTGGTCTTCACAGAGTCACAGATTGGGTCAGGTTGGAAGGGACCACAGTGGGTCACTGGTGCCACCTCCCTGCTCCAGCAGGGCCAGCCCAGGGCACAGGGCTGTGTCCAGAGGGCTCTGGAATGTCCCCAGGGAGGAGTCCCCAGCCCCTCTGGGCTCTGCTCAGGGCTGGCACTGCCCAGGGCAGAAGCTGTGCCCCTGTGCAGGGGAATTGCTGGGCTCAGCCCCTGCCCGTGGCTCTGGGGCCATTGCTGGGCCTGGAGCAGAGCCTGGGGCTGCTCTGCCCTCCCTGCACACAGGGACAGACACAGGGACAGACACAGGGACAGACAGGGACAGACACAGGGACAGACAGGGACAGACAGGAACAGACAGGGACAGACACAGGGACAGACACAGGGACACACAGGGACAGACACAGGGACAGACAGGGACAGACAGGGACAGACAGACAGGGACAGACACAGGGACAGACAGACAGGGACAGACAGGGACCCCCAGGGCTGAGGGCCCCTCTCCCTGGGGCTCCTCTCCAGGCTGAGCAGCCCCAGCTCGCTCAGCCTTGCTTATCTGCAGTATTAATAAACCCATTAAGTTCTAAATCAAGTGTGCAACGATCGAGCTTCAAAGTTACAATTAAAGGATCATTTTCTCTGTCTTTTCTGTTGCGTGATCCACGAGAGCTCCTATTTGATAAACAGTGCAGCTGTTGATAACGTGAGGAACACAAACAGGAGCAAGAAGAATGACAGGCCAATGTCTGCATGATCAGGAGCACAGGCTGTGCTGAGGGGGAGCTTGGCAGAGGGTGAGAGGGAAAGGAAACCTTTGTCATGCACGACATGGAAAGTTTAAACCTTGCAGAGAAAGTTTAAACCTTGCAGAGACACAGAGGCAGCCGCTGTGTCTGAGGAGGATGGCGTGAGAGCAGCAGACATCCTGTCACTGCTGATCCCTGTCTGCTTCTCCTGGCCCACAGTCCAGCCTGCACTTTCCACATCAGGATCTGGGTTATGCTGATGGAGGGCCTGTGCCTGCAAAAAAAATTGGTCAGAGCTGTGTAGCAGAACACAGAAAGCCAAAATCTGCTCTGGGGCAGAGGTATAAATGTGCAGTTCTCTAAAATAGGGGGGGAAATGGAATGGCTGCAGGTTTACACCAGAGAAATGGGGACTATAACATGTCCCAGAGGAGTTTTGATTACTGGCTCACACTTTTTCATGGGTGGGGAAGGGGACACAGCAGAGAGGTCTGGGTGACAGTGAAAGGAACACAAGCAGCATTGCTCAGGCAGTCTGCAGGCTGTATCTAGATTTTTATGTGTTTTTCTGGAAATGTTTCCACCTGGGATAAACCCTCAGAATAACTGTGCTCTCCTAGATGGCCAGAAGATAACAGTGACCAGGCTTCTAATTTAATGAAAAAGCTTTTTGATTGGAAAAGGAAAGGGTGAAGAACTGAATTTCAGTGTTCCAGTACCTTGGAACAATCTAGGCTTTTATTTTGGGTCATGTCTCATAGTTTAAAAAATCCCTTCTGGATTCTTGCATTGGGATTGTTTTGTTCAAGACTTTGGATCCCAATGGATTTTTAAAGCCCTGTAAAAGAAGTAAACATAGCCACTGAGATCTGTAGCAGAAATATTGCCCTATATCCTCAGAAAATGAAGGGGATTAGCTCCAGAGGAGAAGGAGATGTCCCAGGCTCAGAAGTCCAGACAGGGAGTTCACATCCCAACATCTGTCTAGGCAGCTACACCACCAGGGAATCAAAGCAGCTATGGCTTTTTTGGCTGATTGACAGTGTTCTAAAATTAGAATTAGGCTGTGCCCCAGTCATTAGGAGCTATTTAAAAGTCAGACTTTCTGGGTGTTCCTTACCTGGGCACCTCTGCTAAATTTGACACTGCTGTTCCTTCAGCCTGGGTGTTTCTTTTTTTTTTTTTTTTTTTTTTTTTTCTTTTGAGTCTTATAACAATAGTAATGTTCTAATGAGAAATCTAAAAGTTATTGCATCGGCAGCAGTTGCCCAAGAGCCAGGAGCTGGTTGGTTGTCAGGGCAACACCAAGAACACTCAGAGGAAAGGCTTAAAGGCTTCTGCTGATTCTCCCTTTGCTTCTTTTTGTTGGGGAGTGGATGCTCAAGTTCATTTTCAGGGGTTATTTAAAATATCTCACTGATCTAACTGTCTAAAAATCTGGAAATGGACATGAAAATGATGGGGTTTGTAGTACTTCCCTCCCCTTCACCATATAAATATCACAGAATCATGAAATCAGGGAATGGTTTGGGTTGGAAGGGACCTTAAATCCCATCCAGTGCCACTCCCCGCCATGGGCAAAGACACCTTCCACTATCCCAGGCTGCTCCAAGCCCCATCCAGCCTGGCCTTGGACACTTCCAGGACTGGGATCCACAACTTCTCTAAGTAATATGGATATAAGATTGAATTATTTATTGTTTTCACTCTCTATCTCATTTTAAACATCAAGGAGGCTTTTGCAAGTCTTCCTCTGGAGATCATTTCATTCAAACATTCCTGAAGCTGGGCAAACTGAGTGTCATCCCTGCTGAGCTCTCAGTCCCTGGTGCCAGACACCACAGCATCCCAGCGCTGCTGCTGGGAGCCAGAGGGGAAATCAGGGCTTTTGGTCCTGCCCGTTGGGAACAGAGCATGAAGAAGAGGAGGAAGAGGAGGATATCCAGGGCAGAGGAATGCTGGCTGCCATCTCTGGAAGTGTGCAAGAAGTGTCTGGATGTGGCCTTGGGAACAGGGTTTGGGGTGATGGTGATGGTGCTGGGGTGACAGTGGGACTGGATGATCCTGAAGGGCTCTTCCAACCCTGATGATTCTGGGATTCTTGATGACTGTAAATGAAAGTTTACAACAGAAATTCTGTTTATGGTGAGGATGGAAACATGAGGCTGTGGTGCAGTGATGTAGATGGGAATGGGGATGCTGTGCTCTCAAACATGAATTATATTAAAGGTTGATGTCCCAGTGCAGGTGATATTTACCTGTTGACTTACTTTGCTCAGTTTCTGCAGTCTGTGACTTCCACGTTTACAATATTTTATATTTTGACATGCTGAAACAAGCAAGAAATCATGGTTAATATTGCACTGCATCAATTCCTTTGATTTCTGAGGGGCAGCAAGATTCCCAGAAACAGCAACCTGTCAGCTTCCCAGTTATCCACCAGAAATACAGGAGATCCTGGGTTTTAACCCCCACAGCTGGAGCTCTGACCCCAGGGCAGCTGTAACTGGGCTGGTGATGCCTGACTGCTCCCAGGGCAGAACTTCTGTGTTATGAATGTTCCCTCCTCCAGGAGGATGGGGCATTCCTCTGTGGTGAGACTCCTCCAGTTCCCTTCTGCACCTGATTTCTGTTTCAGCCTCAGTTCTCCTTCTCTGTTTTACTCTGACCTCTGTTTCAATCCGGGATTTAATCACAGTGATCCTAACACCCACCCTAGCACTTCTGAGTGGGCATCCAGCAAGACAGGAGACCAGTATTTCCTCTCTTGCTCTGGAGAACACACACAGAGGTGAGGTGGTGTCTTTTCCTTTAGCTAGGTTTTTGTAAGACCTTTTGAAAGGTTTGTTCCTGTTCTTCCCGTCGTGTGGGTACTGACAGTGGTCAGATTTTAGGCTTCAGGCACTGCCAGAGTTTGTGTGAAACACAAACGAGCAACTCGCTCATTCTGGCCTGGGAAAATCCTAAGGAGGAATTCAAACAATCCTTGGGAGATGAAAAACCATCAGCAGGTGGTGTTTTTCTAACTTGTTTACTGGCAAGGATGTTTACAAAGAGGTGTAGGCTCTGAATGACCAATCATATTCACTGTACTGAAGCACTGTACAGAAAGAGGATTTGGAAGAATAAAGATTGCTCTCATTTGCTGTAAGCTGCCAGTCATGTCATTGTTCTCATGCCATCTGTAACAATAACGATGCCTTCGAGCTGATGGTTTTACTCAAGAGTTTTCCCCTCCCTCTCTAAGTTGTCTGTCACTCCCTAAACTGCTCATCACCCCATCCACCTGAGTGTTAATCCTCCCTGACCCCTGCTCCTTGTTCTGGAAACCTCCCTGTCATTCCCCATTGACCTGGCCTCCTTGCCTAAGCTCCTCCCTGACCGTGCCTCCTGAAAGTGTCAATCCACAACTAACCCCACCTTTGGATCTAGAAGTTTCTCTGTTCTTTGATGCCCCATTGGTTGCCTTAAGATGTATCCTCCCCTCACCGTCCCCCACTGGTTGTTACATTGTGAGCCCCTCCTTAGCCTCCTCCCTGACATCTCCCTGACTGGTTTATGGATTGTACCCACCCATGGGTACTGACAGTGGCTGGATTTTAGGATTCAGGCACTGCCAGAGTCTGCGTGAAACACAAACGAGCAACTCTTTCATTCTGGCCTGGGAAAATCTAGAGGACGAATTCAAACAATCCTCGAGAAGTGAAAAACCATCAGCAGGTGGTGTTTTTCCAACGTGTTTACTGGCAAGGTTGTTGGCAAAGAGGTGTAGGCTCTGAATGACCAATCATATTCATTGTGCTGAAGTACTCTATAAAAAGACAATGTAGAGGAATAAAAATTTGCTCTCATTTTATCATCACATTCGAGAGTCATGTCATTATTTTTATGCCGTCTGAAAACCTTAACGACACCCACCCCTTGTGTCACCATGAGATTCTCCCAGTTTTCTGAGCGTTCATATTAAAGTAGAAGTCTTTCACCTTCTCACGCTCTCTCATATAAACAAGGAGATTGTGTTTATAAATATTACCATTGTTTTCACATTCTTCTCCAAGGAGAGGAGAGGTTGTGTGACAGTCTCTTTGACCAATGTGGTTGAGAGGTGGGAATACCACCCTCCAATCCATGGTCATTTTTCAACAAGTATATGATAGGAAGTATTAAACAAAGGGCAGAGGTTTTTCTCTGCTGCTGCTGCTGTCCCAAATTCCGACTCCGTGTGTTATTTGAGTGTGGCAAACAGCGACACCCTTGTTCCTCCCCCGTTTAAAACCCAGTGTCCAGTCATGCTTGAGGTCCTTTGTTCCTGACTCTCTGGATAATAAACTACTGGGGGAACCACACAAAGGATCCCTCCCTGTTCTTTGCCTTGTTCTTTGACACCCCACCAGCACAAAGCCATAGAGAGCAGCGACAGCCCCGCTCTTTACCGTGGTCTGGGGATGGCCACTCTTGGCATGGGCCAGATCGAGCGGCCAGCTGGGGATTTCTTGCATCACACAGGAGAAAACTGTTATTAAAATGGACACACAGAGTATTTTTGAAAGATTTGGCTTTTTCTGTCCCCTCACCTTGTTTAAGAAACGTCTGGGAATGTTTCTGAATTATGTTTTGTCCCCTCTTCCCTGGTTCTCTTCGAGAGCAGCGTGAGTGGGAGTATTGAACGGATTTGATCTCACTTTAGAGGGAGAGTGTTACATCTTCAAAGAGGGCTGTTTTTCTTCAGAAAGGTTAATCAGTCATTGAAGTTAAAGTAGTGCCAGTGAATACCAAACTGTAAAGACTGACTGTAATTTCCATGAGGTGTATTAATAGAGGTGATAAAAGAAATTGTAGCCACGTTGCGATTTTGGTGCTAATATTTGTTCTGTGACACGTCTAGAGAGCTGGGTGAAACGGAGCTGACAGGAAGGATGGAGAGACACAATTTACAAGGGATGGAGGGACAGGACACAGGGAATGGCTTCAAACTGACAGAGAACAGGCTTAGATGGGGTATTGGGAAGGAATTGTTCCCTGGCAGGGTGGGCAGGCCCTGGCACAGGGTGCCCAGAGCAGCTGTGGCTGCCCCTGCATTCCTGGCAGTGCCCAAGGCCAGGTTGGACACTGGGGCTGGAGCAGCCTGGGACAGTGGGAGGTGTCCCTGCCATGGCAGGGGTTTGGATGGTTTTAAGGTCTCTTCTAACCCAACCCATCCTGTGATTCCATGGTCCCATGATTCCATGATTCTTGTCATCTTCAAGTGTAGTTTTACCTGGAGGTGTGAAGATCCACTGAAACAAGGGTTCTCAATAACATAATGATGATTTCTGCAGCAAATATTTTTTAACAACTCTGTGCCAAGCAACTTCAACACTTCTTGCAATTTGGCTACTTCCTCATGTCCTTATAGCTAGATTCTTCAGTTGTGCTTTTGTACATTTAAGTGCACATGATGGAAAGGACTCTTATCTTGTGCTAAGTCCTCACCTGGTGAGAACAAAATCAGAAATCTATGACATTATCCTACATAGTTTATAAATGCTAGAAATTACTCCAGTGACCTCCCAATCTAGGTTTGATTATTTGGGTTTTTCTACTTCTACCCATGACTCATGAGTGCTTGCTGGGAGGTGGGAAGGAGTGCATTATTCTCCAAAATTTATTTGTTCTGAAAGAACTTGCTGAGATGAATCACCTGGCTTGACTTTGTCCTCTGCTTCCTTGTGTGACTCCAGCAGCTCCAAGGGACAGACATCCTGGTCAGGATGACCATTGGTGTTAGAAAATCCATTTTAGAGGAATTAAATGCTTTTTTTTCATAACCCTGCCACATTTCTGTGTTGCACCAAATTCTAATTCATGGCATATAAATCACCTCACCTCCTGAGCTGAGTGTGTGCTGATGGCTGCTCCACCAGAGAAGAAATGGCCAATTATTTACTATCAAACTTAATGGCTTGCCTGAATAAAACATGTGTTAGGAATTCTCTGTCCCAACGTTAGCAAGAACCTGTCACCAAAGGCATTGTTTTCTCCCAGGGCTGCCTGTCACAAAAAGCAGAATGCGGCGGCGTGCTCAGTCTCCGTGACTCAGCTGTCAAAGTTTTATCTCCTGTGCACACAAGAAATATTATTTGTGTAATGAAGCTAATAAGCACGTATCAGGAAGGTTGTATTTCTCCCAGAGATGAAGCAAAAACAGTAGTTACAACCCTCACCATGGCAGTTCTGTAAAATTCCAGGCACAGAGGAAATGTTTCTTCTGCGGGAACACGCTGTAAAGCAGAGGAAATGCCAACAGTGCTGGTTGTTTCCAGGCCCTGAAGCCAGCTCCAGCTGAACAGGAGCTGTGTGAAAAACAGTTTACAGACCAAGGAAATGGACCTGGAGGTATTTCCAAGCCAAAATAAGAAATGTCCATGCTGCAGCAGTGAATGAAATGCTGCAGCTATTAATCTTCATCAGTGGAGTGTGTGACTCTCGCTGTCCCTGTTGCAGATGGAACATCTTTATCCTAACAAAAGCACAGTGAAAGCAGGAATGTGCTGTGACTCTTTGATGGGAATACATGGCCACATCCATAATCTCCACTTCCAGTGTCACTCCTGATCCATAACTGGAAAACTCCAGCACTGAAATCATAATGACATTTTATCCTAGGCGATTAAAATGTGTGTTGATCCTAATTTTATGTTATTTTCCATCCCACTTGGTTTTTTTCTATTTAAGGAGTGCTCCATCAGTGGATGCCCCTGTCTTTAGGAGCAAGTAATTTTGCATTTTAAATACTTTCTGGTTTAATTGTGTTCATCATCAAAAGCAGCACACATAGATATCTGGGTTTACAGCTACCCACAGTGTTTGTTCTGTGCAGCAGTGCACGGCTTGGAACAAGTTAGATAAGAGATAAGGGACCAAGTGGCATTAGATTGTACAGATAATGCCAATGGGGTGACCTGGGTGTCCCTGCCCATGGCAGGGGGATTGGAAAGAAATGATCTTTAAAGTCCCTTCCAAGCCAAATCATTCTGTGAGTCAACGATTTTATTCAAGCACAAGAAAAAAATACTGCTACATAGGAATTAAAATCAGGGTGTGATTTCAAATTTCACATTCTAGGCCACAAAAAGTCTTAAAATTCAATGTTTTTGTGAGAAAACTGGTCCAGTTCCTCATGGTTTGGAACTTATATTTTGATATGTTGATCTTTTTAATGGGCATGTGCTCCCCAGAAGCTTGGTTATCTGTCTTGTAAGAGGGCAGCAAGTCTGGTGATACAAATAATCCCATTTGAGAAATTTTAAATTTCCTTGTATCAGTACATTTTGTTTTTCTAGTTCCTTGAAGAAGACTTGGGATTAAAAATACGTGTGGCAGCCATCATTTCCTTCCACTCCCGGTGTTGGTTCAGACTCTGTGCTCATTTCTTTTGAAATAAACCAGCTGTGGTTTTGTTGTAAAGCAGAATCCCATTAAGGAAAACTAATTGGTTCACCTTTTAATCAGGATTCATGGAAGATTATTGTTTATCAGTTCGCTACCAGGAACAGTTTTGACTTCTTAATAAATCTACAAATTAGATATGAGGTGGGGATATGTTTTTACTTTTTCTACACGTGAATCAGAATAGCTTCTGCCTACTCCTTGTGGGAAAATAATGCAATGATGTGGCCTCATTTTAGCCTCATCACTTTTGATTGTTCTGCTCATTTTAAATGACAGACAGATGACCTGTTAACACCTTCTACTGGTTCCATTCCAGTGATCAAAACTGCAGCAACCTTGCTCAGCATTTTCCATTAGGGAAGCAGTTACAGAGGTTAATTCACTTACAGCCTGCAGCGCCATTCCTGCCTCTTTAAAAGTAAAAAATTAATGCAGTCATAACCTCTGAAGAATCAAATACGATCGTGAGTCTCCACTCCCACTCATTTCATAAGCCTGTCTCTTCAAAATATTCTTTTACTCTCCATCAAAATGCTATTTATTGTCTCTCTCTCCGTAGACACAGTTATTAGACATTTCACATATAATGCCTCATACATTTTCCCACTCACAGGGCTTTAAGCTGGGGGAGGGCTGAATAACAAGTAGGAATAGATGAAACTAATGGCATTAACACTATACTGGCATAATAAAAGCTGTTTTAAATGTCTTGAGATGTAAAACCATAAAATATCTTAATGTGAACTGAATAGAAACAGTCTTTATCTTTTACAGCTGTTTTTATAAACGAAGAGACCTGTTATTTAGCAATTAGGCCCTACAGTAGTAGTTTGCCATACCTGGTGATTTCTTGGCTTTAACAACACTCAGATATTCTTTTTTATTTTTTTCCCTTCAAGACAATTAAGTGAACTCCCAGGCTTCAGCTTTCTAGACGTGCCCAAATAAAGAATATTTGGTACTTCGCTTAGCCTGAATTTTGGGTTGCTCACTACCTCTGAAAAGTGGGACATTCTGCCTTGAATATTTAAATATTGATGTCAGAATTGAGCAGGTTGGAGTATTTCAGGTTTTGGAAGTGGGTTTTTTTTTGTCAAATGTGTGAAAAACTGGGACGTTTTCAGGCATGCAGTGCTTTCAGCAATCACACGTGTTCGTCAGCCTACGTATCTCCGGTCCGGAAAGGGAGCTGGGGATAGAAAGGAGGTAAAAGGGAGGACAGCACGAGCAAGATGCATCTCCTCCTTCCAAAATATCCCAGAGGAAGGGAATTCTCACATCTACCCCAGAGCACATCCAGTGGAGATGGTGAACCCTGGTTATTTCTGCATGCCACAGGACACACTTTCTCTTTCATTCCCTAAAATACTTGAAGAAATCTGGGTTTGCTCTGCTGCACAGTGACACCTGAACACAACCACGTTTCTCAAAGGAAAATTAAATATTTCCATGCCCAGCTATGGATAGCAGGATATTGCTACACACTCAGTTTTCCCTGGAGCATGAAAACAAAATCAGACTAGCAAGAGGGATTAGTTTTGGGAGTTGGTTGTCTTTTGTAAAGCGAGAGAGATTATTTCAGGGAACAATTCCATGTCAAACCCTGGCTCAGTCACTCTGGATCATCTAAGAGAAGCCTGTCTTTCTCCAGGAATTCCAGGCTAGCCTGAGAAGATCCAGCAGCAATGCTGGGTGCCTGCAATTAGGTACAACGAACGCTCCCCATCACACTTGTTGTTATTTCCCAGGGCACTAAAAGTGGGCATTTTCAGCTTCCCAGCAACATCAGCTGCTGCAGAGAAATCTGCAAAATACCTGCCACCAGCTTTGAGACAGAACTTCATGTAGAGAAGACCTCTCTTTAAAGGATGGGACCATATGGCCCAGCACCCCAGATTGAAGCTATATAAACTTATATAAGCTTCTGCTGCTGCTGAACACCACACAGCCTCAGTCTAACTAAGGAACAGCACTTTGTTCAGAAAAAAATTGCCTGGATATGTAACTGGCACTAATTTTCACAAAAATGATGAGAATTGAGGTTAGTGAGGACTCCCATTTGTCAGCAACTTAGCACATTGTGAAACAATTATCCTCTTTGCTCAGAATCCTCCAAGCAAAGCAATCTGAGCTCCTGGAGGTGCAGTGTATTGTGAATTTGGCAGAAGCAGTTCCTCAATTGTCATGAATAGGTAAGGAGGGAATGATTAATCTGTCAATTAAATTTGGACATTAATCCCCATCTGCTAGGCAGAAACTGTTTGTTGGTTTGGGGTCTTTTTTATTAAATTGAATTGAAATTGATCATGAATCACAGAATCCCAGAATATTTTGGATTGGAAGGGTCCTCAAAGCCCACCTAGTGCCACCCCTGCCATGGCAGGGACCCCTCCCACTGTCCCAGGCTGCTCCAGCCCCAGTGTCCAGCCTGGCCTTGGGCACTGCCAGGGATGCAGGGGCAGCCACAGCTGCTCTGGGCACCCTGTGCCAGGGCCTGCTCACTCTCACAGGAAATATATCAATATACTACAATGTATCTGATATTCCTGACTGAAATGGGGATCCATTTTCTGACTCAGCTTTGTCTTTTCGTGCTGATTCTGATTTTTTTTTGCATTTTTGGTCTCAAATAAATAGCTAAGCCAAAGCATGATTTGAATTTACAGACTGCATGCCAATAATCAAGCAGTGCTGGGGTGTGCCCTTGATCAGGTTGCTGGAGGTGACCTCGGCTCTTGCAAAGCTGTATGAACATCTGGGGAAACATCTGGAGAAGCAGGAATAGAGAAGTGCATCTACCTATCCCCAGGAGCAGCTGAGGGAGCTGGGGGAGTTCAGCTGGAGAAAAGGAGGCTCAGGGGGGACCTCACTGCTCTACACAACTCCTGACAGGAGGGGCAGTGAGAGGGGTCAGGCTCTGCTGCCGTGTCCCAGGCAAAGAATGAGAGGAAATGTCCTCAAATTGCACCAGGAGAGGCTCAGATTAGATATGAGAAACATTTTTCTGCCCTGCCAGAGTGGTCATGTATCAGAATAAGTCACTCAGGGAGGTTTGGAGTCACTGTGGGAGTGCTCAGGAGGAGTCTGGAGGTGGCCCTTGGCGACAGGGTTTAGGGTGATGCTGCTGCTGCTGCTGGGGTGGCACTGGGTGATCCTGAAGGGCTCTCCCAACCCTGATGATTCTGTGTTTCCATGAGTGATACTTTACTGACATTTGCCCAGTCTCAGGTTCATTTCTCAGCTTGTTTTCCATGAATGTGTTTCAGGAGCCTCCAGAGCTTGAGACCCTGACAGAGAAGATGGTGTCTGAGGAGCCTGACACGGGGACACTGCTGTGATCTCTGCAGTGTTTGTGGTACATGTTATAAATACATATTATATATTTGCTTTTCACAAATATGAACATGAATATGTATAATGTTGGAAAACTTTGCTGTATTAATATAGCTTCTTTCATTTCTGCTATTAACAAAACTTAGAAATGGTGGTGTGATGAATGCATGTATTTCTTAGGCTATAGCATAATATTAAAATAGAAACTATGCGATGTAAAAATGCTTTTTGTAGCTAACTCAGAGAACAGTAAAGATAATCAGGAAATTCTTCACATTATCCTATCTGGATGAAGATAACAGCGACAGACACCAAAGGAACAATTTATTGCCTCTCTAATTATCAGGGAGTATGGGGACAGAGTGGAGCCACAAGGAGAAATGGAATGGGGGCAGCTTGGGAGTTGAAATGAAACAAAAGAATGTTGGAATAACACATGAGGGTCTATGAATGTGCAACATGCTGGTGCATTTAAAGAAGTGTTTCTGAGATGATAAGGTATGCTCTTGGCTGAATGCCAGGCACCTGGCCATTTAACTATTTGCTTTATTCTGTCTCCTAATTGTCTTTTTCCTTAATTATTATTAAACTTAAATTTTACTAAGAAAGTGAATCTCATTTTTTACATACAGGACACTGGTTTTCCCTGCCAGCAATATCATCTCAGTGTCCTCACACTGCTGGGCATGCACAGAGTCAGCCAAATTTCCTTCCAAGGGCAGAGCCCATCTGCAGGAGTGTTTGTGCTGTTTTGAAGAACACAGAGGTTATTCTTTCTGTTAAATGTCCTTATGAATTGAACCCATCCCAGATGTGTCCACTGGAGCTTTGAGGCAGTGCTGGTGCTCTGTTTTCAGTAAGATCGTGCTGTTACTTCCTTGTGGTGGTATGTTTTTATTTATGAGTTCTTTGAATGGTTGGTCCCTGTTCTCTACTCAAATAGATGGTTTCACCCAAAGTTATCTCCTCCCTCTCCTGGTTATCAGTCAATCCCCAAACCCTGCCCCTCTTTCCAGAATGTCCCATGTCAATCCTCCCTTGAACCGCCCCCCTGCCGGTTACCCCACCTACTTGGTTGTCAATTTATGTTTATTCCCTCCCCCAGTTCTGGAAAGTTCTATGCTGTTCAGTGCCCCATTGGGTTGTTCAAACTGCACCCTCCCCCTGTGTTCTCCCATTGGCTCCTGTTTTTTAAGTCCCTCCTTGAGCTCCTCCCATTTGTCCTTGACTGGTTCGTGTATTGTACCCTCCCCTTGTTCCGCCCCCGCTTAAAAACTTGGCTCACAAGCACTGTAACTGCCTTTGGTCCCTGACTCCCGCAAGAATAAACGCTCTGAGACTAGTACTAAAGACTTCTCTCATTTCTTTTATCTGAGTCCTTGGCAATTTACATCCAGGGTGCTTTCTCTTTCAGAGCAGCAGCCCTGCTCTACCACCATCCTGATCTGTAGTGGTCGGGAGGTGGCCGCTCTTGGCACTGCCCAGGAAGGGGCTAGCCAGGGGTCTGTCTAGGCTCAGTGTCACCTCCTTTGTGTCCACAGCATCCTCCTCACGGTTTCTGATAAGAATTTAAATGACAACGTAAAATTTCATCTACATTGCACATGTTGGCTGCAAACCTTAGCCCAGCAAGCCTCCTAACCTGCTTTTACAGCCAAACCGTGGGGGGAGATGCATGCCCAAGGACCAGCCAAGCCAAGTCTTGCCCCGCTGCAGCTGCTGAGCTGTTCCTGCAGGAGAAGGAAGATTCCAGCACAGATTTAGTCACCAACCCGTATATGATTTGTAAACGTGTCCCAAACCCTTTTTTCTGCTGGCAACTCCAGAAATTGCAGCTGTAAGACAATTGGCAAAGCTCAGGCTTCACTTCAAACTGTCATCTGTTGATTTATTACTTTTGTAAGGATGCAGCTGCTGTGTGACCACTCCTGGGTTGTAGGAACTACTGCTGGAGGTAGTTCAGCAGCTTCTGGTACCCTTGACTTTGCGTAAGTGGGGCTGTTCCTCATCACTTCTCTGCTGCTGCAGCTGATCTTCATGTCCCCAGTGCCCGGATGTCTTTTGTCATTCTGCCCTTTTGTCCCTCTGCCTGGTGCCCAGGCTGCACATTGAGGGGGACAGAGGTTCACCCAGAAGGTGATGAGACAATCTTGTTCCTCTGCAGAGATGTTCAGCTCTGAACAAATGAGACAAAATTGCGAAGGCCTAGAGACGGTCAGCAAACAGGAGTCCAGAATCAAGGGCAGGGATAACATCTGACAGCTTTTTGGCCAGGGGTGTAGTGCCAGGTGCTGATCTGTGATCTTTTGGGAATTGTCTCCATCTCTGATCCTGTGGAGCTGCCAGTTCTCAGGAGAGGGGCTGCTGCTTCTTGCAGGTCCCAGTCGAGGAGGGGACCCTGCTTGGCCAACCACCCCACAGAAGGGGAACCCACGACCTGTGTGCAGGACCTGCATTTAAAAAAAACTCCTTGGAAGCACCAGAGCCCTGACTTCAGGTGTGTGCCACGTTCTCCTGTGGGTGTGGATGCATCCTGTCTGCTGTCCCCTCTGCTGTCCCCTCCACCTTTCAGCCGCTGTGACCTTGCAAGTGCAAGCATGGCACAGCAAGGAGGGCTGAGTGCTGGGGCTGCTGCTGCTGCTCTTTGCTCTCTTTCAAGCCCAGCTGGATCCCTTTGCTCTCCTTTCCTCCCTGCACATCACATCCTAACATTTGCCCTGAAATTACAGAGCTGCTCAGGAGACACAATGATGAGAGCAGCACAGAAGTCCACACTGCTTTGTGAATTTGTTTTCCCTGAGTGCCAGAGGACTGTAAAGCAGCACCAGGTACAGGCTGCAGACTGACTTCCTTTGGAGCACTGTGCCTGTGTATCACAGAAATCCCACTTTGAACCTGGATATTAGGGCTGTGAATGTGGCTGCTTCCTACTAATTCCCCACCTCCCTGCAGCACTGTGCCTTGTCACAGTGGGACGTGGCATTAATCACTGCTGTACTTCACCTGGAGCCTCATTTAATAGGGTTTTGTTGAAGAAGTCAGAAAGCAAAACCCAGGTAGCTTTCCAATTACAAAACGCCTCAGTGATGTGCATCCCAGCTTAGCCAGTGTGCTCTTTTCTTCCTTTCTTCACTCTTTTTTTTTTTTTCTTTTCTTTTTTTTTTTTTTTTTAGCAAGGCATTTGGGTTTTTCACAGCATTTAATTGCCTTCATCAAGAGAGATGTTAATTGTCGGTAATCATTGCTTGTCCACATGAATGAGCAAGGAGAACCGCACTATGCTGCTGACAAGCCCGTGGGCTTGGCAGAAAAGCTCTAGGAATCACTTACTGAGGGAAGAAAAGCTCGTGTTGCTGCACTATTTGGTTTGCTTCCATTCCCTCATTTGTCTGAAATGTTTACTGAGCACAGCCATGCTTGTCTTGGAGGATGGAACCAGGTAATTTTCGTCTCTTAACTCTCTTTTTTGCAATTCTCTGCTCTGGCCTCAGGAACTGCAGCACCATGAGAGCAAAGTGGTGTTCACAGATTCCATCAAGTCCAGATTTTGTGTGGTTGGGGGTTTTCTTTGGGTGATTCTGCCCTGCTCAGGTGAGGCCCCACCTGCAGAGCTGCCCCAGCCCTGGAATTCCCAGCACAGGGAGGACGTGGAGCTGCTGGAGAGAGCCCAGAGGAGGCTCCAGGATGAGCAGAGGGCTGGAGCAGCTCTGCTGGCAGGAAAGGCTGGCACAGCTGGCATTGCCCAGCCTGGGCAGGAGAAGCTCTGGGCTGAGCTCAGGGTGGCCTTGCAGGGCCTGAAGAAGCCCCAGGAGAGCTGGAGAGAGACAATTGCCAGGGGCTGCAGGGACAGGAGCCAGGGAATGGCTCCCAGTGCCAGAGGGCAGGGCTGGATGGGCTCTTGGGAATCAGGAATTGTTCCCTGGCAGGGTGGGCAGGCCCTGGCACAGGGTGCCCAGAGCAGCTGTGGCTGCCCCTGCATCCCTGGCAGTGCCCAAGGCCAGGTTGGACACTGGGGCTGGAGCAGCCTGGGACAGTGGGAGGTGTCCCTGCCATGGCAGGGTAGGAATGAGATGATGATCTTCGAGGTTCCTTCCAACCCAAACATTCCATGATTCTGTGGCACTGTCAAAGTACAGATGACATGTGGGAACTTTGGATGCTGAGAACTTTGGGCTCTCTGTGCTGACAGGCACAGAACTTCAGGGAAGCACTGCATTTGACCTGAGACCTTAAAATAGCCTTCCAAAAATGAGTGATAGTACTGGGGTCATGGGGATGTAGTTTGGATAGTATTGTGTGACCTCACAGGGTGAAAAACTTAGATTTGGGATTTTAGTGTATGATCATATATGGGAGCCATGATGGAGAACTTTGGGTGTGGATTAGTTGTCTTTTTGCACCTTCTTCTTCGTTCTTCTTCATGAATCCGGGTGGTTTTCTGTTATTGGGTGAAAGAGGTCCGCATTGCAGGTTTCAGGTGATCACAATTGGATTAGAAGCATAAATAATATAGATGTCAACAGCTTATTGGATAATTGGGACTTAAATAGCCTTGAATAGACACTGTTTTGGCTCACTTTCTGGACTTGTTAGAGAGAACTCACATCTCCTGACTTTGTAATAGATAAGGATAATAAATTTCACAGTGAGACTTCGCAAACAACGTCTCCTGAGTTTTATTTGTCCTGACCTTGGAGCAGGAAAATAGCCAGGAATTCCAACAGTGACACCAATTTCATAGATCACAACAGACCAGAGCTTGTCTGTCATGATGGGCACGTCTTGGAGCTCGCGAGGTCTGAGCTCCTGGTGGGGATGTTATAAATGAAAAGGTCCCAAAAACATCCAAGTTAAAATTTAGCAGCAATTTTTAATTGAGATGAATATAAGTAAGTGAAAGGATACATTCAAATAAAAATGTATTCCATTCTTTATAAAAGTAATTTAGCAGTGAATGGACTCGGTGGTATCAATAAAACATAAGCAAAAGGCAGGCTGGCCGGGCTGGGGTACATGTGCAGGATTCAAGACCCTACTCCATGTACGAATCAAAGCCTATTTCATTTATACTTTTATACTGTAGTTAACACCCCATCTCCTCCCATCTTTGATTGTCTCCTCCCAGTTTCCGTTCTTGAAATCTGCGTCACCTTCTTCATTACGCATGCTCCTGTTGCTGTTTGAGGGTCTTCAGACTCTTTTGGGTGGTTTTTTGATGAAGGTTTCACTCCTCTCCTTCTTCATGTCCTTTGTTTAACCCCACAAGTTACACATGTGTGCCAAGCTAGTGTTCCAATAGATCTTTAAAAAAAAAAATCTGGATTTATCTCAATTTTCCTGAACTCATCCCAAACCTTTTTTTAGCATCTTCAATGACATTACTCCCTACTAACTGTCCTTGGTCTTGTATCCTGTTTTTCATGGTATTATGTCAAGGAGGGGGGCCCTTCCTTTTATTTCTGAAGTTAGTTTTATTAATCCTGCTAATATTGATTTAAGTTATAATTTAACACTTACCTATAAAGTTACAATTTTAGCACTACTCTGTTAATATTAAGTGATATTAAGTATATATAAAGTTACAATTTAGCATGAACCATATTCATTTATTACAGGGGCACTACCCCCAGAGCCCTGAGATTCCCGAGCAGTCGCCAAAGGATTGGTGCAAGAAAGGAGCAGAGTGGGCCTCGCTTGTAGGTCCAAAAATTGTTTATTGAAGGAACACAAAGCCTAACATAACTCGAACCAAGTGCATGGGCGAGGACCTCGATTAAAGGCAGTGTTGTGGTTTTTAAGGGGAAGGGGTAAGGGAGGAGTTTTGGGGGTTAGGAACCAATAACAAAGGAATCGGGGTGGAGCACGAGGTGAGGTGACAGAGCTTAAAGCAATCGGGGAAAACAGAGGGAGGATACAACTTTAATTGAACCAATGGAACATCGAGTGGAACAGAAACTTCTAGGCTTAGGGGCAGGGTTGGGGAAGGATTGACACCTGGTAGGTGGGGGTAAAGGGTAGGCGCTAGGGCAGATTGACAAGGAGGTGAAGGAGAAGAGAACAAGGGCCAAACTAACTACAGGAGAGTTGGAACAAACCATTAGGGCTGCTGACAAACTACAATACAATAGGAGGGGAGGGTTACGAAGCAGTTTACAGAATAAAGGAATGTAATAAAAACACACCGCAAAACTTGTCTTTGCAGTCTTATGTAAAATAAATCAAAGCTTTTGTGAGGCAAACCCACTTCTCTGCTCTGTACAGAAATTCCTTCCACAGGAAAGGTTTAATGATGGAAAACCAGACCTGATACTTCTCAGATGCAGAAATACTTTGGGAATTACAGGGCATTTGGGGTCACAGTCGCTGCTGCAGCCGAGGTCTGTTGGGGCTGGCACTGCTGGGAAGCCAATTAGGAAGGATTTTTGTCTGGTTGCAGCAGCCTGGGGATAGCTTTAACCTGAGCTCAGCTGGCTCTGCTTCCCCAGGGAGAGCATTCCCGCTCTGGATAGTGCCAGCACACGTGTGCTGCCCATTCTCCTCACCTGGCTATTCACAGCTGGCTGCTGGGGCTTGAAGAGGCTCAGGGAGGGAGAGGGAATGGGTTTGCCAGAACAAGGAATTTTCTGGCTCCTTTTGCCACAGAGAATCAGACTGATCTCTGATGTGTGTCCTGGTTTTACCAAATCCTCCAAAATTGTTGGGATAAACCCCTCCAAAATCGTCTTTTTAGTGTTAATGAGTCAGGCCTGACTTTATCCTCGGCCAGGGTTTGTGTCTGGCCTCCAGACACACGTAGACAAAAACCTTTTAATTTATCCATTTATAGCAAACAAGGAAATTAATGTTCCTCCTTCTAAATAACTGTTTGGGTTTTGCAGGGCCTGGTTTTTGGTAGTGGGGGCCCCGCAGAGGCGGCTGCTGTGAGAAGCTGCTGGAAGCTTCTGCCACGTCCAGCAGAGCCAATCCCTCCTGGCTCTGAAGGTGGCCAAGGCTGGGACAATGACAGTGGTGGGTAACTCCTCTGTTACAATGTATTTAACGAGAAAATAAAAAATAATAGTGGGGCATGCACTATATTTTCCTAGCTAGAGAAGAGGAGGAGGTGAGAACATGAGAGGGAAACAACATGGACACACCAGGGTCAGTGGAGAAGGAGGGGCAGGAGGTGCTCCAGGTGCCGGAGCTGAGATTCCTCTACAGGTTGTGGTGAGACCATGGTGAAGCAGCTGAGACCCTGCAGCCCCTGGGGATCCATGGGGGATGCAGAGATCCATGCACAGCCCATGGGGACCCACAGGCACTGGGGCTGAGCAGTCGCTGCTCCCAGGACACTCCCTGGGTCTGAAGTGAAAAATCCGTCAATGGCTCGGAAAGAGGAGAAAGGAAATCTGGAGCCTCTGCTCTTCTGCATCACAAATTTTATTGGAAAACAGAAACTATTTGCTAATTTTACTTATTTACTAAATTTTATCTTAATTGATGGACTCCCAAGTAATTCTTCTTATTCTCCTTATTCTCACTTTCTGCTTCTTCTTTTCTTCTTCTACACATTTTCACATTCTACATATCCTAAAATGATTATTCTTATTACTATTCTTCTTCTATAGCTTTTTAAATTCTTACTCCTCTTCTTCTACAGATTTAAAATTCTTATTCCTATTCCTCTTCTTCTACCTAGTGCTGAATTCTTATTCCTATCACTGCTCTTATTCTTCTATGTATCTTTAAATCATTCTTCCTCTTGTCTTCGTTGTCTGTGCCATCATCTTCACCTTCTTCATCTCTGTCTTCTTCATTGTCTTTGTTGTTATGAACAAGTTTATAAGTTTATCAATTGTTACCATGTTCTGTTAATTGTTAAATGTTACCATGTCAAATGTTGATCACCAAGACGAATGCACAGACTGTTAATCCCCCATGTTGTTAATTATCCTAACCAACAGTCCCTTACCTGTATCCTTTTTCCATCAGGTATAGACTCTGCTCCCCAAAATGGTGCACAATATGCAAATGGAAGGACACTGAGGCACTGGGTACTACTCAGAAATAAAGAACCCCTTAAGGCAATGAGCCAGTGTAAAATCCAGGACTAGAAACAGTACGCCTAGACTGGCGTAGCAGTGGAGGAGATAAAACCACCAACCAAAACAACTCCACTATGTCACCATGACCTAAACAGTTCTTCATCTGCAGGACACCCTTAAGAAATGAGCTCAAATGATCTTCCTGGCACGCCTGCTGTGTAGCAGAGCTGCCCACCTCCTCCTCCTTGTCACCTAAGGGAGCAGCGGCGGTGTGCACGACCCCTCAGGTCCCCCACCCAGAGCTGATTTCTTAATAAAGGCATTAAAAAGGAGCAAGTCTCCTTGCCCTTTTATTTCATTTGTCATCTTCTTTGTTTTCCTAAGTCTTCATCTTTGTCACTGCCTTTGTTGTCTTCATCTCTGTTGTCATGGTTGTCTTCATCATCTCTGTGCCATCTCTGCCTTCTCCGTGCTCCTGTTCCTGTTGGTTCCCCGATGCCATCGTTCAGGGTCCCGTGGGTGCCACAGCCCTGCAGGGAGGGCGGCTCTGGAGCAATGGCTGCTGTCAGAGCCGTGTCTGTGCTACTCCCTGGGCTGTGGCCTCAGCCAGGAACCCCGGAACAGCCCCTGCAGAGCCTGCAGCGCCCGCCTGAAGCGGGAGGGACGGCTCCTGGGGGCAGCCGGCTGCCCATGGAGGGCCTGGGTGGGAAACTCCGCATGTCCCACGAGGGCTTGGCCTTGAAGGGGGGCAAGCCCAGCAGAGAGCGGCCCTGGGCTGTGCAGCTCTGACGCCCAGTCCTCAACCCAGGTCTCACAAGGGACAGGCAGCAGGAGCCTGTCCCCCGCAAAAACTCTCAGTCTCTGCTCATTGTCTTCTTCCGGGGGCATCTCCAGGACGCTCAGCTCGTCCCACTCATCCTCCTCAGGGACCAAGGGCTTCATCCAGATGCCAGAGTTGGACCTGACTTCCCGGGGGTCCTGTGCCAGCTCTGGGTCAATGTCGTCCTCCCAGCTGGAGTGCGCAGAGAATCCGTGGTTGATCCCACGGGATGTGTTGTGGCCAAGGGACGCTTCCTCTTGGGAAGGGGCTTGGCCAACGTGTTTTTCCCAGTTGGAAACTTTTTCCCAGGTGTTGATGTCTCCCTGGGACAGGTCCTGCTCCATGTTTTCCTCCCGGTCTGAGAGTTCCTGGAGCAGCTCTTCCTCCAGGTATTCTTCCCAGTCTGAGTGTTCCTGGGAGTTGTTGACTTCTCCATGGGACATCTCTTCCTCCGTGTGCTCTTCCCAGTCTGACACTTCCTGGGACAGTTCCTGCTCCACGCACTCTTCCCCGCAGGACCCTCCTTGGGAGCTGTTCCTTTGTCCCTGCGACAGCTCTGCGTTGTGCTCACCTTCCTGCTGCGAAAGCCCTTCCTCCATGTGGCATTTCCCAGGCACGGGGCGCTGCTCCCTTTGGCCTGGAGCTGCTCCTGCTGTCCCCTCTGTGCCCTCGGGGCTGGGGGAGCCGGGCCCGGCCAGGGAACAAGGCTGGGGCTCATCTCCCTCTTCCACCACGGGGCTCAAGCGATTGTTCCCAGGGCTGAAGGTGATGTCCGCCTCCCACGGGCACGGCTCTGGGGCTCTGTACTCTGCCCGAGGGGACACCTCCGTGTCCGAGTCATATTCCCCCTGGGACATGTCGGGGTCACTGGCGGAGTCCCAGGGACTGTCCCAGTCTGAGGCGTCCTCGTCGCTGCCTTGCTGTGCCCGCATTGACCACGCCGATGGCCGCTGCTGCTGCTCGCTGAGGGCTCCCAGCGGGACGGGCCAGGGGCTGAGGGGGCTCTGCGGGGCGGACCCCGGGCTGAGGGGGCTCTGCGGGGCGGGCCAGGGGCTGAGGGGGCTCTGCGGGGCGGAGCCCGGGCTGAGGGGGCTCTGCGGGGCCGACCCCGGGCTGAGGCGGCTCTGCGGGGCGGGCCAGGGGCTGAGGGGGCTCTGCGGAGCGGGCCAGGGGCTGAGGGGGCTCTGCGGGGCGGACCCCGGGCTGAGGGGGCTCTGCGGGGCGGGCCAGGGGCTGAGGGGGCTCTGCGGGGCCCGCCCCGGGCTCTGCTCCCTCTCACACGGGCCTGCTTCTCCCGTTTCCACATCCGTGCATCGCTCCAGCTCCCTCCGTCCCTGCGGCTGCCGCCCGGATCCCGGGATCTGCAGCAGGGCCCGGCACACGATCTCACAGCTGAGGCGCCGGGACAGGCGCCGCAGAGCCGAGCTGAAGCCCGGGGGGACCGTGCTCTGTGCCCCCAGGGATGGCAGCTCCTCGCTGGGCACAGGAGAGGCGCTGGGCAGGGCAGGAGCCGCCTCTGCTGCCGCCTCTGTGCCCTCGGGGCTGGGGGAGCCGGGCCCCGCCAGGGAACACGGCTGGGGCTCCTCATCCGCCTCCTCCATCACGGGGCTCAAAGGTTTGTCCGCAGGGCTGGAGGTGACATCCTCCTCTCCGGCCCCAGCGTCTGCCCCTCGGGACAGCTCCGTGTCGCCGCTGTCCCTCGCTGGGGACAATTCCGGCTCTCTGCGGTGTTCCCATGCAGACACGAGGGAGTGCAAATCTTCTTCGCTTGGTGAGAGTTCCTGCTCCATCTCAGGTTCCCCCTGGGAAAGCTCGCGGGCCATGTCACCAAATGTCCCCGTGTCCTGCTCGGTGTGTGACAGTGGCAGGTCTGACCTGCCCCTGCTCCCACCCACTGCTTGCTGAAGGTCGGGTGTGTGGCCAGCTGGGCACGAGGCCAGGACTCCAGGACTCGGAGGTGGCTTTGGTGGCTTTGTCCTTGTCTGTCGCTCTGGGCTGGTGGCACAGACGGATCCCGGGAGTTGCTTCCTCCTTGCGGAGTGGCTGTCCTGGGACTGGGCACCCTGTGGTCAGCCAGGCCAGGGCTCTATGAGATCACAAGGGTCTCTGGCCACCAGCGTGTCCCATGTCACAAAGGGCCCCCACACAGAGCGCCCGTGTCACCAAGGGCCACCCCGGTACCCCAACACCAGCAGGGAGAGCCAGGAATGGGCTTGAAGCAGGCCTGGCCTTGGGGACTGTTTGGGTTTTGCAGGGAGTTTGTTTGGGTTTTTGTCACAGAGGACGCTGCTGTGAGAAGCTGCTGGAAGCTTCTGCCATGTCTGGCAGAGCCAATCCCTGCTGGCTCTGAAGGTGGACATGCTGCTGGCCAAGGCTGGGCCAGTGACAGTGGTGGGTAACTCCTCTGTTATAACGTATTTAATGAGAAAATCAAAATTAATAGTGGGGCACGCACTGTATTTTCCTAGGTAGAGAAGAGGAGGAGGTGAGAACATGAGAGTGGAAGAACGTGGAGGCACCAGGGTCAGTGGGGAAGGAGGGGCAGGAAGTGCTCCAGGTGCAGTAGCTGAGATTCCTCTACAGGTTGTGGTGAGACCATGATGAAACAGCTGAGACCCTGCAGACCATAGGGATCCACAAGGGTTGCAGAAATCCACCCACAGCCCTTCAGGATCCACAAGGGATGCAGAGATCCATTCACAGCCCATGGAGGATCCATGGGGGATGCAGAGATCCACCCACATCCTGTGAAAGAAAAGTGTTTTTTAAGGGCTTATTTTACTTCTCATTATCCTCCTCTGACTCTGTTACTAATGATTTCACTTTTTAGCTCAAAACTGAGCTTGTTTTGCCCTTGGAGTGTTTCCTCCCAGTCCTTATGTCAGTTCATGAAGCCTTTGTTAATTTTTTCTCTCCTCTGCCCAGCTGTGGCAGGGGAGGGTGAGCGAGTGGCTTTTGTGGGTGCTTGGCGTTTGGCCAGTGTCAAATCATGACAATAACATAATTCTGTTCCATTAATTTGTGTTCAATCCTCTGTTGGTTATTGCTTTCTCACTTCTCATGCTAATTAGTCCATAGTTTTAGTATATTTTTCCAACTTTCCAATGCATACACTGAGTCTTCCTTAGTCTCTTCTTTATCTTCTGGTTTCTGCAAAATGTCCTTATGGTCCATAAATTCTGCATTCCAGGTGTCCAACCTCAATAATACACCTTTCTCTCCCAGGATTTGTTCATTGAAGCACATCAGAGTAAGTTTATCAAAACTTCTGAGTTCCAGTAATTTTCCCAAGGTGTGTTCTACAAAAGGAGCTCATGACAACTTGGCTAAATGCTGGCTAAAAGTTATGTGGGACTAAAACACTGCTTATAATTAATACGCTGGTTATGATTAATGAAAAATAAATAATTAGAACTTAATTTAAATCATTGATTAAAAAAATATGGAACAGTTATGTAATTTCCAACATTGAGATCGGGAAAGTTTGGATGTAATTCTGGAGATTTCTGACTCAAGGCATTTACAATTGCCTTTTTTAAGGGCTCATTGCCCCTTTTTTAAGGGCTCATCTGCCAGGCCTGCTGAACCCCAGACTTTCAGGCTTTGCAGTGAAAACAAGGCCATGAGGATGACTGAAATTCATAGATTTGGGTATCCACTTAGGATTTGTGTATATTTTCTAAGGAGACCTCACTTGGCACCACATCAAACACAGATTGTCCCTGAGGAAGTTGTTTGTGTGATATATCATGGTTTTCAACTGATCTTCCTTGTGGTTTTGGCTCTTACTAAATGTCTCCTTGGTAGACAAATAATAGCATCAATATCCTTTCCTGTTAGCCTTGAGATAAAGATTGAGTGGGACACCACAAAATAATACAGGAGTGCAGCAAAGCAGAACGCTCCTCCAAAATAAAGAGTACTGTAAAGAAAGGCAGGAAGGAGTTTGAAAACCGTAAAAAATAAGGACTGCACAGTGAAACAGACACTCTGATGTTCAGGACAGAACAGGTTTCAAAAACTCAGCAAAAGCAACCAGAATAATCTGCAGGAAGGTGTTATTAACATTTAGAACTTAGGGTTGATAATTCAACTGTGTAAGTGCTGCACATCAAGGTACATAATTAGATGTCCTAATTGAGGGTTTGACTGATTGCCACAGGCAGCAACACAGCTGAAACTGTGCCACTGTAAGACTGGGGTCTCTCTGCTCTCTAGACTCTGTTTTCCTGGCTTTGCTTCCTACCTGTTGTGAAATTGTAGGTTTGGATCTGGTTTAATTGCTGGGTTTAGACCTTCCCGCACCTCTCCCTGAATAGAAGCATTTTGCACGATTTTCTGGAGTACCTGGACATGAGGAAGACAAAAGGAGCTCTAAAAGCAATTTCAGGGTGGACCAGGAAGTACTCAGGTGGCACAAGAGGTTGTACAAAAATTGGAGAAAGGAAAAGACAGACTTGGTACTGAAGATGGCAGGAAGAAAAGATAAATGGAACACTGTAGGAATGAAACAGTTGTGTAGACTTTACTTCTGAATTTACACATTAGCCTTGGATATGTGGTTTAGTCAGCTAAATTTAGGCACACCCTAATGATAGCTCTTTATAAATAATTAATGGTTTTTGCTACATATGGATAAATATATTGTAAAAATGCAGTGGGAATGGTTCATCTCTGGAGAAGTGAATGCTGCTCTGCAGCTGCAGCTGCCTGCAGCAGTCAGACACAGAGATCTCCTTCCCTACAGATTTAAGCAGGTTGCATCCATTAAATCCACTGATGTATCCCTAAATTTCTACAAAAGCAGAACACCGGGTCGGAGAAAATCACATCACTTTAGTTATCAGCCTGATAATACTTGTTTGCTTTGTTGGTTTGAGCAGAGTTAGTAGATATACAAAGTCATTTGTCAGTGTTTATGAAATGCCGAATTCTGTGGCACTTGGATCTTCCCTCTGGTGTGACACTGTCTCCTCTGACTGCCAGTCCTCCTAGGGTGGAATTTATAGTTGTGCAGACACACAGCATCAAGTTAATGGGTTTCTTAAGCCTGGCCTAATCCCTGTTTTGAGTCTGTTAAAGAGTCCACTTCACCTTTTCTTTATTAGTTTTGCTCTGATGTTCAGCTTCTCCATCAGCCCCCTGGGATAAACCAGTCTGCAAGTTCAGGACAGCATCTGTGATTTGTCTTTCAAGTGCCACCTTTGGCCAAACCATCCTTAAGAGCAGCTTTTAGAAACCCTGAGCACTTTCCAGTGCTGGCAATGCAGACGCTTCAGAGAAAACATCTTCAGTTTTCCTCTTGCTCTCAGTGTGAAACAGGACTTGGGGCTTGGTTCTGCTTGGCTCTGTTGCAGGAGAGAGTGATGTTTCCTCCCTCTTGGGTGTTTCTGGACCAGGATTAAATGAAGCAGGCAAAAACTTCAGATTTTTGCCTCATACTCCTCATTCAATGCATATCTTTATCCAAAAACTTATCTGTCTTTCTGATACATAAAATCAAGCTGTGCCCAGCTTTCCTTGGCTGAGGAAAGGCAGCAAAACTTCCAGTGGACTAAAGAGTGTGGTCATAAAATCTGCCCCATTCACTGAATTTCACATCCCCTCTCCCCCAGGACCTCTGCCTGCTATAACAGCTTTATTTTACGGGGGAAAGAAGTCAGATTTCTTTCTGCCAGTGGCACCAGTGCACACCCCTGAGGCTGATCCCACTCCACCCACCTGCAGGATTTTGGGAGGCTGTTCCTTCAGGTTCTCAGCCTTGAATGGAAAAAGCAGCCCTCTGTGCACAGCTTTCCTTGTGAGCCATGGCAGAGAACACCCTCTCCCTCCTCCTGGCATCGTGGCTGCCTGCAGGGACTTTTGTTTTTTCAATAAAAGCTGTGTTTCTGCAGGTTTTCTTCTGGCTGTGCTGACTTTCCACAATACCATGTCTCTCTGGGTGATCCAGGCTGTTTTTAAGCAAATTACTCAGTCTTACCTTTCATCTTAGGAAGGGAAGGAAATAAATTGATATTTGAGCTGTCTGCTCAAGACAAAAGAAAGATTTCCTGGGTTTGTAGCATGCAGGTTTAAGGCTGTCCATCTTAGAATGTCTTGTGCAAATCTACACATTTTCCTGTGTTCTGGATAAATCCGAGCCTCTGCCATGTTTTTTTCTGCAGTTTCCAGAAGACTGTGTGGATTTAGGGCAGTCATAACCCTCTTGCACGCACCTTCCACAGAGGTTATGAGCCAAAATTATAATTTCCTCACTCCATCTCACCACTTTGGTAACCCAGAACAGCCACGTGGCTGAAAATTTCCTTCACCAAAGGGAAATTGGGAGGTTGGTGGGTAACCCTGCCACTGGTGGAAAAATCCCCCAGTCCATCTACCCACAAATCAGCAGGAATAGAATCATGATTAAGGATATATGTAAATATATCCTTAATAGAAATCTGTGTTGCCAGTACAAGGCCTTGTGGGCTTGGCTGATTTAACCATGTGAGTGGTTTACAACCATCAATAAACTGCCTCTCTTGAGTGCCTTTTCTATTCAGGATAAAGAGTTTGTTCCCACAACCACTGGGAATGGTTTTATTTACACCTGGGAATCCCACAAGAGGGAAGGAGATTTTCTGTGAGCCTTCTTAAGATCATAATTGCTGATGGGATTTGTCTTGCCTGGCTGCCAGGCTGATGTCTCATGTAAGGCAATTATCAGAGTTTCTTCCATGAGAGACAAACTGGCACTTCCAGGGGGATTTCCTCCCATCTTTAAATGAAAAAAAAATCATGAAATGAATCACACTGAAAAGGTGTTTGTACCTTATAATGAGCAGAGAAGGAATCCAGATGATTTTGCACACAGCTGGGTAGGATATTATAGGATAGATGGATAGGACAGCTCATTTTTTGAGACACGTTTATGCTTTGTTGTGATTTTTACAGGTGTATTTCCAAGCCTTGGAACTGGAAGTGATACTGGAGCTCTTTTTGGGCCAATTTTTCACTGACCCAAGAGCTTTGGTCCCCTTTGTCCCTTCTCAGGGATCATCCCAGAGCTTGGTGGAAGCCGTGGGCACTGGGGCATTATCCTGGGAGCTCTGCCAGACACAGATTGCAAGGGCTCTGTTTTCGTTCCAAGTCGATCTGGGCTCTCTCTCTGTGTGGGTCGGGGGTAGAAGACACACTGAGTTTTTGGACAATGTTTATTGTAACACCTCCTTGCTCAGCTGCTGCTTGAAATCCTGTTTTAAAATGTTGACAGACATTTGTGGCCATATCTTTAGTTTAACAGGAATAGTGAATTTCCCAGGTTAGCAGGAGACACTGGGCCCAGTTTTTTCTAGGACACAAACCATATTGGAGAAACCTCTTCTATTTCTCACAACAGTTGCAGAAATTTTAATCTGGGGCTTTTGGAAGGGCAGAACATTCCTAGCTTGATTTTGGAGTTTTCTTTTTCTCAAGCCTTGTTTGGATTTGTTGGCTTACATTTGGTGGGGTTTTTTTCATGTAGAGAATGAGAGGAATAAAACCCAAACTCTCCTCTGGGAAAACTGGAAGAATTTGAAACGGGGCCAGTGAAAGATAACAGCCATGGAAGACTGCAATACAATTACATTGTGTTAATTTGCAGACGATTATGCATATTTCTTTAAATAGTTCTGCAAAGTTCTCCCTCCACCCCAAATCAGTCTCTTCTCCTTCTTGGAACATGTAAGGAAAAAAAAAATAGTAAGAAAACCATTGTTACCCTAAACTTCCTTAAGCTGTTCAAATCCACATCTGTTGTCTAGGGAATCACCTCATTTCCTCCTAAAATCCTTTGCATTACATCCAAGCCTTCTGGTCCAGAGTGAGGGTTTAATTCAGGAGTTATTTCAGTGCTCCCTGGCTGAGATCCTGGTAATTTATACGATGTTAACAGAAAGTCACACTTGAGTGAGATGGGAGCTCAATAATAATTTAACCCCTCCACCTTTCTGCTCTTCAAACACAGGAGTGAGCGTGGCAGGGGCTGGAGGGACAGAACCAGTCAGAGGCTGCAGGTTTGGCCCAACACAGCCAAGAAGCTGGGTGGCCCTTGGGCAAATCACATCTTTGTCCTCCCAACCTTCCAGTCCCCCTTTTCCCATTCAGTTCTTGAACTCTGCTGCACTGGGAAAGGCTTTTAAACACCAGGGAGAGATCCCTCGTGTTCCACAGACAGCTTTCCTCCTCCAAGCATGTCCTTCTGACTGTACTTCTGCCAAAACCCAGACATGACTGCAGCCTTTTTTTTCGTGTTTCATGGTTTAGATTTGGACATCTGAGCTGAGAGTGAGGTGCTCATAAGAAATCTGTTTAATGACCCTTGATTGTCTGATCAGTGATCCTCTTTATAGCAGGATGTGGAGGGGAACTTCCCCTGGGATTTGTCCATGCTCATGTACAAGTTGGGTCAAAACATTTCAGGAGATCAGGAAAAGATTGCTGAACATGAGGGGGAAATCACTTTTGATTGCCTCGTTTTATTGTACATTGCTTGCTGGATGAGACTTTTTGGCCTTGGAATGAACCCTGGATTAGTTTTAGTGGAACGTGCGACCAGCTTGGAAATCAGCAATGTGAGCAGAATTTCACTGCAGCCTCTCTCCCACGGCTGGACCTGGAGAGCTGCTGTCAGCCCCAGCAATCTGTTCCATCCCAGAGCACAGAGAAACTCCCAGCTGTGGGCACTGCCTCCCCTGGGCTGTGGGAACTCCAGGATTTCTCAAAGGCAACGTGTGGATGTGCACAACGGCACAAAAAGAAGCTCTGAAAAGCCCAGAAATCCAAATATTCATCAGTTGGCAGAGCAGCCAGACAGGCAGGCTTTTTTGAAAGGGGACTTGGAGAGATATCTAACAAAATACAGAATTATAGATTGGTTTGTGTTAGAAGGGACCTTAAAGCTCATCCAGTACCACCCCTGGATGGGCAGGGACACCTCCCACTGTCCCAGGCTGCTCCAAGCCCCAATGACCAACCTGGCCTTGGGCACTGCCAGGGCCTACCCACCCTCATAGGGAAGGATTTCCTCCTAAAATCCAATCTAACCTTACTCTCTGCCAGTTTGAAGCCATTCCCCCTTGTCCATATGTAGAAGAAGAGAGGTAGATCCATCACAGCAAATATTGGAGACCTTTTCTGCAGCTTTTGCTGCCTCCCAGGTTTGCAGAATTAACAGGTGGATTACTTTATTTGATTTTTTTGGGCTCCTATCTTGGTAGGAAGAGGCCACAGGGGTGGCCCTTGTGCTGGACACAGCCAGTCCCTGGTGTCTCCAGACCCACCACTGGCCAAAGCTCAGCCCATCAGCCAAGCTGGAGAAGCCTCTGTGAAAACATATTTAGGAGAGGGTTAAAACCCAGGTGTGAGAGAGGAGTTAAAAAAGGCGTGAGGAGCAATGCAGGAGGAGGGGCAGGGGCAGGGCAGCTGGGTGGGTGGCTGGCAGCCAGGTGAGGTCACCACCACCGCAGGTGACTGTCCTGGTGGGAATTGCACTTCCAAGGTTCTTGTGTAACTGCTGGCTTTGAACTCATCCTCTCGCCCATTTGCTCTGATTTCCTCTTTCATCTCCAGAAATTGTACAAGGGTTGTCGGATTCCTCTTGCCAAACCTATCTCTGCCAAAAATGAGGAAACTTAATCACCTGCAGCTCCCCTTCTCGGAGTCTGTATCTCATTACATCCCTCTCAAGCGGTGCATGTAAAGATGTTTTTTTCCTGCATTAATCTGGGAATCAAATCTGACTTTTAAACAGAGCCTTTGTGCTCATAACAAAATCATGTGTGGGAGACTAAAGGATTCCCTTCTGTAAAGTGCTCTGGAGTTGTTTGGGTTTCTTTAATTCTTTTTTGCTTCCATACTTAACTGCCGTTAATCCTTTTTTTTTTTTTTTTTTTTTTGGAAATAAAATAATGTAGAAATAATCCCACCATTTTAGGATTCAACCTCAAGGATACAACTGATAATGATTTTTGTAATTTTTGGCCACTGTTTGCTATGGGGATATTTTAAGGCAGGAGGTTGAGCTGGGAAAAATCTTTCCATGGCAGTGAGAAAGTGATGGTGAATCAATGCCATGTTGTTCCCACCTGGATGGACAGCTCTGTTCAGCACTGCTCTCAGCTGAGCTCAGGATCCCCTTCCAGAGCATCTCTGATTTTAGACCAAATGTGAAAGTGGAGGGAAACATCAGCCTTGTCTGCAGGATCCATTGACCTGTCCCTAGTAATATTAAACCTGTGGCAGAAGAGTTTCTAAAAGAAGTGATGAGAAAAGCAGACAGAAGAGAGAGATTTTGAGAGCAGAGGATCAACTGAGGGAGGGAATGATGTGAGAGGTGAAGGATTGCCATGATCTGCCTGACCCAACTTTCTTCCCACATTCCTTGGTGAAAGCTGGTGCTGCCTCCTTCCTGTGCACCCTGCTCTCTCCTCCATGGCTGCTCCCTTATTCCTTTATCAAACTGCCAGGAAAAAGCCATGTCCTCTCCATTTTAAAATTCCTGACTGCTGTGATTGCAGGTGATTCCCGAGGGCAGGACAAGGCCAGAGTGCTCTGGGAGGACATCCCTGGTCTCTGTTCACATCCAATTAAAGCAATTCAGCATCTTGGCTGCAGAGCAGCAGTCCAAGGGGGCCAGGGAAGCAGTTGATGATAAAGGCCCAGTCCTGTCTTGTGTCAGGACTTGGGGAAGGCCTGTTTCCTGCAGATTGAGACAGGCCACTGCATCAGGAATGCTTGTGATCATCTCTTAATTGGCATTGTTCCTTCTCTGCCACATGGCCAGACCACCCTGGGGTCACCGTGGGCCTCTCAGCCCATCTGCTGGGGTGTTGTCAGGGCAGGTTTGGGAGGTGTTGGAGTCACCTTGAGTGACAAACCACCCTTCTCACCTTCCTTCCCCTAGGAATGCTCCACGGATTTTTGAGTGGTGAAATACGTAATCCATGGCAGAATTCCTGATGGGTGACAGGAGTACGTCACTACGAAACTTGATCCCTGTGACAGGAATGAGAAATAGAGCTGGGAAGGGTTGAGCACAAAGGACAAAGAAATAAAATGAGTGATGGAAGACTTGTGAGAATCAAAGTGTTCATGCAGTGCTAACCCATAATAACCGCCCTGAAGCATCTTTGAGCTCTGAAGGTGGCTGGAGCTCCGTGGGATCCCTGTGGAAGAACAATGCAGTGCCAGGACAGCTGGGTTGGTGGGAAATGCCACAGGGTGTGTGTGTCCTAGTCCAGGCCCTGCTGTTTTCCTGCTCTGTGTTCCTGGGGAAGTTATTTCCCTTCTGTACTTTCTTCATGTATAAAACACTGAGGGTTGAATTTACCTCGTTTCTAAAGCTGAGTGAGATTTGGTGACTATCAAAGACCAGATATGAGTGTTACAACTCTTGAGAGCCCCAGTGTTGTCTTTGGTTCAGTGTGGGATTTGTGGGTGGGCAGGAATTTGAGTGAGAAAATTTTAATCTCTCTGATTTTTCTTCTTCTATTTTTTTTCTTCTTTTTGATATGCTTATTTAGCTCCAAATCTGAAGCCACATCTTAAAATGAAAGCATTTTCTAGGGCATTATCCTCAGAAATGGCCTCAGAAATGGGAGATGTGGAGTGCTGGCATATTGCAGAAATCGAGGATGATCCTAAGAATCATCAGGAAGAGGATCATGGACTTGGCTGAATCCAAAAGTGCCTTCATAGTGTTTTATAACTTTGGCAATGAGTTGTGCCACGGGGGAATGAAACGAAAATGTTACCAAGCCTTTCCCTCACAAAGGTTTATTGGTTCACTGGGAGATAATCAAAAGGAGAGGGAAGAGAAAGGGGAAATACAGAACTTCCTGCACTGAAAAGGGAAGCCAAGTCAGGAGAGTTGTAGAATCATAGAATCATGGAATGGTTTGGGTTGGAAGGGACCCTAAAACCATCTCATCCTTGGGCACTGCCAGGGATGCAGGGGCAGCCACAGCTGCTCTGGGCACCCTGTGCCAGGGCCTACCCACCCTGCCAGGGAACAATTCCTGATTCCCAAGAGCCCATCCAGCCCTGCCCTTTGGCACTGGGAGCCATTCCCTGGCTCCTGTCCCTGCAGCCCTTGGCAATTGTCTCTCTGCAGCTTTCCTGGGGCTCTTTCAGGCCCTGCAAGGCCACCCTGAGCTCAGCCCAGAGCTTCTCCTGCCCAGGCTGAGCAATGCCAGCTGTGCCAGCCTTTCCTGCCAGCAGAGCTGCTCCAGCCCTCTGCTCATCCTGGAGCCTCCTCTGGGCTCTCTCCAGCAGCTCCACGTCCTCCCTGTGCTGGGATTATGAAGTGCTGTCACTTCTTATATTTGATCAGAACTTTTGTTCCCTGACTCCAATCATTGCAAAAACCCTCCTCAGGGTTTTTTCCATTGAAAACCCTCCTCAGGTTTGCAGCCTGTTTGGGCTGCACAGGCCACACAGATCTCCCCTCAGTGGGGCCGCACAGACCCTGCCTGTGTTCCAGGGGCAGTGTCAGGGCTGTGCCATGGGTTAGAAGTTCCAGGCTCCCTATGCTCTCTTTTGCCATCCCTGATTTTTATTTCTTTCTCCACGTACAGCACTTTCCTGCTGGCACCAACATCAGCCGGTGCTGGCAAGGGTTTAGAAGAACCCAAAGAGGTTCAAAGCCTCTGAGCACTCAGATTTTGTCAGCAGCACAATACTGGTGTCACAGCAGTTCTTTATCTTTGGGTCAAAGTGATGAATTACTTTGGGGAATAATGTGAGATTTTTAAAGCCTTTTCCTCTGTGCACCAGTTTCAGACAGATGGTGACATTTCCCTTCATTATACTCCTAATTTTCTTAAGGATTTGACTAACCAAGTAAAAAAGTCAAACCAATTACAGGGTTTGGGGCACGGTTTCTTTTTCCTCACTACGTAGTACCTGAAATCTCCTGACTTTTTGTTTGTTTAGGCGAAATTTGCATATGAAGGCAGGACTGCTTGTGCTTTTAACTGTATCAAAGAAGTATTACCATCACAATGGATTAGAGAACCATGGGATCATTGGCGTTGGAAAAGACCTTTAAGACCATCGAGTCCAACCCTTAAATTAACACCGCCAAGCCCAGCACTAAACTCTGTCCCCTAAAGTCACACCTAAATCTCTTTTAAACATCTCCAGAGCTGGTGACTCCTCCACCACCCCAGGCAGCTTTGCTCCAATGCTTGACAATCCTTTCTGTGAAAGAATTTTTCCTAGTAATCTCCAGCAGTGACACTTCCATAACCATCCTTCCTGGGAGAGTCAAGGGCTTCTGATGTTAAATTAAAATAAACACACACAAATCCCACCCTATCCTATGGCTCTGGGTGCAGGCCCTAAATTACTCACCCTGATTCTCTCCCTAGACACTTCCCAAGTGTGAAGAATTTGTGAACTTTATTGAGGCAGATGCACCAGAAGGAAAACCAGGCACCATCCCAACAGCTGGTGAAAGGAAAGGCAGATTTGTGCCTGGGGAATTCATCTGCTTCTGCAGTGCTTCTCTGGAGGATGTGCAGCTGCTGTAATTGGGAAAATGTGTCAGAAATTAGATTAGGTTGGTTTCCAGTGGAAGACACCACTAAGGTGGATATGGTGATAACAAGCTCATATGTCATCCCCATGGAGATCCACATTATTTTTACAGGATTTGAGTAATTTCGACTCAGACAGACCAATTTCCCCCAATAAAATGAATGCCAGGGATAACACAGATGCCATAATGTTGTTAATCAAACAAGAGCTTAAGCTGTAACTTTCCTCATGAGTGAGAAGGGCAATATAGACACAAAAATCACTGTGGTGATGGCTATAAATTATTGAACCGAAATGCTGGGTACTGACATTTGATGTCGTGGTATTTCCATTGCTTTAAGGACTTGGATGATCCTTGTGGGTCCCTTCAGCTCAGAATATTCTGTGATTGTGTCCTATGCAAAAACTCTGCTACCTCCATCTTCTTTGTTGCAAATGGTAATGAGAGTGACAACAAAAATCCTGTGGGAAGGGACAAGTGCTCTCCAAACCTCAGCTGTGAGGTGACAGCCTGATGAAACATCACACCTGAGTTGCTGAAAGAGGAGCAGGCAGCCTCAAAATTTGTGTAAATTTGCCACGTGCCTCTGGCAGATCGTGTCCCCTCTTTATGCACCTCCTGTGCTGTGGTTTCCACGAGCAGCTGGGATGTCCAGCACACCCCAGGCCCTAAATTTGACTGTGACCTGATGAGACCTCTCACACAAGTGGGAATGTCCCCCTGAAATTTCCCCAGACACGAGGCACCCACATTTTCACAAAGCTCACCCTGCAACAAGTTCTTTTCTGATGGAGTCTCCAGGCCACAACACAGATGGAAAATGTTGCTGTTCCTTCCCACAGGCTCACAGGGAAGAAGGGAGGAAGACTATTCTGTCACTTCAGTGCTAAAATCTTGCAGCAGTTCTGCTGCCTTCAGCAGGGATCCAGTGGATTAGGCATGAAGAGAAAAATCCATCCATTGAGTTTGTAACCTTAAGGGGCTCTCTGAGGATGAAATCCTGGCAAATCCACACTCTGTGTATCATTGACATAGTTCCTCAAAGAATGTTTATTTTTAAAATTCCTTTTTCTGTGGGGGAATGTGGCTGAAAAGTGACTGGAAAAGGCTCTGGGGGTGCTGGTGACAGGGGCTGGACTGGAGCCCAGGGGTGTCCAGGGGGGGCAGAAGGCCACTGGCCCCTGGGCTGGGTGAGGAATTGTGTGTCCAGCAGGAGCAGGGCAGGGATTGTCCCTCTGTGCTGGGCACTGAGAGGCCTCTCAAATCCTGTGAGAGAAGAAACTCTGTGCCCAGGACAGCATTTCCAGCATAGCAGCCTTTGCTAAGGGGTGTTGGAGAGGAAGATGCTGGCGTGTGGCACTTTGCTGTGGCATCCTGGAGCAGAAACTGATGTATAAAAATTAAATATTTGCATATCTCTACTTGCTGAGCGCTGACCCGCTGCTCCATGAGCCCCGCGGCTCCGGGAGGGATGGGGAGCACCGCGGAGCTGCGGGATGTTTGCGGGGTGGAGATGCCATCTAGTGGGAACAGCAGTGGGAGAGAGCAGCAGAGGAGGGTCCTGGGGATGCCTTGGAAGGCTGACCTGAAACAGACTGGACACAGCTAGAGAATAAAGTAGGGATTTATTGAAAGGCCTCCAGGATCCACCTTGGGCTGGGCAGGAGCCTGAGCAAGGCTGCACCCAGGGTCACAAAATAGGAATGGTCACAAAATGGACAACCGGCCACGAGATCTTATATTTTTATAAATTTTGGTCCATTTACATATTGGGGTTTAATTGTCCAATTACAGCTTCAGGTTGTGAGGTCTCATCCTTCTTGTTCTCTCCCTTCAGCCCCCCTTGTTTGTGCTTTTGGGCTGAACACTTGTCCCAGCTGTCCTTGGTGTGCAGCAGGAGAAGGATTTGTTTTGTGTCCCTGCTGTGTGCAGAGCTGACTGACCCTGAATATGAGGCTCAGAATTACACCTAAGCAGCACAGAATCTGAAAAACATCAAAGCTAAAGCTTAAAGCATCCTGGCCCCCCTCTCCTTCCCCCTGCCCAGCTGGTCCCCAGTGCCACACTCACCCCTGGCATGGGCACATGAGGTGGCACCGCATGGGTTTCACGAGTGACAAAGCCTTCCATGGCATGGGCACCAAAAATAAAATAATAGACCAAAAAAGAGGTTTGTATTTTCCTTGATTCTTGAACTGAAAGTTGTGCTGGAGACCAGTGTCAGCCAGAGTGCTTGAAACCAGGGAAACCAAGTGAGTTTGGAACCAAGAGTGCTCGAAACCAAGAAATTGTATCCATTTATTTATTTTGTTAATAATTTAGTTGATTTAGTTGTTTAAAGGTTGCTTTTGAAGTAGCTTGAAGTAGAAGGAGAGTTGTTGCAAACTTAAAAAAAAATTAGGTCTTAAAGTTATTATTATAGTTAGGTTTATATTGATGAACTTTTTTATGTTTATTTTTTTATTATTTGTATGTTAGGTGTTAGTAAAGTAAGTTCTTTAACCTTATATGGATTATTTTTGGTGTTTGTTGGGATGGTAGGCTAAATTTTAGTTTACAGATGAGAAAGATCCCTTGCAGTAGTTACAAGGGGACATGGTTGGGTGTTGTGTGTAAGACTGAGGTGAAATTGTATTAAGATATTGTATTTTTGTATGAGGTGTGATTTGGAGTGATATTTGTAATTTTGTTTTGATTTTGTTTTGATTTGAGAGAGGACTCTTGAGTGGAAAGTCTTGCACAAATTCAGCAGCAGAGAGGGAGACACAGCACTGAGGGATCATGGAATATCCTGAAGTGGAGAGACCCACAGGGATCATCCAGTCCCACCCCTGTCCCTGCCCAGACCCCCCAACAATCCCACCCTGGACATCCCAAAGGCTCCTGGAGCTGTGGCAGCCTCGGGGCCGTGCCCATTCCCTGGGGAGCCTGGGCAGTGCCAGCACCTCTGGGGAAGAGCCTTGCCCTAAAATCCAACCTCAATCCCTCCTGGGCCAGCTGCAGCCACTCCCTGTGTGCTGCCCTTGTGGCAGGAGCAGGGATCAGAGCCTTGGGAGAAGCTGCAGATCCCTGAGCTCTGCCCTCAGTGTCCTCTGCTCCAAATGGACAGACCAAGTGCCCTCAGCTGCTCCTCCTGTGGCTTCCCCTCCAGACCCTTCACCATTTGTTCTCTCCCTCCCTCTCCTGCCTTGTCCCTCCGGGTTGGTGACACATGAAGGAGGTTCCTCAGTGTGTCCTCTTTTCTCAGACAAGGTGATGGGCAGTGAATGTGAATTTCATTAAATGGACTGAAGTGTGGAGATCCTCAAGCTGGCTGGGAAGGAGGCACCTTTTGAACCTGAAGTGAAGGAGTAAGAGAGGCTGATTTCAGCCTTACACCAGTACCTCAGTATGGTGGTTTTCATCTTTTATTTTTGGTAAAGATGGGCAGGGACACCTCCCACTGTCCCAGGCTGCTCCAGCCCCAGTGTCCAGCCTGGCCTTGGGCACTGCCAGGGATGCAGGGGCAGCCACAGCTGCTCTGGGCACCCTGTGCCAGGGCCTGCCCGCCCTGCCAGGGAACAACTTCGTATATCTAACCTAAATTTCGCCTCTTTCAATTTGAGCCCATTCCCCCTTGTCCTGTCACTCCAGCTCCTGATGAATTCTCCCTCTCCTGTTCCCCTGTTGCCCTTTCAGGTACTGGAAGGTGCTGTGAGATCTCTTCTCCAGGCTGAACACCCCCAGCTTTCTCACCTATTTATAGGATAAGTGCTGGGCATGCAGCTCCTTCTTGTGCTGTCCTGCTCAGGGTGGGATTCACCACAGGGCCCCAGTGGGCAGCAGGGATGTGGGAGGGGTGAGGGACAGCAGGATGGCTCCAGAGCTGGGACAAAGCACCGTGGAGTTGATTTGTTCTCTCACCATTCCTCTCTCCAGATCAGTGTCTGCTCTGTCTTCAGGCTTTGCTCTGAATTCTTACCCTGACAGTTCCTGGAGACCCAAGGTGAGAGAGCCTTGTGGACTGTACCCGTTTCATGGGATTCCTGAACATTAAACAGGACCAACATTTTCAATGTCAAAAGACTTCAGCAAGGGTCACTGCACCAGCACTCACTGAGAGCTTTGAAGACCAAGGGCATTTTCCACACATTTAGCCTTTATCTCAATCCACATTTGTGAATGGAGGGATAATAATGTCCTTAAAACCCCTTGATGCTCAGAGAACAGAGTGTGAGTCTCCAGCTCCTGAGATCACTTTGCAGATGTATAATTTAAAAATGAAAAATTTTGCTCACACATTCAGCCAGTTCCCTTTTCTGCTTCCTTTTCCTTGCTGCTGCTCTTCTCTTCATCTATAAATAGCTGCTCGAGCGCCTGGTCCCAAAGCAGTGCTGGAGCAGCTCTTCTTATTATCAGCAAAGCCTGATCATTTTGTCTGCCAAGAGCTTAAATGTGCTGACTTGAGCTGCAGGGAGACCTGGATGTGGGGGAAATGGCCTGGCTCTGCCTTTTTACCCAGGAGAGATCTCCAGGCACCTTGTGCTGGGACTGGGGGTCCCGTGTGGATTCTTTGTGAGGCCATTTCAGAGGAAACTGCCCAGTTCAGGGCTCTGCCTCCCTGCTGAGGTGCACCTTGATCCCAAACACAGAGATCCCACCGGTGGGAATCAGAAATTAAACAATTTCTGTGCCTTCACGAGGGTGGGGAAGTTGGCCATTGTGTTCCCAAGTTGATTGAGCCCCTGTTTATCAGCAGCTGGATGTGTTTTGGTGATGCAGCAGCTGCCCCACTCCTAGGAGTGCAGAACTCATCCACCAGCGTGGATTCATCCCCTGGCACGCCAGAGCTGTCACAGGAGGAATGCTGGGCTGTTCCTATGAGAAACTGAGGAATATTAAAGGCTTTAAGTGCTGTTCTGCTTGGCGAGTTTCTTGCAAGAGAGGTGAAAACAATTCCCATCTCTTTCCATCAGCAACCAAGTCTCTGTCAACAGCAGCTGAAAAGAAAACGCTTGGGAAATGCTCGAAGTGTGGGAAAGGAGGGATTGCTGATATCTGTGTCTGGAGCAGACAGACCTGCATGTTGCTTTTCCAGTTCTCAGTGAAGAGTTTTTTTATTTTGCTTGGTGCCTGCTGCAGGTCACCCTGCAGGAGGCTCCTTTCTGTGAGAGATGTGTTATTTATCCTCACTCTTTGCCTGGACAGCAGGGACTGCTTCCCTCAGCCTCCTTTATTTGCAGTAATAAAGCTCTGCCTTGCTCCTTCTGTGCTTATTTCTTCTGGTCTTTCTTCCTCCTTCCCTGCTGAAGGCACATCAATGCTTGACCTGGCCAGAAACTCAACAAGATTTTTTCAGGTCGTTTATTTAAGAATTTATCATTAGCACTTTGTGAAGGGAGAAAAATAACCAGGCAAAATGTCTTTTTTTTTTCTTTTTTTTTTTTTTAATTTTAATTTTACTTTTTTTTTCTTTTTTTTCTCTCTCTCTCTCTAAAAACTTTTGGGCGTAATATAAGGGAGTAATTTTCATTATTGTTGTTATTGTTGTTGTTGTTATATTGCTCCAAAAATACAGCAGCAGTCAAGCCTGAGCTGATGCTGATGAGAATGAGAAGAAAAAAACCAAAAAACTCAGTTTGCAAAATGACTTAAAAGCCAAAATTCCCTGCTTAAAGTCATGTCTGATTGTGCCCAGTCTATCCAGCTGGGACAAGGACCACATTGGATCCATACGAAAAGACCCCAGGAGCCAAAGGACAGTAATAAAACCATCCCCATAAGTCACCAGCGAGTTATTTGTCAGCACAAGTGGCTTTGAAAGAGAAGCTGCACATGGATGCTGAAATTTTCATGGATCTGGGAGTTTCCAGCTCCAGCTGCTTTGCTCCTATGGCACTGCACTCCCTGCTAATGCCAGCATGGATTGACACCCCTCACCAGCTGCTGCCCCATCCACTTCCACACCCACTGCTGATTATCCAGGGTTTATTTACCAGTCACTGGGCTCATAGAAACCCCCAAAACCCCAAATTCTTCTTCTCACTCTCACAACTTTCTCCTCCAGGTGAACAGTGCTATCCCAGCACTCGGGGAGATTGTCTTCCTTATTTGATAAAGGGAACATTTCCTCTCTGCTGAGAGCTCTGCCCATGGTTACCACAGCAGTTCACATCCTGCCAGCCCTGGAGCAGCAAACAAACCAGCAGCTGCCTGGTGTTCCTCATATTTCCCCCTCAGCCTGTTCGATGGGCACAGATGAGCTGGGAAGAAAATAGGGTAAATTGATTCTATTTGTCAGGTAGAAAAAGAAATTTATAATTGAGGGTGAGAGGAATGTGAGGCTTTTTTTATTGACAACAACTGCGAGTTTTGCTTTGCCTGCTTCAGGTTTGTTATCAGCCCTCTCAGAGGGCTGCCACCAAATGCCACTGGCTTCAAAACCGTGTGCTGTTTCCTACAACTGAGAAATAAAATAATCTTTTAAACTGGACACTGTTGCCTGGTTATGCATGTGTCGGTGATGGAGTCTGCTGACTTTTGAGTATCTGCCCCTGCTGAGCCCTTACCATCCTTGCTGAGCTCAGTGCAGCTGCACAGGTGGAATTCCAGGTGGAAAGGAACAGTGGCAGTCCCTTTTTTGGGGTATTCCAACTTTTCATGCCTTGTGCAGGGGTCACTGCAGGGTCATATCCTGACCTCGGCCAAGCTGCAGTGAAAAATAAATGCTCTGAGCCTTGCAGATTTTCCTGCTGGTGCTTTTGAGCCCTTTCCCAGCACTGCAGGGTGTATTTGTGCAGAAAAGGTTGATATTATGCCTATGTGATTTTTCCATCAATTATGGAGAATGCATGTAAGGAAGTAATCTTGTCCTCCAGCTACGAGTCAATGCAGGAGGGAGAGCTCATGGAATAACAGGTTCTTCACCCTCCAGATGATTTGACTAAAAAAGTGAGGAAAAAACTTCCACTTTTACTAAAACACCACTCTTTCTGCTCTCCACAAGATTAGACAGACATTCACACTTGCTCTAGAGAGGTGAATCAGGAGGTGGCTTTCAGAATAAAAGTAATAGGAATAATTCATCCACCTGACTTGCTCTAAGCTCTGCTGAGCCAACAGAACTAAGCAGGAGGACACTGGGAGGTGCAGGTGTTGCTTTCTTTTCCCGGTTCTGCATAGACTGTGGGATTTCTGGCTCTGTTTATCCCATAAAAAATGGAATAACTGTGTTTTAGGAGCTGTTCCTGGCCAAAAAGTGCTCAGTAGCCTTAGCCCTGTAGCTGCTAAATAGGAATTTCTCTGGATCTTACCAAGTGGTTGAAGGTCCTAATAAAACCTCACCTGTGTATGTGTTCTTTCCTCCTGTATTTGGAGTTTTTCACCATAAAATATCCCCGAGTTTTGCTGTTATTGAAGTCTGCCCCTGGTATGGGGAGCAGCAGACTCCTGGTTTTTTGTTCCAAGTCCCAGTAAACCAGTGGAACTTCAAACTGGGAACAATTCTCCTGGGAGTACAGCAGTCCTGGGTAATTAATGACTCTGTCCGTGCTGGATAATGAAGAGGGACAACCATTTAAAACACAATCTAGTTATTCCATAATGCCTGGCCAGGTTTGCTAATATTTGTGGAAAATACACTGGAAAATGCTAAGATGAGGTAAGTTTCTTTTTTTTTACCAGCCTGAAGAGTCAAGGAGTGTCAGTGTGCTGCAGCATGTAAAGTCCAGCCAGAATCCCATCTTCCAGGAGAAGGAAACATCCCTGGAAGGGAATTAAACCCTATAGAACAGGCAGAAAACAATCCCTTTGAACACAGTTTGTTACTCCTTCTACATGTTTATCTCTCCTTGCAAACCCTTCTGTGACTTTAAATTTATGGGGTGTATTTTATTTAGATTACTGACCATGTCTCTCTATAGAGTCCACGTCTCTACCAGTAAAGTAAAGGGTGTCAGGGAACATTCTCAGCTGCCATAAATTTATTTCCTATTCAGTACAACTTTTAGAGCAGTCCTTAATGTGGTTTCAGTCTCAGACAGATAGGACTCTCCAAAATCTCTTAGTTCCTGATAAATAATATATTTATTGAGAGCCTGGGAGTTCTTTAGGATGAATATGACTGGTCTCTGCCTTTGGACCCTGATGACAAAAAATAGTCCTGGGCACTTGAAATTTATCAGCACAGATGTACCACGTGTTTCACACACACATATGGAAAAAGGGCAGAATGAATGTTAACTTTAAATCCCATATTTGTTCCCAGAAATTGGCAATTCTTGACCAAACTTTCTCTGTGTAGAGATGCTCTTGCCATTTGGATCCATATATGAGGATGGGAATTGGTTTGTTAATCAAAGTGGTTTGAATTTAGTGTTGTGCCAGCTTCCCTGGCTTGGGAATTTGTGTAACCCAGTCCATTTTGATATAAAACAAAGTGAATGCTGTGATAGAAATGGTTCTCTGAGGAGCAGAGCAATGAGGAACCCGAATCAGGAGCTGTCTTCCTGCACAATGCCCAAACCTCCCCCTGCCACTGGTTAGAGAAACCTCCTTGTGCATTTTTGTTGTTTACAGAACTGCATCTTGTTAACTTTCATCTCTTTGGCTGACCAGAGACAAATCCAGACCCTCCTATGAGGGGAATCTTTGCTCCTTACTCACACATGTTCCACTTCTCCTCTCTGCCAGAGTGTGCCAGTGCTCTGGGCATTTTAGGCTGAGAGAAAGATTAAATTGGGTTGAGCCTTTACCTCAGCACAGCTGCTGCTTTATGTGACTGCAGTGCCTGTGAGGACATGCCTAAATCCTCACAGGACCAGCCCTCTGTGTGGGAACCTGGGCAAGTGTCTTGGTTTGGAAAGACAGGGAAGGTTGGAGCTCCCCTTGGAATGGAGAATGTTAATCTCCTCCCTCCAAATTATTATAACTTTGAAATTAGGGGCTTTCAGGCTAAAATATGGGAACAGGAATAACAGTTCTTTACTAGGAATATTAAAAATACAAATGCAGTAGTACAAAAAAATCAAGCAAGCAAACAAACAAAAGTTCTAGAAAACCCTGACAGAGTCAGAGATATGACCTGGCACCCTGTTGGTCAGGGTGTTGGAAGCAGTCTAAATAAATCCTCCTGGAGTGACAGATGTGGTTCTGTTGGAGTAGAAATGATCCTGTAGAAGGGTCCTGTGGTGGTGAGATGGGTCTGGTCTCCCTCTGGGAATCCAGTGGAAAACAGGACGCCTGGTGTTCGTGCATATCAGTTTTTATCTCGGTAGAACTGCTTGGCTCCTCCCCACTGGGTGGAGCATCTCCCAATGCCATGATGGAATTGTAATTGTATCAGCCATGCAGTGAGCCTGGATGGCCCATGAACAGCAGATATCCCCCTCTGAGGGAGGACAGAGGTGACAGAGATAAGAAACACTGCCCCACCTGGTTTAACAGCTGTCTGTTATCAGAAGGCATCCACCCACCCCCCTGGAGTTACAAGAGAGAAAGAAAAAACATCTCCCCAAGTGCTTTTGACAGAAGAAATGGAATACACTTTTTTTTTTTTGGTTACATAACCCAAGACAGCAAATTCTGTATTCTAGATACAGAATTTCTGTATCTACTCAGCTGCCATCAAACTGATTCCTGCTGCATGGATCTTAAAAAGCATGGATCATGCTCAAGATAGTCACACAGCTTTTTAGTGGAGGCTGGAAATAATAGGGCATTCAGGGGATTGTAACACTTGTCTGCAAACCTGGAGCAAATCTGTCACTGAGAAGCCTGTGGGTCTAACATTAATTACTGGAGACTAATGAGTGAGCAGCAAACAAGAGCCAGCCCCATTACTTAGACAGAAATAATCTGTTAGCAACACAAAGTGGATTTGGGAGCAGCATCGTAAGTATTTGGTCCAGATCATTAGATTAGAGGATGTTCTTTGCAGAGCAGTGCAGAGGGGTGGATATTGAAGGGGAAGTTTATGGAAGTTTGTGACTCATTTTTGGGTGAGGTGGATCTTTCTTACTCTTAGAGCAACACAAATCTTAACAGTGGATTGCTAATTGGCACTGTTTCACTTTAGGTAAAGATAACATACAATTATGGTTATAAAAGCAGAGGGACTGGCATTTTTTTAAGAGTTACACTAAGTCTGTTTTTATTAATCTTCTGCCCTCTTTCCCATTTCTCTCACAGGGAAGAAGGTGGGAGTTCACTGTCTTTAAGATTTCCAGACTCTCCTGTATGTGCAACAAATTTCCTGCTCTTCACTGACTTTTATCCTTTTCTTTTCTCAGTTTCATCTTTGCAAACCATTAAAATCTCTAGGTGAAATTTGCACAAGGTAGGTCCCATTCCACCCAATTTTTGCCAAACACCAAATAAGTTTCTAGACCAGACTCGTGAACTCCCATAGGAGTACACGTCTTAATTAGGTGGAGTTAATTGTGCCTTGGGAGTTCCCTGTCCACATTTCCACTGCAGAAAGCAAAGATCACTCATTTATGCAGTTAATTGGATATTTTAGGTAAGATAAATCCCATCCAGGTACGACCTGTGAGGGGAAATTGCCAGCTCTTCCTTGCACTTTGCTAGGATGGCTCATGCTTCACCTTTCCAAAATGTCCATGCAGCTCTCTGATCTCCAGAAACACAAAGAGAGATCTGTAAATGAGGGCTGGAGGTTCAGCCCTTTCCAAAATGATTGAATTCTACTTTTCTTTCCACATCCCTTGCGTGTGACCCCAAATACGAGCCCTAAGAATAATGAGAATGAGAAAAGGAGACGCTTCAGAAATGTTGGCCTTAACCTCAGTCTGTTCTCTCCATCTCCAGTTTTCAGACAGCTAATTTGGTGTTTTTTCAGGGAGTTTGAAATCCTGAAGGTGTCTCTGCAGCCAGGAAGTTTCATCTTCATTCTCTCATCTCTTTGGATCTGGCCTGGATGAGGAATTGTGTGTCCAGCAGGAGCAGGACAGGGATTGTCCCTCTGTGCTCCAGGGCTGTGCCCAGCTGTGGCTCCTGCAGGAGAGCCCTGGAGGGGCTGGAGCGTGTCCAGGGCAGGGAAGGGAGCTGGGAAGGGGCTGGAGAATTCCTGAGGGAGCTGGGAAGGGGCTGAGGCTGGAGAAAAGGAGGCTCAGGGGGGACCTTGTGGCTCTGCACAAGTCCCTGACAGGAGGGGACAGCCGGGGGGGTCGGGCTGTGCTCCAGGAACAGGGACAGGAGCAGAGGGAACGGCCTCAGGCTGGGCCAGGGGAGGCTCAGCTTGGGCAGCAGCAGGAATTTGCCCATGGAAAAGGGGCTCAAGCCATGGAACAGACCCAGCAGTCTCCCTGGTTTACAGGTGATGTACCTCATGCAAAACCCATTTTCCGACTCCCAGTACCATGAGATGGAATCAGGAGTTGCTCAGGGAGGGATTTAATGTGGTCAGAGCTGTGCACTTTGGGAAGAACAGCAGAATACCTGAATTTTTCCCCTCCTGATTTCTCTCAGCCTGGCCAAGATCCTTGTTGCAAGGAATTAGCACAATGTGTGAGAGGTCACTGTTCCTTGCAGTGAAAGTTTGTCATGGCTGTTCACAAGTTTATGGTCTCTGAGGGTTGAAATCCTTCACCTACAAAAAAGGGATGGAAATGTAACATCTCAATGCTTCCCACTTTCACCCATCTGTGGGAAAGCACAACTCTCAGTAAGGAGATATCAACATTTTCATTCCTGGCCATAATCTGAATCAATGATGGAGCAAAAATGATTATTTTTCAACTGTCGGTAAGAATTATCAGTCCAAGGAAGTACCACTGAACAGTAAATTACTGTAATTGCTTTCTGGCCACAAAAGCTTGAATTCTTAACATGTTTATTCTTGACTATCTGAGATATTTGACTTTCATGAGAAATCTTGCCTTGTGGTAACTGTGATACTGATTTCTAAGAACAAATTTAGTGTTTGCCTTTAAAATCAAACAATTACTACCCAGCAGCCCAGCCTCGCTGATTAGCCCAGAATTGCCTGGTTAAGGCAGCATTTAAAATAATGAATCATCCTACTGTTTCTCTGCCTTTCCAATGAATTATTTGCACTTTAGACAGTGGAGGAGATTAGCTGGAAATACCCTAAGTAATGGGTATTCTCCATTGTCTCTCTCATTAAAGCTGAGATTATCTCTCTGAGTCTTTGCCATCCAGACTGTGATTTCACAACTCATTTGAGCATGTTGCTAACATTTAAAGATGTAAGAAAGCATTAGTTTTGTGATGGAAGTCCTCACTCATTTTGGTCTCCATAGGAGGGGAACTGTTGAAGAACTCTAGCTTTCCTCAAAAAAACCCTAATGTATTATTTTAGTTCGAATTTATTATAGAATAGTGGAAAAATGGCTAAAAATGAGGATGTTCCTTCATCACCCAGAGAAATCACAGACTCTGCGTCATTCAGGGACAATTGTTGTGCAACAGCTGAAAGAAAGTTATTTGTAGAGCTTGATGAAACAGTGGTATGAAACCCAGGCAAAAAAATTGAGAAAATACTGGAAAGGAAATTATCACTTCTACATTTCGCAACAAGAAAAAAAAAGGGAAAAATTGTAAACAGTGCATAAAAATAAGTGGATTTAATAAACTCGTAACTGAGTGAAAGTCATTTCCCTCTTGAAGGGGAATTTTTTTGCCACATTCCATAACTATTCTTAGCAGAGAATTGACAGAGCAAGAGAGCAATCACTTTTCCTGGTGTGCAGGCAGCAAACAAAGGAAACACATCTGAGGCTGTGACCCTGGCCCTAGAACCTTGTCCCTGGCTTGGTATCAGCAATCAGGAAATGGGAAGGTTTGCTGAAGAGATTTGCACATTATCAGAGCGTGCTCAGGGATAGGAAAGATGCACGGAACATCCAGAAGATGGCATAGATGCAGCAAGCCTGGTGTGGGGAAAGAAGGGGGGAAAAAAAGAAAGAAAGGAAGAAAGACAGGAAAAAAACTTCACAAATCTTCACTGGGCTGCCCCAGGAAATAGCAATACCCGGACAAAAAGGATGGAGTGACAAATTGGTGAGGAAAAATGTGAGGAGCTGGACTTGCAGAGCTGTGGGCAGGGACAGAGAGGGGATGGAGCCTCTCAGAAAGGCTGGAACCAGGAGGCTGGGAGAGGCTGCAGGAGCGGAGGGGCAGAACCAAAATTTGGGATATTTGTAAGGAAAACACGGTGGGAGAGGCATGTCAATAGCTCCTGGTGGACTTGGAAAGGGAAGGCTATTTCTTTGAATGTTACTGAGACGTTATGAATAGGGATTATTGTAATAGTGTTTTTATTAGGTGTTAATAATGGGTATTATTAAATTGATATTAATAAGTGTGCTGCTATTATCTGCCTTGGATTGGTGAAGAGGTGGAACAAGTATGATTTTAGTGTTTGTAGTCTCTGTTACTCCAAAAATAATTTAAATACTATTTTAATAATGACATAATATAAATATAATAATTTAAATTATATAAATAATAAAAACCGAAAATATAAAAATATAATTATTAATAACATGAATATAATAATTAAACCACTATTTTAAAAGTTATTGTAGCAAATAGCTCTAGGTCAACCACAATGAGTTCTTTATTTGGGATGGTTATTTGGGAAATCAGAAAAATCACTGGGCAAATTAAGCTTTCCCCATAAAATGTGATGTCAGTAGACAGTTCCAACCAACTCTCCTGGTACATGGTTTCAAAGACACTTAGACCCCAATCTTTGATTGATCTGTGGCACTTTCTGTGGTAAATAATTAAAAATACTGTTTGCTGGAAGAGGAGCCAGTCTGAGGTGAAAACCACAACTTCTGTGAAGAATAAAGAAAAAAAAAGAAGAAAGCAGTCAGTGTCTTCTCCTATTTTAGTAGCAAACCTATTGCTCTAAAATATGATTTCTTGCTTGGTGGTTTCTACATCATCCTATAAAAAATGACAAGAGGAGTGTCCTCCACAAAGCACTGTCCCATTTTGGGGGTAGGAGACAAGACTCCCCTTCCAAAAATCCAGCTGTCCTGAAGAATATGATCCAGGAAGAATATGTAAGCTTTCAGCATGAAATCAGTCTATTTTTTTTGTTACTGAACATGTTCTAGATTGTGAGGATAAGGAATTGGTGATAATTAGGGCTGTAAAACCTGTTTTTGTATTTAGGAAAAAAAAATGTCATGTTTGTTTCATGGAAGAGGAAATAAATTTCAGCTTCTTTGTTCAACAGGTATGGAGCTGGCAGTGTTGGAGATATTTAACCATGAGTTATGGAAAAAATCCTTTTAATTCTGAGATTACATTGAAATTCTTGCTTTGTCCAGAATTCTTATGTAAAAAAGAATCTTCTGCTTATTATCTTGGAGCTAGCAGAAAAAGAAATGCCAATGAGTTTGTTTAAAGATAGAATTTTGAAATAAAACTTAATGAATGGCCAGGTTCCAGAAAAACCATGCAGTTTTTTCCATGTAAATGTAGCTGGCCTTATAAACATCTCAGGCTTATCTAAAAAATTCCCTGGCACATTCTGGTTTAGAGCAAGGGCAGCGTGCTCACTTTGGTGTTCAGAGTTTCATTGGGAGGGGAGCAGTTCTCCCTCATGGAATGGTTTGGGCTGGAAGGGACCCAAAAAATCATCCCCTGCCATGGGCAAGGGGACACCTTCCACTGTCCCAGGCTGCTCCAAGCCCCAGTGTCCAACTTGGGCACTGCCAGGGATCCAGGGGCAGCCACAGCTGCTCTGGAAAATCTGTTCCAGCTCCATTTGGCACAAGCAGGGAGCTGAGAGCTCCTGGTCCCAGCCACATGTCGTGCTGGAACCCCGGGCACTGGGAATTCCAGGCTTTCTGTGCTGCCAGGCACTGACCCCCAGGCAAACTCTGCATTTGACCTGAGCCTGGAGAAGGCTCCAAAATTGAGGGACAGCACTGGGACTGTGGGGGTGCAGTTTGGATAGAAGGGTGTGAGATCACAGCGTGCAAAACTCAGAGTTTAAGGGGTTAGAACACAGCAATGGATAGAAAGCAAGGTGGAGGATTTAGGGCAGAGCCCAGTCCTGCTTTTTCACCTTCTCCTCCGCGGGTCTGGGTGGTGTTTGGTAATTGGGTAGAAAAATCTGCATTGCGGGCCAGGGGTGGTTGCTTATTGGGTTAAAAGTAAAAATAATTGAGGTGTCATTTCATAATTGGACAGTTTATCCTTAAAAGGCCTTGTAGAGAGAGGGATAGGGGCCATTTTTTAGTTTGTTAGCTAGAAGTGCTGTAAAGCTCAGGGTTTTTGAGACTGTGACAGAGATAAGAATTAATAAACATCTGAATCCAAACACGAAATACCCTCTCGAGCATTTAACCTCGACCCTGGCAAAAAAGAAGGTAAAAGGCAACAACGTCCCTCTGAGGTCTCACTGTGGCAGTATCCGGGGTCTCCAGCAGGTTCAGTTCTCCAGGCATCAATTGCCTGCTCCATGCTGGCTCTTGGAGCTGCCAGGGTGAACTTGCAGAAGCTTTGCCAGCACGTTGTGTGGCAAACAATCATCCCACCTCTCCGTCAGCCTCCTGAAATCAAGAGGAACCGTGCCAAAAGATAACTGCTCCGTCAGCACGTCTCTCCTGGCTGAACTCGGAGGCCTCAGCGCTCAGCTAGTTAATCACAAGTCAGACTGATTGTTTTATTAACATTAACAAAGCTCCCAATTTTGGCGTTCTGCCTCTGTGGAGGCTCGGCTGGTGTGTCTGAAGTGACACTTGGAGAGGTCTCTTGTCTCACAAGTCTCCTCTTCTGGCTCGTGTTTTAAATTTCCCATTTCTCGTCAGATTTAACCAGTGAGCAGCCCATATGAAAATTTTAATGCTGATTTCTCCTCAAATGTAGGTCCTGAATTTTATCCTGCCTGGAATTTACACACCACCTCCTCCTCATGCCTGTAAGATTAAAACACAAGTAACTTGACACAGAGTTTTAAAACACAAACATCTTTCCACTCACTTCAGTCTTGATGCGTTTTAAACTTTGGCAAAATGTAAGAATTCTGTTTTACTGCTCGCCAGAATGTTGCACATACTCCACAGCAAGTGGAATGCTGCTCACCCTTTGGAGTAATTCATTATTATAAATCAATCTGCTGACTCTCCATTTCTAAATAGAGAAGGAATCACCAAAATTCAGCCTTTTCAGTGGGGAAAGTTGGAACAGCAAACAACTATCCTGAGATGATTTGGAGTAAAACTCACTGACTGCATTGTCAGAGGCTGCATGTCTTTCTTTTGTCATTCATAACTGGGATATTGAATTTATTTACTTATTTAATAGGTCACATGTTTGGGTAGTTTTTTTAAATTGCTGATTTTCACAGGAAAAATAAACCCCTCCTCTATCTAATTCTACCACTTTCTTTATATATATGTATATATATATATACATGTGTGTGTATATATATATATATATATATATATATATATATTTATATTTCAAACCCTAGTACCAACTTTGATTTTGCCCTTTTTTTTGTCATTACCTGGAAAATTCCTCTAAGACCACCAGGAATAACCAATCTGTTCCTTTCTACTTGGGGTGCTGCACCTTCAGGAAAGGATAGGACCAGTCAAAGAATGCTTAAAAATGAGAGAGAATTGGTGTGAACGAGCTGTTTGTCTTGTGGAAAAGAAGACTGAGTTTAGACAGAGCAAGTTTTCAATTATACAAAAGATGTGGGGAGGAAAATCTGATCAAAACAAGTCCCCTGTGAGTGGGTTCAGTGCACAGAGACCCATTCAGGAGATGAACCCTGCCCCACCTCATGCACCACTGGATCTCTAACCTGACATTTCTAGAGAAATATTTATCCCCAGACATGTATTTTTATATATATACATATATATATATATATCCATTTGGTTTCAATTAAACTTGAAATACAGATTCAAATTTGCAGCTCTCATTTCTCTTGATTTAAATGCTGGCTGTAAAAGACTCAGATCTGCAAAGCTGACAAAGTTGCTCTTAAAATCCTGTTTATGGCAAAGGGAAAGTGCACCTCGTGTAGCAGTAAAGCCATGAATTCACTAAAATCTTGAGAACATAATCATGACTAGTCCAGATCTAATAGTCACAAAATAAAATAGTTCTTGAATTCAAATTGTGTGATCTTTAATGGATCCTCAGTGGAGAGGATCACAAGCTTCTGGCTCTTGTTGATGCATAAAGTGCACATGAAATACTTGCTCAAATTGGATGCTGAATCAGGAGCTTTATTTGTTGAAAATCTACCTTGAGCTCTGCCTTGAGCTTTTGTCTCCACTTTGGCTGCAGCTGCAGCTCCCTGAGAGCAGCTCTGCTTATTTGCACTCCAATAATGTCAAAATCACCAGGCATGAGGGCACTGTTTGCTGCTGGTGACAGCAGGACCAGTTGTAAATGATCATCCCTGTTCAGAGTTGCACAAAAACAAAACATAATCGAGCTTTTTGAGGGTAAAAAATTAAATGTGAGAGGGCTGGGAGCTGAATCTATGGACTTCAAGGGCCAGAGGAGGATCCCTGGGTAGGAAATGCAGCTGAAGAGGCACTGCCAGGACAGTGGCCAGCATTCAACGCTTCTCCAGTCCCAGTATCCCATCCCAGAAATCAGGGATATCCATCAGAAAAAGCTCTTGAAAATCTCCTTTCTAACGTTGAGAAGGAATAGACAGACATTTAAAAGGGCGATGCAGAACCAGAGGCTTCTGAGGTGGTTCTCAGGTGCATTCAGGGGCCAAGGTTAGATGACATTATTGATACCAATTTTAATTTTGGTTTGGGAAATGTTATAAATGTCCAGCCAATTCCAATTAATAAAATATTTTTTATTAATTAAAGAATTACAGAACAAAATTTTGGGCAAACCTGCAATCGAAAGTGCAGTGTCGATACCCGCGATCAGCACAGGGTGAACCTTAGCTACGGCCTCTATCACACCGTAGTTCCCCTTGTTCAAAAATTCAGCTCTTTTTGGGGTCCCCTTATACACAGTTTATTTTGCCTGTGACCCCCACAGTTCTTTGTCTTCTTTCTTTTCCTTATGAGTTTCTTTGTGCTGTCCCCTTTCTGCTGAATGTGGCTTTCCAAGGGAAAGATGAATAATAATTTAGTTTCTTGGGGAGTCTGAATAGAAAGATGAAGTTATGAATAGAGGGACATCTTTGCTGATATTGCTGCTAGATCCATATCTTTCTTGATGGCTGGGCACTTCACAGTCCCATCGCCCAGGAGGGTCAGTCCATCCCTCTTTCTGTTGTTAATGTTGGTGTTTATCACATTTCCAGCTCCACCTTGGATTCCTGGCAGCCGCTTTTGTTTGTCCTAAAGTGTGTTCACTAGAAGCCCAGACTTGCTTGTTTCATTTATTCTCAAAGACATATCAATATGTATACACTATAACATGAATTATCCCACGTTATTTGTCGCATTGACCTAGTTTAAATTAAGACGTAATGGATTTAGATAGTATTCAAATGTACCAGAAACAATAAGTTTTGAAAGCTGTCTTGGGTTGAAAAATGTAACCAAAAAACGTGTATTTATTTTCATCTGTTGAAATAATTTGGGAGATATTGTTCTTTATCTCTTGTAACTCTAGGGGGAGAAGAGGGTGGATGCCTTGTGATAATAGACCCTCTGGGGCAGTGTTTCTAATCTCTTTCATCGACTTTGTCTCCCCCTCTGGGGGATATCTTCTGCAAATGGGCCATTAAGGCTCACCAGTGACATGACACATTACATCATCCCATTGGGAGATGCACCACCCACAGAATCACAGAATCACTGGGTTGGAAGAGACCTTCAAGATCATCGAGTCCAACCCAGCCCCAACACCTCAACTAAATCACAGCACCCAGTGACACATCCAGTCTTTTTTTTAAACACATCCAGGGATGGTGACTCCACCACCTCCCCAGGCAGGCCATTCCAGTACTTTATTAGTCTTTCTGTGTAAAACCTCTTCCTAATATCCATCTTATATTTCCCTTGATGCAGCTTGAGGCTGTGTCCTCTCGTGGGGAGGAGCCAACCATTCCCTACCCCGATAAAATGGGGACACAGGGACCCCAGATCAGTCTCTTTTCCACTGGATTCTCAGAGGAAGACCAGACTCATCTCATCACCACTACAGGATCATCTCTACTCCAACAGAACCACATCTGTCACTGCAGGAGGATTTATTTGGACTGCTTCCAACACCCTGGATAACAGGTTGTATTCCTGACTCCATTAGTGTTTTCTAGGAATTTTGTTTGTTTGCTTGCTTGGGTTTTGTTTGTTTGTTTTTTTTGCATTACTGCATTTGCATTTTCATTATTCCTAGTAAAGAACTGTTATTCCTGTTCCCATATTTTTGCCTGAAAGCTCCTAATTGAAAAATTGTAGTAATTTGGAGGGAGGAGTTTTTTACATTCTCCATTCCAAGGGAAACTCCAGTTTTCCCTGACAGATACCTGTCTTTGCAAACCTAGACAAAAGCCAAAGAGGCTGTATTTTGTTAGGGCCATGTACACCTATTTATACAGTTATAAAAGCAGAAACTTTGATCCCTTAGAACGGATGATAGGAAAGGTAGCAGGTGTTTCTTTTGAAAAGCTTACTTTTAACCTGGCAGTGATATTTTTCACTTCACAAGTTGCTGCACTGTGTGCTGCTTTCAGACATTTTTACAGCATTGTCTTGCTTCTTCCCAGGTTAAATGTTGTGGCAGGGGTGGCTGAAAAAATGTTGTTTAAAAAGCTGTTAAAGAGTGTTAAAAGTCTGTTAACTTCTGTGCTCATGGTATAAGGGCAGTCTGGCTCTCCCTTCACACTCCTCTTTGGCACTTGCAAACTGAGAAAGGGGAAAAAAACCTTCCAAGCACAATCTGAACTCAAGAATCCTTAAAATCCCCAGTGCAATCGAGTTAAGGAAAGCTTTCTGGGTGTGCACAGCTATTTCTTTGGGAAGAAAGCTCCAGAAGCAGCACTGCAGACTGCAGGAAAGTTTGAAACATCTGCAAAATGCAGGCTGTAAGTGGAGCCGAAAAGAGCCCAAACCTGTGAAAAAACCCAGTCAAACCACCCAGACAACTTCATCTGGGTTCCCTCTGGTGCTGCCTTAGGCAAGAAAAACAGAACCCCCAGGCAACTTTATCCAGGCATCACTAAAGAGCCTTTAGCATCATTCCCACAGCCTGGGAAAGCATCCTCTGGATGTTTTGGGATTTCTGTGGCTTTCACCGAATCTCCAAGAACTGCTGCTGTTTGTAAAGAGCCTCACCCTCACTAAATGCAGCTGAAAGTTTCATTTCCCCGGGGTCTGCACAGAGCACCTGAGGTTTCTCCACGTTTCCTTGGCACTCAGGATGTCTGTGGCAGCTTTTCCTGGGATAGGGCAGGTTGGGAGTTTGTCTCCTGTTTGTCTCCTGTTCCTGTTGCAAACAGAGGGAAAAGCCAGCTTTGCTCCCAGTTTTTCCAAATCCACAGCCTTTACTCCGTCTTTTCTGCTCAGCTTCAAGAGTCTCAGCCTGCTGCCTCCTCTCTGTGTTTCCTCCTGCTAGCTTTTCCTTTTTCCAGGATGCTTGAACCTCTCTTGTTTTCCACGAGCTTCCATTAAAAATAGGGGTCATGGAGCTGCATTTGTCCCTGTCATAAATTCCAAGTGGCCAACACTGGCATTAAGATCAAAATTCAGCAGTGATTGTCCAGCTCAAGAGGAGCCACCAGCCCTGAATTCCTTATGAATTAACTCCTGGAAAAAGATCCACAATTCAAAATGTCCACGTGGGTTGTGCTCCCCAGGATTTGAAAGCCCATGGCAGACACCCTAAAACACAGCCCCTGGGAGATAACTAAAATGTGGTCAAGTTTATAATGAAAAAACACACAATTCTCTTTATTTTCCATGTGCTAAGGAGGGAAAAAAAGGGAGGGAAAAAAAATTTCCTTCGCCTTTGCTTTAAATGTCCCAGTGTGTGAACACACACTGCAGGCACAAGATAAAAGAGGGGCTGAAAATAAAAAACCTGTAATGGATGTCTAGACTTCGAGTCACTTCCAGCACCTTGATATTCCTGCCCGTGGCTCAGAACAAGGTGGGTATGTCCACTTTCAATCAGCAGCACATTCCTCCACATTTTTTCTTCTTTGTTTTTATTCCACACAAATGAAGCTCAACAGCCACTTTACAGACGTTTAATTAGACAATTTCCTTCCCTTTAAAAAAATTTTACGTCAAATTGTCTCAAAAGGCACAGGACTGAGGCATGACTTTTATAGAGAGGAAAAAAAAAGTTTGACCACAAGGAGCAAATTAAAGCAACAGTTAAAAAATGGACTGCTAATTCAACCACATCTTCAATGGAAAATTCATATTACAATGCAAACACCAGCATATTTCTTTCTCCTTTGTGAGTTTAACTTGGAACCTCACCACAGCTTTAAAACTGGATGAAAAGCAAAGAGTTTTGGAGTGAGAATTTCTAGCATCTGTTTTGCTGTGGCAGCACTACAAGAAAAAAAGGCCCCTGTATTAAAAGATAGCTGAGGATGTTTGGCTCAGTTTTCTGACCTTGATCTTCATGTGGACACTGAGAAAATCTGATCACTACACCCTAATTTATTTATTTTTTCTTTGTGCAAACTATAATTCTGCACTTTCCAGTTATTTCTGATGTTATTTGAGAGACGTTTCCAGGACCTCAGCATGACAGTCAGGTCTTGGGGTTTTTTGCTAAAGGTTACGGGATGTACAGTTTAAAAACTGTCAAATTAAACAATCTGTCCACTGCACTTACAAGAGGGCCACTAATAGGATCAGAGGGCTGGAACACCTCTGTGCTGGAGGCAGGCTGGGAGAGTTGGGATTGCTCAGCCTGGAGGAGTCTCCAGGGAGAGCTCAGAGCCCCTGCCAGGGCCTAAAGGGGCTCCAAGAGAGCTGCAGAGGGACTGGGGACAAGGGATGGAGTGATGGACCATGGAAGAATGGCTTAAAATTGCAAGAGAGTAGGTTTAGATGGGATCTTGGGCAGGAATTCCCTGGCAAAGTGGGGAGGAGCTGGGCTGGAATTCCCAGAGCAGCTGTGGCTGCCCCTGGATTCCTGGCAGTGCCCAAGGCCAGGTTGGACACTGGGGCTTGAAGCAGCCTGGGACAGTGGGAGGTGTCCCTGCCATGGCAGGGGTGGCACTGGATGGGCTTTAAATTTTCCCTTTGCTGTATTCCAGCCCCTGTGCTGCCCAGGGTGCAGCTCTGAGCTCACACTCAGGCTCACTCAGCTCTGCACACAGCAGGGACACAAAACAAATCCTTCTCCTGCTGCACACCAAGGACAGCTGGGACAAGTGTTCAGCCCAAAAGCACAAACAAGGGGGGCTGAAGGGAGAGAACAAGAAGGATGGGACTGCATCACCTGGAGCTGGAATTGGACAGTGAAACCCAAAAATGCAAATAGACCAAAACTTAGAAAAGTGTGAGACCTCGAGACCAGGTGTCCATTTTGTGTCCATTTTGTGACCGTTCTGTGTTCCTTTTGTGTCCACTTTGGGTCCACCTTGGGTGTAGCCCTGGCCAGGCTCTTGTCTAGCCCAAGGTGTATCCTAGGGGCCTTTCAATAAATACCTACTTTATTCTCTAGCTCTGTCCATTCTCTGTTCCAGGTCAGCCTTCCCAAGGCATCACCCTTGCACCTCTAAGGAGCTGCCTGGACCCTCAGTTAACCTCTGGACCTCCAGCTGCTGCAGAAGGATGCAGGAACTCTGAGGGCAATTACTCAAGGGTAGGAATTTGCCCTGTGATTACAAAACAACTGACCCTGTGCATATTTTCAAGATTTTTTCTCACCAGGAATGGTTAAAAAGTAGCCAGAATACAGTTCATGCATAATCAGAGTCTTAATCAGGTGTTAAACATTGTGGAGGATGATGTACTTGAACCAGGGATTTAATACCACAGTGGTTCCCTTCACATCACACACAACTTTTGAGCTTGAGGATTGAAGGTTTGCTGACGAATGAGTGCTGAATCCTGACCCTTGTGATACCAGCAGTGCTTTGTCATGTGCTTTCAGTCACAAGGATTGCCACTGGCACGATGTTTTACAGAAAATCAGAGTTGTATTTTTTCCTCTTTGGAATGCATGGTGTGGTTTGATCAGTAAAAATACAAGATTTCATTTTTTTCTTGAAGTCTTCTTTGGATTCTTGAGTTGCCTGCTGGGATGCCACACTGGGACTAAGTTTTGGCTTTCACAAGAAGCAGAAAAAGGGACTTTATAACAACCCCTGCAGCTGGTGGATCTGTCAGAGTCTTTACACTACAGCCTCATTAAGTGCACTTTTAGCTGAAAATAATTGCCCAGGGACAGTGACAAGGAGAAGACAAGCAAATAAAAAGTTTTATTTCCTACAGGAGCAGAATAAATAATTGATTTTATATCCAAGTGATCTATGGGAAATGCAATGCTAGTTGTTCCAATACAAATAGGAAAGAATTAATTTCTCCACAAGGAAAATCTGTATTGATCAACCAAGCCTCATTAACCACTCACAAGCCAGACCATTGAAAGTGAACTTCAGTAAATCATTTTCTTGGCAATTCATTTCTGTTCTTCAGTGTGAATCGAGCAGAGAAGTGATTTTCTGAAGTGATGCAAACAGTTTTGGTGATCCATAATCTCATCTGGCTTTGTAATTCTAATCAGTTTGGAACAACTCAGCCTCACAGCTCTGCTTCTGCCTGGTCTGGGATTACTCCTAGGGAGATTCTTCTGTTGCTGAAGAGAACAATTCAGGATCCCATTTTCTGGGGGAGAATATAAATCAGCTGAGAGCTGATATAAACCATGGGTACCACTGCAAGAGCCGGGCCTGGTTCCCACAAAAGGAGTGTGTGGTGAAAGGAATCTGCTGAAGGATTCTCCTGAGTTCCTGTGTTCCCAAGGTTAAATTTTGGATGTCCCCACAAGCACATCCTTGCAAATCGTCCATAAACCAGGAGTGAAGCAACAGGATTGAATGGGAAGTCCTGATATCTCCAATCAGCCACAGCAATTTCTGAGGCTGCATTTAAAAATCTTATTTCCAGATTTTTGGTGATTTGCCAAAACATCAGGACTTCCTAGTTTTCCCTGTTTCTTTACCCCTGGATTACCTGAGAGCATGCAAGAGTGTACCTATGGGGGCTTTCCTGAGTTCTTTAACATCAGTAAAATCATGATCTCAGAGCTGTGCAGCACCCCAGAAACCACGTGCCTACATTTAAACTGAAACCTGCCAAATATCCAGCTTGGGCAACACTTCTACAAGTTCTCCAAGGAGAACAGTGCAAAGGTAAGTCTTGCCCCATTGTGCTGGTTTGAAAGCAAAACCAGTGAGACTCCAAGTCAGAAATACAATTTAATAGAGAGAGAACAAGCAACAAGAAAGATAAAAATAAAATAAGACAAGTGCAATGGTACAAAGGAGCACTGACAGAGCCAGAATGCAAACCTGACACCCTGTGGGTCAGGGTGTTGGAAGCAGCCCACAGTGAGTCCTCCCAGAGTGACAGATGTGGCTCTGTTGGAGTAGAGATGATCCTCAGGAAAGGGTCCAGTCATCCTCTGGGAATCCAGTGGGAACAGGCTCCCTTGGAGTTTGGGATTGCTGTTTTATCCCATGGAAAGGCTTTGGCTCCTCCCGCTGGGTGGAGCATCTCCCAATGGGATGAGGTGATGTTATCAGTCCTGTGAGAGCCTTCAATGGCCCATTCACAGGGGATGTCCCTGGGAGGAGGATGGGTGCAGGAAGAGATAAGGAGGCCCTGCCTTATCTGGTGTTATCAGGTGTCCCATTAACAGAAGGGATCTGCCCTCTTCCCCCCCTAGAGTTACAAGAGATAAAGAACAATATCTCCCAACCGGCTTCAACAGATGAAAATAGAATACACATTTTTGGTTACATTTTTCAACCCAGGACACCCATCTTGTGCGGTGAGAAAAGTGGGAGACTGTCCTTTTCACCTCTCAGTCTGCACAGAAATCAGGCAAAATGACTGAGCCATCTCAGTTCTGTGCAGAAAAACAAAACAGAGCGTGAGGATCAGTGTCAGGGCTGGCCCGTGCTGTGAGGATCTGCCACCACCCGCTCCCCAAACCCCACCACCACCACCCCAAACTGGAGTGACCCCAGATGGAGTGACTGCCAGGATGTCTGGAGAAAGAGATGAAAATCTATATAAACACATAGAACATGAAATTCTGCACTTGTCATGCTCTGGCTTTGACCATAGCTCTTTCCTCATCACATCTCCCTCATGATGTTTGAAGATGGATTTGCTGCCAAACCATTTTTGCTGTAATTTATTTCTTTTTTTCAATATTCCTGAGCTGAAAATCAGCATGCATCAGTGGAGACATTGATATTCTTCTATATACAATTCTTGTTTAATATAACTTGAGGCACAAAATCCTGGAAGTCTAAAAATTTCTAAATCCCACTGGCCCTGGCAGACCACAAACTCTCTGCCTGTCTTTCCTAAGAGAAGACTGATCCAACAGATCCAAGAAGTTGAAAAGACCATCCCTTGGTTAACTTTGACACCTGAAAATCACAGGCACTTCTCAATTGAGTTTTCAAGATTATTGGACTCTGTGCATTGTTGTATTTTCATTGAATCGTAAACACTGATAAGGTGATTTCAACAAAAGATCAGTTTTCACCTCAGAGGATGTGGGCTCAAATTTGCCTGTACGAAAACAAATGTGTTTGTCTTAATTCTTCCAGCCAAAGAGCAAAAACATCACTGTTTGGTGGGGAGCCAGTGAGCTCTGATACAGACAGAGCTGGCTCAGCTTTAGTCCATGTGGCCAAGGAGGGCACTGGCCCCTGGGCTGGCTGAGGAATTGTGTGTCCAGCAGGAGCAGGGCAGGGATTGTCCCTCTGTGCTCCAGGGCTGTGTCCAGCTGTGGCTCCTGCAGGAGAGCCCTGGAGGGGCTGGAGCGTGTCCAGGGCAGGGAAGGGAGCTGGGAAGGGGCTGGAGAATTCCTAAGGGAGCTGGGAAGGGGCTGGAGAATTCCTGAGGGAGCTGGGAAGGGGCTGAGGCTGGAGAAAAGGAGGTTCAGGGGGGACCTTGTGGCTCTGCACAAGTCCCTGACAGGAGGGGACAGCCGGGGGGGTCGGGCTATGCTGCCGTGTCCCAAGTGAAAGAATGAGAGGAAATGGCCTCAGATTGCACCAGGGGAGGCTCAGATTAGATATGAGCAAAAAAAAAAAATCTCTACAAGAGTAGTCAGGCAGTCAGGCCTTGGGCTGAGCTGCCCAGGGAGGTTTGCAGTCACTGTCTGTGGGAGTGCTCAGGAGGAGTCTGGAGGTGGCCCCTGGGGACAGGGTTTGGGGGATGCTGGTGGGGCTGGGGTGGCACTGGGTGATCCTGAGGGGCTCTTCCCATCTTGGTGATTCTGTGATTCCATGATCTCTACTTGCAGTTGTATCCCTGTGATCTCTCCTTGTGGCTGTATCCCTGTGTGTGCACACACATCCATGCTGGAAGCCCCCAGTTTGCTCCAATGTCTTTAATTCGTGCATGTTGGATATAGAGAAGAATTGCACAGAATTGTGAGTGACTGTGGAGGAATGGAGGCCAGAAAAGTTGTGTCTGTTCTATAGGAGTAAAAGCTGAGCTCAGGTTTTCTTCTCTGTAATGTCATTTCTGTGGTAAATTGTTAGTCCATTTCATTGACAGTATTCCTGAGAAATGCCAGTGGGCTTTTTCCCTAATCCAGATGCATCAAAAATAAAGTGATATAATATACTTGGAATTTTAATATCAAGGATAAAACCACCAAAACTTTACAAAGAATCAGCACTGTAAACAAGCCCTGCTTTATGTATTTAATTTATCTGCTTAGTACAGAGGCAGCATCTGTTTTCAGTGAGATGCTGCTTTTTAAAATTTTCTTTCTCGAACTCAGCAGCTGGAATAAATGACAGAGCAGCCAAATTAACAGCTGGAGGGAATGATAGTGCTGGAATGAGGGCATGGAAGGACAATTGAGTGGCAGGAGGAGTTGTAACCTCGGGATGTCCCAGGAATGACTCCCAGGCCCTTCCACACACGGCTCCATCTCAGGCAAGTTTCTTGCAGTGCTGCTGATTCCTCTGGCATCACTTTCCTCCCACAGAGCTGCAGGAAGCAGGCGAGTGAAGGAGAGGTTCCTCTGAGCCCACCACACATCCATGATGCTGGAAAATTCCTGCAGGACACGGGCCACAGTGGTGCAATAGGAATGAACCTGCCTCTCTCCGCTCTGTAACCGGAGAGCCAAACATTTTGGCCTCAAGTCACGTTCTTAAGCTTCCCCCTGGATTCCAGCTTCCAAAATACCGAAGTATAAATTCTCTTCTTTGCTCTCCAGCCCTTGGGCTCACCACCTCAACCTGCTCCAGCAGCTGGGAGTGAGGGGGCTGCAGGAGCAGTCGGGGCTGGAAGGAAGGACGGAGCCTCAGCACCAGGACGGGGCTGAGATGAACTTCCCAACCCTCAGCAGATGACTGCCAGCACCCTCAGAAGAGGAGCCCCTGGCTGCTGAGGAAAGACCAGGAATAAATAGACAAAAAGGTATTTTGGGGTGGGTGCATGGCAGAGCGGGCAGACAGTGAAGGGCTGGCGTGGCTGGCCATGAGGAATAGTGGAATGAGTTTAAATTGCCTTTATTCCAATGGAGAAAATTAACTGGGTTTTTAAATCATCCCGGTTAAAGCTTTTACCACACCAGATTGTCCTGGTTAGAGGCAGGGCTCTGTCATAACTTGAATAACCAAGGCTCTCTGTTTAAATACCTTTTCTAACCCTCTGTTTTCTCTCAGAGGGTCTGAACCTTTCTAACACTTAGGTCCCTCCATGCTGCCAGAGAGAGCTGAGTGGATTTGAGAATAATACCTGGAATATTCTTAATTTCCTTCCCTCCGTGGCTGTGTGGCACTGCAGAGCTCTGGCTGCTGGTTTGCACCTTAGGGAAGGTTATTTTCTCTAACAGTGGCACTGGAATTAAAGTGTAAAAGCCTCCTTCTGCCCCCTTATCCTTTGCAATGCTGGATGCAGCACCCACATTTGGAGCCCACCCAGGGAAAGGATCACCCTGCCAGGAGCTGGAATATTTTGGATGAGAAGCCCTACACAAATGCAAGATGATAGTGCTGATAGCATTAACTACCTTGTAGCTCTGTGTTTCAGGGTTGGAGAGGACTGAATGATTCAGAGACTATGTTTGCAGTAATAGCTTTGCACAAAGAGGTCACTTAGAGATAAAGTGGCAGTTAATTCAAAGCAGAATTTCAGGCTTAGCTTTGCCTTTTTCCCCCCTCTTTGAAGGAAATGAGAGGTGACACAATTGGATTAGACACACATTTTAGGCCTTTTTCAGAAACTGGGATATTATTTGCTGAAAAGATTGTAGCAGTTCCAGGCTGATAAATGCAGTACATTGTTTTTGGCATGCATATCAATTCTTAAAACAAATACTCTTTACCAGAAATTTTGTAGAAGCTCCTTTGGACTCTGGACAGTCTATTAGGTAAATATGGGCTTTGCAGCATCACAGGAAAATGCAGAGTTTTACAGAAGCTTTTCAAAGTTTGGCAACACCATCCAGCCCAACTTCCTTTATTTTATAACAAAGCTCTTGAGATAAGAAGAGTGAGGGAGATAGGGAGGTACTTTGATTGGCAAATGTGTCAGGAACAGAGATACAAAAATGGGAATCTGTGTGAAGCTGTTCCAGAAACCCGAGAGGAGCAAAGGGCCCTTTCCTTCTCCAACACCACCATGTCTGGGGTCACAGGAGGTGAAAGTCTTCCATTCTGCCAAGGAATGTGTGAAAAGCTGCCTTCTAGAAGGTCCCTCTGTTCTGTGTGCACACTTTGCCATCAAGTACTTGTAAATTCAGGTTGCATTTACACACAGGTGCCCATCTCAATGCAGATATGGACTGCAATTACTTTAATTTAATTGACCTTCATTTCAGAAACTGCTGGCAGCTCTTCAGAGAGGACCACCTCTCTTAGCCCTCTCCATCAGCCAGCTGGTTTCGTCTTTGCTCGAGTTCTGCGAGACATTTCCCTTGATGTGGAGCTCCAGCTGAGGAAGGATTCACCTGCCTTGGAATCTGCTCCCAGACCCAGAACTGGCAGGACATCCTGTAATGTGCTGTGTCCAAACTCTGCCTTGCCAACGCTGCAGTGAAATTGTCTCGCTCGGTTTCGATAGCTCTGGATTCCTGGAGGTTCAGCTTATTGGAAATCCAGAGCCCTTTCCATGGCCTAGGCCTGAGGGCCAAGCTCCAGGAAAAAAAATCAGTGTGGCTCAGTGAGTTCTTCTGGACAGGGGGAAGTTCTTGCTCCCTTTTTGGGGAGGAAAAGGGAGGAAAAGTCCCATCAGGGCCCACGGTGTGGCCAGGACCAAGGGTTGCCCTCTTGCTGTCCAAACCCAGCCTGTCTCCACCATTCAGGGGGAATTTGGGGTGGGTTTTGAGACAGATTCACCTATGTGGCTCTCTGAGTTGTCATCCCCCATCTCAACTGGCTCTTGCTGTCCCAACCCAGCCTGTCTCCACCATCCAGGTGGGAATTTTGGGTGGGTTTTGAGACTGTGTGGCTCTCTGAGTTGTCATCCCCCACCTCAACTGGCTCAGTAGTTAATTTTATCCATGATATTCACTGGAAATCTTTTGGCTTTGGTCACAGCAGAGGTTTTTTCCTGCTTTGATTCCCCTGTGGGTAGCACCTCAACCCTCCTGTGTCCAAGTGCAGGGCTGTGTTAAGGGATAACTCCTCTGAGGGGGGTTTGGGTGATTTTCAGGCCACTGATTGGCAAGGATGAAGAAATCTCCCTGCAGATCTGCTGGGATATATTCAAGGAAGTGATAAAAAACCAAGTGAAGGAAGTTATTGAAAAGTACACATAGTTAATGACGGTCTAGATGAGCAATAAAACAAGGCAATATGGGGAAAATGTAAACAAGCCAGGGCTGAAGGGAAACAAAAGAAGTAAAAGTAACTTGCAGGGCGCTGGCAAAATCACTCTGAGACTGGACAAGCAGGGGGAGATCTGAGGGAAGGTCAGAAAAGCAAGGTGCAGAGCAGTGTCCTCAGGGTTAACTTCTCTGGAAATGCAGTTGGGTCAATAATACCAACAATTAGAGGAAAAAAAAAAAAAGGTGGTGAACCCTATAGCCCAAAGGTGAAGTAAATATGGAAGAAATATTTTGAAGCCTGCCTTGGCCAGCTTTAGGAGATTGCAGTTCCTCCCTGTAATGCAAACACTGTGGAGAGGTTTGAAAGTTCCTCCAGCAGAAAACTCTGCTCCAAGAAGGGGTTAAAAGGAGAAGTCCTCCAAGAAGGGATAAATAGCACAGCTGGCCTTTAAGGGACACAAAATTCTGAAAAGATGTATTGGAGCAAGTGGAGGTTTGAGGTGGCTGAGTAAAGAAAAGAGTGGAATGAACCCCGAGGAAAAGAGTTCCTTTCATTCCAAGCAATCCAGAGGTGTAATTCATTGTCCTGATGAAATCAATTGTCAACAGGCTGCACTGAAGGCACAGAACAGGGGGAAGAGACAGAGTGGCTTCAAATCAGGGAATGTTGAACCTTCTAAGGTTTCAGAAGCCCAGGAATACATGGAAAAGTGTGGAGAGTGCAGGCACTCCCTGTGAGTCCATGGTCAGTGATTCAGCTGAGATGTGCTGTGGAAACAGAAAAAAATGCAGGGAAAAGGTGGAATTGTAGAATGGTTTGGGTTGGAAAGGACCTTAAAGCCCATCCAGTGCCACCCCTGCCATGGCAGGGACACCTCCCACTGTCCCAGGCTGCTCCAGCCCCAGTGTCCAGCCTGGCCTTGGGCACTGCCAGGGATGCAGGGGCAGCCACAGCTGCTCTGGGCACCCTGTGCCAGGGCCTGCCCACCCTGCCAGGGAACAATTCCTGATTCCCAAGAGCCCATCCAAACCTGCTCTCCTTCAGTTTGCAGCTGTTCAATGCACTGATGAAAGCTCTGCTTGAACTCTTACACCACAGAGCCCTGAGGATTTATGGGGTTAAGCAATTGCTTCGTAGATTCAACCATTCCTAAATTTAGTGAATCACAAACCAGTCTGATTTCGGCATCATGCTTTTTTGTCTTTTTATAAGGCATTATAAAATCTGGATGCATTACAGAACAGAGTCACTGCAAGTCTGATGTTCAGATCCACGTGCAGGTGCAATTCCACATCTGCCAGACATTCTTAGGTTGCAAAGAGACCTGGAGGAATTATTTGGCAATAATTGGCATGTGGATGCATCAGTTGCAGCTAGAAAAAAGGAAGTTATAAAACAAGCAGATTGTTATGTGAACCCTGTAAGCTTCGTCTTAGCCAGGCATTTTGTGGTGCTTGAGGTTAAAAGTGTGGCATAAAGTGTTATATTCAATGTCAAATATGGATGTGTCAGGATAGAACATGAACAGTGTGTTTTGGTGGACTGAATGAGAAAGTCAATAGAAGCAGATAATCAGGCACTAAAAGCTGAAGCTGGAACAATATTGGGTGTAAAATACAATCATTTGGAAAGAAAAATGCTGGAAAACTGCTCTGAGGAGAAGGATCTGGGGTCCTGGTGGACACTGAGCTGTCCCTGAGCCAGCAGAGTGTCCTGGGGGCAGGAATGCCAGTGGCATCCTGGGGGCACAGGGATGGGCATTCCCAGCAGGGCAGGGCTGATCCTGCCCCTGTGCCCAGCCCTGGGGACACCTCTGGGTGCTGTGCCCAGCCCTGAGGCACCTCTGGGTGCTGTGCCCAGCCCTGGGGCACCTCTGGGTGCTGTGCCCAGCCCTGGGGGCACCTCTGGGTGCTGTGCCCAGCCCTGGGGGCACCTCTGGGTGCTGTGCCCAGCCCTGAGGCACCTCTGGGTGCTGTGCCCAGCCCTGGGGCACCTCTGGGTGCTGTGCCCAGCCCTGGGGGCACCTCTGGGTGCTGTGCCCAGCCCTGAGGCACCTCTGGGTGCTGTGCCCAGCCCTGGGGGCACCTCTGGGTGCTGTGCCCAGCCCTGGCTCCTCAGCACAGCAGGGCCGGGAGCTCCTGGAGCTGAGGAAGGGCCTGGAGCATCTCCGTGCCCAGGAGAGGCTGAGGGAGCTGGGGCTGCTCAGCTGGAGAGGAGCCCCAGGGAGAGGGGCCTCAGCCCCGGGGGTCCCTGGGTGTCCCTGTGTCTGTCCCTGTGTCTGTCCCTGTCTCTCTGTCTGTCCCTGTGTGCAGGGAGGGCAGAGCAGCCCCAGGCTCTGCTCCAGGCCCAGCAATGGCCCCAGAGCCACGGGCAGGGGCTGAGCCCAGCAATTCCCCTGCACAGGGGCACAGCTTCTGCCCTGGGCAGTGCCAGCCCTGAGCAGAGCCCAGAGGGGCTGGGGACTCCTCCCTGGGGACATTCCAGAGCCCTCTGGACACAGCCCTGTGCTCTGTGCCCTGGGCTGGCCCTGCTCCAGCAGTGTGTCCCCAGATGAAGCTGTAGGCTGGAGGATGTGCAGACCAGACCTCCTGGAACAAACACATTTGTACTCCCAGAGACCTTTGGACAGCTCTAGTCTTTATTGGGGCCTGTAGGGAGACTGGCTTTTCCTGTCTGTACAGTAACTTTCAGACATATTTTCTGTGGGTGATAAAATCAGGAGAATGTGTGGGGGTATATGAGGCCACCTGGGTGTGATTTCCTAATAGCAGACGTGGGGTTTTGTTCTGGGGTTGTCTGTGGCTTTGAGTGCTGCTTAGCATCTCAGTCCTAATGCTAAATCCTAATCATAAAGTCTGTGGTATTTAAAGCTCCTAAAGAGCATCTTCAACCATGGGTACCTGTGGTTCAGCATCTATATCCATGTTTTAAGGCTCTTTCAAGTGTCCTGCTTTTGGGAAATTGAGAATATTTCATGCCCTCGACACTGACTGACCCAGCTTGTGGCAAGGGTTGGGCATGTGCAACCCTTCAATTCTTCATTAACTGCTTGAGAAAGGCAAGTGTCCCATGGTAGAGACACTCAGAGGGACAAAACAGGCCCAGCCTCCTCTCCTGGTGTCTTGAAGATTGTATTTAACACCACTTTTCAATAGTCCCTGACACCAATTCCTGATATAAATACCTAATTGTCATTAAAGGAGACTCTTGGTCAGGGCAGTATCTCCCAGTTAAATCTCTTTTCTTCACCTGCTGCCATTTGCAAGCCCAAACAGTCCTTGCAAACATTAACATTGGGAGAGCTCTGCTTTGTTTTTTCGTGCTTTTAATTTTCTCCTTCACATGATGGATGGTGGGATTTATTGTAGCTCAGAGGAACAAACCAGTTGTTATTCAATCTGCCCCAGGCAAGCCACCCTGGCAACAGCCAAAAATAATAGCCATGGTCCCTGAAAAGATTCTGCTCAGAATTTCTGAAAGAATTCACCTTTGGGGCAGGGAGCAAGCATGGAAAAATGCAGCCCCAAAGGTCAGCATTTTGCAATGCTCATGGCACATGAAAATAGGAGGTTGTGATGGAAACTGTGGTGCAATCCTGGTGACAAGGGGTGCAGCCAGCACCCTCCAGCATCTTCCTGTCACGGAGCCATCACTTTCTTCCCCTGTCACATCATGGATTGGATTTTGCTTCCTCTCAAAGCTGAGTTCTGCAGATCAACGGTGACAACTCTGCTTTCTACAAGAATTTGATCTTGGAGTTGAGCCTTTCCAGCCCTGTCTGGATCAATGTTTGCCCTTGGTGTTTGGAAGATCACTTTCCATATCTTCTTGTGCCCTGATTTCTGTTGGTGAGAGCAAACTTCAGGACAGTCTTTGTACACACACCCTGTACTGAAATCTCTGTGCCCTTCCCTTTATCACCCTCTTTTCGTGCACTTTCTGTGGTGTTCCATGCTCTGTCAACCTCAGGAGTTGTCTGTTGGCTCACTTCTTAATCCTCGTGGATAAAGTTTGGCAAAAGTACACACTTCAGTTCCTTTCATTCAAGCCAGAAGCTATTTTTCCAGGAAGACATGTTTAAAAATGCACAAAGGTACTAATTTAATTTGCTCTGCCTTTTTACTGCTGCTTCCTGAGAGGCCATCTAGTCTGGCTATCTGAAACAAGTAGCAGTAATGCCACATTTTTGTCCCAAATAGTCACAGCTCAAAGAAATTCAGTAAAGAAAGTTCCAAACAGGTATTTTTGCAGGGCTCTTGTTGGTGCTCATGAAAAGAAGTTTCCAAGTGAAATAAACCATTATTTCTAAAATTATTCCAAAGCAAAGCTCCATTCAAATACCCCTGAAGTTTAAAAGGTAAGGAAAAAAATCTAATCTACCTGCTGGACACTGCTGAGAAATGTGCTTGAGAATTAGAGATTGTGACCCTGATGCCTCAGGAAGGCTGACCTGGAACAGAGAATGGACAGAGCTAGAGAATAAAGCAGGGATTTATTAAAAGGCCTTTGAGGATCCACCTTGGGCAGGACAGGGCCTGACCAGGTCTACACCCAAGGTGGACCCAAAATGGTCACAAAATGGACACCAAATGAACACAAAATGGTCCAAAATGGTCACAAATAGACACCCAGTCACAAGGTCTCACAGTTTTCTAAGTTTTGGTCCATTTGCACATTGGGGTTTCATTGTCCAATTCCAGCTGCAGGTGATGCAGTCCCATCCTTCTTGTTCTCTCCCTTCAGCCCCCCTTGTTTGTGCTTTTGGGCTGAACACTTGTCCCAGCTGTCCTTGGTGTGCAGCAGGAAAAGGATTTGTTTTGTGTCCCTGCTGTGTGCAGAGCTGAGTGAGCCTGAGTGTGAGCTCAGAGCTGCACCCTGGGCAGCACAGGGGCTGGAATACAGCAAAGGGAAAATTTAAGGCATCAACCCCATGGCTGGAAAATGCAGAGTGGACTTTGCAGAATTTAGTGATCCAAAAACCTGAAATCTGGTTAGGAGAAATTCCCCTTCCCAATATTGTCCTCCAAGGTGTGCCACTGAAGGTACATGGAATTGAAGATGAAAGTTTCTCTTGGACTGAGGAATGCTCTTTGTGTCACATCAACAGGAGGGATCCAGTGGTTGAGGAGCTGGGGTTTTCCAGCAGTTCCCAGAAGGATTCCTGGTCGTCAGGGCAGCTCTTAACTAGGGAAATTCACACTTGAGGAGAAACCACAGAACACTCAAGGGAGAGACCACCATGGGTCAAGGGGAGGAAAATGACAGACCAGGCAAAGCTGCCTCTGTTTCTTGTGGTCAGTGGCTCTCACTGGAAGCTGGATGCTTCCAGCCCTGCCTCTCCTGGAGCAGCTCTTCTAGACCATGGGTCATTGCTTGGGCCAGACATCCTGCTGGCAGCTGAGAATACTGAGGATTATGTCTTGCAGAGCACAGTTTTCCATGAGGGTGGATCCAATCCTGTGGCAACAAATCCAACCTCGTGTTACAGCTACGACACACACAGAACACACACAGAGTCACAGAATCACCAGGTTGGAAGAGACCTCCAAGATCATTGAGAACGTGCCCCAACACCTCACCTAAACCATGGCACCAAGTGCCACATCCAGGCTTTTTTTAAACACATCCAGGGATGGTGACTCCACCTCCTCCCCGGGCAGACCATTCCAGTACTTTATTATTCTGTGCGTGAAAAGCTTTTTTCTAACATCCAACCTGAGGCACCTTGTCTGCTCTTGGAGGTGCTGCAGGAAGCAGCTTTGCCTGCTGGGAAGCTCCCAGAGATGAGAGCAGAATTCCCTCATGGGGATGTTCATGCATCCTGCTGGCTCGTGATGTGGCAGACCGAGCACGCACCCACCACAGAGTATCACAAAGCAAAGATACAGGGACCAGTTCCAGAAATCTGAGGTGAAGTTTTGCTGCTTTTGGACATTTTGACCAGATTGGCAGGGGAGGGGAAATTAAAATCCCTCTTGGATCTGAAGCCCATTGTCATTTGCGCTCTGGTGTGGAAAGCCAGCTTAGATTTGGATTCCTGCTTGTGAATCTTCCCCATTTCTGGGCAAGAACCAAACCCAGAAGATGCTCATTCCCACAGCCAGGGAGGAGGCAGCCAAACATGCCTGGGAATGAGTGACTTTTCTCAGGAGGCTGTTTTTCCTCCAGAGCTTTCTGCTACCTGGAAATCCTTTTGCTATCTTGGGTGGCAACATGTCAGTACTTCTGTCATCAAGAAGCAAAAATTCTGGCCAGGAACTTAAATTTGGAAGCTGTGGAAGCCCTCCCATTGCTCACAGGACAGCAGTGGAGCTGGGGGTCTGAAACCCTGAGCCAGCTGGATGAAGAACAAGCACCTCCCCTAATGGGAGCAGATAAGACACCTCTCAGCAAGTGCAGCTTTCTCACATCCAGACTCCTTGGGATGAAGTTTTGGAAAGCTGCACCAACAGGTTTTCCACAGAGGTCACCGCTCGCTTCATTGAGAACAGAGCCGGGCTCTTGTGAGCCAGATCCTTCTGTGTGAAGCTCATCAGGCAGAATGAAATCCTGTTCCAATTATGTGCTTTCCATGTGCACAGATCTCCCCCAGGAGCAGCAGTGTCAGCCACAACCTCATAATGCAAAAAGCAAATTGTGGAGGGCTTTGTGCTCAAACCACAGCGTTAACCTGCGCCAGGCTGGGAAAATGGGCTGTAAATTCCTCAGGGTGGCCACTGCTGCCTTGTCAACAAAGATGTGACAAAAGAAAAAAGATGGAAAAATGTGTGTTGAGCGTGCTAAGAGCACATGTAAGTGGGGAGAGTGTGGTGTCTGGGTTTTTTTGGAGTGTGAAGATTCCTGTCCCACAGGCCTGGCCAGGACAGGGAGGACGTGGAGCTGCTAGAGAGAGCCCAGAGGAGGCTCCTGGATGAGCAGAGGGCTGGAGCAGCTCTGCTGGCAGGAAAGGCTGGCACAGCTGGCATTGCTCAGCCTGGGCAGGAGAAGCTCTGGGCTGAGCTCAGGGTGGCCTTGCAGGGCCTGAAGGAGCCCCAGGAAAGCTGCAGAGAGACAATTGCCAAGGGCTGCAGGGACAGGAGCCAGGGAATGGCTCCCAGTGCCAGAGGGCAGGGCTGGATGGGCTCTTGGGAATCAGGAATTGTTCCCTGGCAGGGTGGGCAGGCCCTGGCACAGGGTGCCCAGAGCAGCTGTGGCTGCCCCTGCATCCCTGGCAGTGCCCAAGGCCAGGCTGGACACTGGGGCTGGAGCAGCCTGGGACAGTGGGAGGTGTCCCTGCCATGGCAGGGGTGGCACTGGATGGGCTTTGAGGACCCTTCCGACCCAAACCATTCTACAATTTCATGAATTGCATTTCCTGCAGCACCTTCAGGTCCAGTATTTTACCTTTATTTCATGGGAATCTCTATAATGAATTTTAACTCTGTCAATTCTCTTTTTTATCAAGAACTTCATCAGTCAGAGTCAGCTGAATGGTTCGATGAATGGATGAATGCTCTAAAGCACATGGGAAAAATACAAAAACTAGAGGACTGTCTTCAAACAATTGAAGAAAACATACAGTACATAAAGCACAAATATCTGTGTTTAACAAGACGAGGCTCAGCTTTACACATGGATTTAGTTGTGTAGAAGCACAAATAGGTGTTTAGCAGCTCTCAGGTGACACCTCTGCCTGCTCAGGACATCCTGATCTTGTTTTGTGCAAGAACCATTTCTCTGGTTTTTATAACAATGCCAACTTCTTTATATCCTGGGTCTGATTTTTAACTCATAATTGGGGGATTCCCAGGAACACAGAGAAAGATATAAGCCCTGAAGAGTGGCTGTGGCTTTTCCCCATTCACACTGCACACCCTCCAGAGCTGGATCATGTTCCACATGAGAAACCCAAAGCACTTTTTCAATAAAATAACTGAACTTTGGATCAAGTTGCAGGTGCAGATTTGATGAGTAGGGCTAACCTTTCTGCCAGGGATCCAGTTTTATTGTTTCTTTTCCTTACTTAACTTTATCCAGAGCCAACATAAAATCTGAAAATGCCCTGAGCAAGCCTCTTATCACCGTGGGGTTTCCTGCTCAGTTTTATCAAATGGGGAAGTTTGGATCAGTATTTCAACATCTCCAGCCCACAGTTTTGAACTCACCTGTTGTTGCTGCAAGGAAAGAGATTTATAAGCCCTGGTATTGAGGTAAATCTGAAGAAAAAAACCCTGAATTTATGCATTTTTGAGGGTGTGAATGGACAAATTAACTTCTCCTTCTGGCCCACCTCAGCAGCAGTGTGGGAACAGCCCCAGAGCTTGTGGGAACCCACAAGGAAGTGACACTTGTTTAAGGTGGAAAATTGTGTAAAGAAAGGGATTTACATTTTTAAATCATGCACACAAAGCTGGGAAATGCCGATGCAACTCCAGTTCTGCTCTCTGCTCTGCTGCTCTGTTTTCCAGAATGGAATAAGAATCCACAGAGCATTAACAAAAAGTTTAAAAACTGAGCTGCTGTGCATCTTTCAGAGCATATCCTCATATTATGATCCCTCACATTTCAGTGGATTTCATGGTCACCATGTTGCCACAAATCCTGATTTGGGGGATGTGTGGGAATAGCAATTATTCATTTATGATTAGGTCAGTTTGTCAAACTTTACCCAGAAGAAAGGAGGGGAAAGGTTTAACTGGGAATTTTCAATAATGTATAATCCCAGCTGAGCATGATTTAATTGGATAGTGAAAGAGAATTCCTGGTGTAGGTGCTTCATCCCATGACAAAGCTCTGCACACAGAACAGCTCATCTGGAAGCAGAAAAAGACCTTCACAAACATTTTTATATATAAATATAAATATATTTATAGCTGTTGCCATCTCCCTCATAGTAAATATAGAGAAAGAGACACCAGTGCAACAGGTTCACAGATTCGTGTGAAATTCTTTAGTCTCTGGCAAAGTGGAAAAAAAAAATCACCTCTAAGTGTTGCCCTTTTAAATGCAAAACAGCTGCTGCCTGCTGGCACTGCCTGAGTGCTGCACTTGACAGCAGAAATGCAGCTCCTGCTTTGCTCTGGTCACATGTCGTGGCATTATTGGTGTCTGTTAATGGCATTTGGATCCCCCTTTAGCAGGGCTTTGGCTCTGGCTGGGGTTTTCCCTGGGAATTTGGGGTGGGAAGGACCCATCCCAGTGTTTGATGTGCGAAGGGAAGGAATTTATCCCGGCGCTGCGGGATGTGCCTGCAGGTGATGCTGAGTTATCCCGTCCTGGAGAAGCTTGCTGGGATTTGGAATTCCCGGGAATTGCAGCATAATGATGTCCAAGGGCATCCCTTGAGCCTTTTTAGTGCTGCAGCATCTTCCTTTTCCCTGCTGCTGTTTGCATTCCCAGGGAATCCCGACAAATTCCAGCACTGGCAGAGCACAGGTTTAAACCCTCACATCATCCCTGTGCTCTCAAAGGCAGAAAGGCACCCAGGCAAACCCAGAAAAACCATCAAAGGAGTGTTGTGGATAAACACTTCTGTGGAAAATTTGGTGCTCAGGCATTTCAGCTGCTGCAGCTCAGTGTGTGACAACCAGAACCTGAATTTATTCCAGGTGAGGTTCAGTCTCCCTTTTGCCAGCGGGGAAAGGGGTAATCAATAACGCCGACTTTTTATCCTTCTTCCTCTTTTCTTAGCCTTATACAACCACTCATAACCTTATTTATTTAGGAAATAAGGCCTTTCAGGGACTTTGATCAGCCTGGCTGAAGTTTCTTCAAAGATTAACTGACTTCTTTAGAAGCAAATCAGTTTCCTCTGAAGCAGGTATTTGCTCACCACGTAACAGGGTGTTGAGAGCTGTGCAGTTATAAAGTTTGCTGGGCTCAGCTGTAGATTTCCTTAACACACACTGCTGACATCACTGTGTCTCCTCTCGGACTCTTTTTCTTTTTTTTTTCTTTCTTTTTTTTTTTTTTTTTTTTCCTCTTTCTCCCTCCCTCCCTCCCTCCCTCTCCTCCCTCCCTCTCTCCAGTTTCTTTATTCAGGTAATTCCAACTCAGGCTTATTTCAACTTGTTTTTGACTGACAGCGAAGGAAGGGAGATTCTCTGAGGAGTTTGGTTTGTGTTGGATTTTTTTCTGCTTGTTTTGTTTTTTGTTGTTTTTGTTTTATCTTAAATGCACACATGCTTTATTGAAAAGCCGCCCAACCTTCTATAAAAAAGATTGTTTGACTTGTCATGACGATAACATCTAGTAAGGAATCTGAACATTGCTCTTTTTCAGGTAAGAGGTATTTGTCAAAAATCCATACATGCTTAGCAGTTCTTTGGGAGCTCTGTGGATCTGGAAGCTAAGGAGTAGGTGCTTTTCCTATTGTTTTTTTCCTGTATTTTGGTAGTTTAAGGATTTAGAAACTGTGTGTAAAAGAAAAAAAATGTTTATAAAATTGTGCCTTTTTCATTTGGGTTTTGACCTAGAGGCAGTTCAGCACTTAAGCAAAAGCTGTCAAAAGTTTGGTCTTTCCACTGAATGTGGGGTTTGTAATGCATGGGCTGAGATTTTTATATGCTGGGGAGGGGGACAGATGCTGAACCTGTCTTAGTCACTGCTTGCCTGCCAGGGATTTTTCTCCTGTAGAAATCCAGAGTGCAGTTTAGAGTGTTGGAATCAGAACTTCCAGCCAGCTCTTGCTCTTTTTTTTTTTTGCGATGCAGAAATCAGTGTTCATTGGCACGGTGGGAAAACCTGCCTGGAACTTTATCCTGTCCCTGTTACCTTTGTGTATAAGGAAAAAGAACCTCAGTTTTCTGTGGAAGGTGTTTAAATGAAAGTAAACATGTCTGAGTTGGAGAACTTCAGGCATTGTCTCCCAACTTTTGCCTGTGTCTTCACACAACTTGTTTACGACAGCTCTGGCTTTTCCTCATGATCACAAGCCCATGGTGCAAATTCCCCTCCACTTTTCTACTGCCTCCCTTTTTATTTTCACACTGCAGTGGATCATGCTGCAGTGAGATGTAAAGATAATTTCTCTTTCTCTCCATGAGCTGCTGGTTGTGAAGAGGAACAAAGCTGAATTTCCTTTGTGAGCCAGGAGTATCCACAGCACTTTTTACCTAACCTTGGTCCATATTGTATTTTGAGACATTTCCAGGGTCTTTCTGTGTATTTACCTACCAAGTCTGAGTTTTCTTGTGTTTTTTTTTTTCTTTTTTAACTGGGGAGGAAGGAGAAGATTTGCTGCTAAAGAAATGCCTTCTTTATTTCCCTGGCTGTAAAATGTCACAATGCTCTCTGCACTCCCTAATAACCAGCTAACAGGAGGGAGGAAGCAAGCCTGGAGTGTACAGCACAAACTGGCATCACATTTATAAAGCAGAGTTGTAGACCAGACCAAAAACTTCCCCAGGAATTTCACCCCAGTAAATGAGGCATGGCCTAGAGACAAAAACAGCAGCAGATGACTTGGGCTTCAGTCTTCCAAGGCACATACAATAATTCAGTCTGTTACTTTTTATAGAATTTCAAATGAAAACAAATAGTCCTTTTTTTATCCTGGCTCCTCAGGCAATGAAGCAAACAAGCCATTAGCCCACAGCCCAGATTGCAGCTGAATTTTTCATTGATTTATCCAGATTTCATTAAAGCACTCTGGAATATTATTTCTGCCTCCTGTCCTGTTTCCCTCTCCTCAGACACACAGTCCACAGAGACAGGCTGTGTTCTTTGGGAACAGGTGGAGACCAGGGCTGGGGAGGACCAAGAAAAACAGAAATGTTTCTGTTTTACATGCAGAACCTCAGAGCACTTTGAAATAAATTCTGATTCACTTTTTTTCAAGGAAAAACAAGGCAGGTTTTGGTATGATGCCTTTTTGGTTTGTTTGCTTGACAGAGGGAAAAGTCTTTACCTTTAGAGGCACCTTATATGTGTATGAAAATGATAAAAATTACTGATTATTGTATGAAACAGTTAAAAGCAACTTTGTCAATTTACTAGGAAGGAATTTACTAAATGCCAAATATCTGAAAGCTGAGCTGCCCTTAACCCCTTGGGATGAGAGAATGACCTGAGCGAGTTATTACAGGCTTGAGCATCATTTCAGCCTTCAGTGTGACAGGATGTGTTTGTTAATATGGCAAAAGGGCTTGGAGTTAATGTGGCAGAAATCTTGGTGTTAATATAGCAAAAATCTTGGTGTTAATGTGCCAAAGAGCTTGGTGTTAATATGGTAAAGGGGTTGGATTTAATATGGCAAAGGGCTTGGTGTTAATAAGGCAAAGAATTTGATGTTATATGGTAAAAGACTTGGATTTTATATGGTTAAGGGCTTGGTGTTAATATGGTAAAGGGTTTGAATTTAATAAGACAAAGAATTTGATGTTAATATAGTAAAGGGCTTGGATTTCATATGGCAAAAACTTGGTGTTAATATGGCAAAAACTTGGTGTTAATGATGTTATGGTAAAGGACTTGGTGTTAATATGGCAAAGAACTTGGTGTACATATGGCAAAGGGTTTGGATTTAATATGGCAAAGGGCTTGGATTTTATATGGTAAAGGGCTTGGATTTAATATGGCAAAAGTCTTTGTGTTAATATGGTAAAGGGTTTGGATTTAATATGGCAAAGGGCTTGGTGTTAATAAGGCAAAGAATTTGATGTTAATATGGTAAAAGACTTGGATTTTATATGGTTAAGGGCTTGGTGTTAATATGGCAAAAATCTTGGTGTTAATATGGCAAGGGGCTTGGATTGAATATGGCAAAGGGCTTGGATTGAATATGGCAAAGGGTTTGGATTTAATATGGCAAAAGGTTTGGATTTAATATGGCAAAGAAAATTGGTGTAAATAGGACAAACAGCTTGGTGTTAATATGGCAAAGGGCTTGATGTTAATATGATAAAGGGTTTGGATTTAATGTGGTAAAGGGCTTGGTGTTAATATGGAAAAGAGCTTGATGGTAATAGAGTAAGAAGATTGGATTTAATGTGGTAAAGGGCTCGGTGTTAGTATGGCAAAGAACTTGATGCAAATGTGGTAAAGAATTTCATATTAGCATGCTAAAGGGCTTGGATTTAATATGGCAAAGGGCTTGGTATTTATATGGCAAACAGCTTAGTGTTAATATGGTAAAGGGTTTGGATTTAATGTGGTAGAGGGCTTGGTGTTAATATGGAAAAGAACTTGGTGGTAACAGAGTAAAGGGTTTGGTGTTAATGTAGCAAAGAACATGGTGGTAATAAGGTAAAGAGTTTGGTGTTAATGTGGAAAAGAATTTGGCAGAAATCATCTGCATGTTCCTGGAGTCAACAGGGAACAAGCAGCTCCCAGGGACTGGCTGAGCCTGAAAGGAAACTCCTGCTCCTGTGTGCCTGCCTGTGCTGAGTGCTGTGAAATGCACTGGATCCATCCCAGACCAGAGCACCTCTGCCTCTGCTCAGAGCAGGAAACTCTCCTGGGAATTGTCTTTGTGTGGCCAGCACATCCTGAGGGTCACAGTGAGGCAGAGCTCGTGCTCAGGCACAAAGGGAACAGATGGGACAGGAGTGAAGCTTTAGTATTGTCACCCTTCACTGGACAAATATTGTGTGGACATGAAGAGGGATTTTGGGGATAACACCTCTGCAGCTCTTTACACCCATTGGGGAGAAAGGTGTCTGGCAAATTCCACCTTCCAGCAGAGCCTTCTGCAAACCTTCTGCTGCCTCTGGTGAAAGTAAAGTGGTGGGACAAGGGTTGGTTTAAAAATTTAAACCATTTAAAATCATATTTGGCTTCTTTCTGGTTGGTTTTTCTCGTGGAGATCCTCAGTTGGATTTGTCTGTGGTCAGAGAGCCACCTTGTCTTTGTCATGACTCAAAAATCATAAAGTAAAATACATTTTGTCTGGGACAGCAGTACAACCTGATCAGATTAATTTCATCTCCACTGTTTGAATGGAAGGGTTTCACTGTTGGTTCAATCTGGTTTCACATCATGAACTTTTCCTTATCTAAAATTAGCATTTTGCACTGAGAATAGATGATTAAAATGATTATTTATTCAATATATTACCACAATCTGTAGGGAAGGAATATATATAACAATGCACCTACTTAGATGACCTCAAAAGATGTTTTCTTATCATGAACTGACGAAGAGGCAAGGGTAAAATATATCATGAACAAAATTTCCTCTTTTCCTCTCTAGAATTACACAGCTTGACAAAAACATGTAGTAAAATAGATAAACTAAACTAAACTAAATAAAATAACCAGAATAAGTAGGATAAAATAGAGGTTTGCATTTTGACCGGTGAATAAATTTTCCTCTTTAAATGATTTTAATTTCATTTTTAATTCCCCAAGGAAAATGGCAACCAGACAAATGGTTTTTTTGTGATTTTCTGAGCTTGCCTGTGAAATTTCCCCGAAGTTTCCCTTTGTTTTCTGCTCAGCAATGAGCAGAATCCACTGCAAGCTGCCCACCCTGGAAGTTTCCATGCCAGCTGTTCTTTCCTGAACCCCTCCAGCCTCTCACCCAAGCAAACAGACTTTCATTTTCAGAGAAGGCCAAAAGTGTATCAGCATCAGGGCAGAGGTGTTGGAGTTGCAATATTGATTCATTTCCTTATGCAAATAGCAAAACTTTCTCACTAAAATAGAATTAAATCCAGAAAACCTTTTGAGACAACGTTTTATTTTGGCCTCACATTGAGTTTGGTTGACTGGCACAATTAGTGGCACTTGGTAGTTGATCTCTGGACTGTTCCCTGCTCAGTATTTTTAGATTAAAACTCCTTTTTCCTCTAAGAATAGGTAGAAAATTAATTGTTTAAGGGAGTCTGTTGGGTTTCCTTGTCCTTGAAGTGCTTCCCTACTCTGTTCTGTTGTTGCAGTCCAAAAAATCCTAAAAAATTATCCAGAGAAACTCCAAACCATGAAAACAAACAAAAAATGCACTGAATCTTAAAAAATATCATTTTGAAACACAAATGAATAAAATGTAACCATATTTTAGTTAAAAAAAAGTACAAATGTACAAAGTACTTCTTTTCTTGTCAGAATAAAATGTCGAAAGCTGTGACTTGATCATAACCCCAAAAATACTTATTGGTAATAAATCTTTGTGCCCTTTTTAGGGTCTCAGAGTGGGAGCATAAAATCTCATTTTAAGAAAATTTCTTTAGTTTTTATGTGCAGAAATACAAAAAGACACATTTCAGTGAGGCGAGCCCAGTGATTTATCCTCCTAATGTACCTCAGTGAGGGGTTCTGTCTTTGCAGGTGTATTTTTGGTTGATAAACAGGGAAAATGTTTGAGAGGACACCATGCCTTTAAATGCTCCAGTTCTGGTTTAAATAATCTTATAAATAATGATTATATCATCAAGGAAATGCTTTAGTCTGTCATTGCTTTACAATCATGAGAAATATAGAGAAATACAAGAAATTTGTTAAACACCCCAGATGTCACATAAAGACTGAAAATGTCTTAGAAATCAATAATAACCCTTCTGTTCTCACAAGCAACTTTGATTTAAGCACTCAGTTCTACATAAGCTGAAATATTTAGAGTGAAATCTGCAAAAAAAGCTTGAGGAACAACCAGATCCTCATTCCCCAGCCTCGAAATGAAACAGTGGACAAGAATTTGCTGAGTTCTGAAAACTCCAGGTGCTATAAACAGAAATTGCTCCTTATTTTCAGCTTTGCTCAGCTTGAGGCAGCACAAATAATTCTACTTTAGCTTTTTGCTCTTTGTCAACTGATTACTGACTCCCATTTGCAAAATAAAAGGCAGGTGAACCATGGTGGAAAGGAGAGGAGGATCCGAAATCACACCACGAAGAGGGGAACCTTGGAAAGGAGGAGCAGTGACAGAGGTGTAGAATGGAAGTTGTTCAAATTTTGGAACTGCAGAGATAAAAACATTGGGGGTGCTGGGGACAGGGCTGGACACGAGCCCAGGGGTGCCCAGGGGGGTAGGAGGCCACTGGCCCCTGGGCTGGGTGAGGAATTGTGTGTCCAGCAGGAGCAGGGCAGGGATTGTCCCTCTGTGCTCCAGGGCTGTGTCCAGCTGTGGCTCCTGCAGGAGAGCCCTGGAGGGGCTGGAGCGTGTCCAGGGCAGGGAAGGGAGCTGGGAAGGGGCTGGAGAATTCCTGAGGGAGCTGGGAAGGGGCTGGAGAATTCCTGAGGGAGCTGGGAAGGCGCTGGAGAATTCCTGAGGGAGCTGGGAAGGGGCTGAGGCTGGAGAAAAGGAGGCTCAGGGGGGACCTTGTGGCTCTGCACAAGTCCCTGACAGGAGGGGCAGGGAAAGGAGGAGAGGAAATGGCCTCAAATTGCACCAGGGGAGGCTCAGCCTGGAGATTGGAAAGGAAATTTCCCTGGCAGAGTGGTCAGGCCTTGGGCTGAGCTGCCCAGGGAGGTTTGCAGTCACTGTCTGTGGGAGTGCTCAGGAGGAGTCTGGAGGTGGCCCTTGGGGACAGGGTTTGGGGGATGCTGGTGGGGCTGGGGTGGCACTGGGGGATCCTGAGGGGCTCTTCCCACCTTGGTGATTCTGTGATTACAGATGAGGGAGCCTTTTAAACCTTCAGGCTTGGTGAATCCATACTTTAGTAAGGGTTATTGTGACAGTTTCTGTGTTTTTCTAGGGAAAACCAAACCAACCTTTGACAGGGAATGTCACAGGAAAGAACCTTTTAAATAGAGCAGACATATCCTACACCTTATCTTAGATTCCTACATTTATTTTTTTTTAATTTAAGAAACTAGTCATAATCTTCAGTGCGTAATTTACATTTTTTCCAACAACTGAATCATGTGTGTGATGGAAGGGGCACACTGTGGTGTGTAATCTCACCTGGGATCCCACAGCATTTCCCATGGGATTTCACCTGAAAGGCTTCAGCAGCACAACTCCGACTGTATTTATTCAGGCTATTCCAATTTGAAATGCACATCTGCACCAGGTAATTAATGTGTGTAATTCTCATCCTTCCAGGAGGAGAGGTGTACTGTCACATACACTGGGACAGTTGATTTTTATGGAATAAATAAACTTGGCAGCTTTCAAAAGCTCTGGCTTTGCCATAGAGGTGTAAGGAAAAGACAATTTCAGGTGTCTAAAAGTTCAAGGTCTGGTCTCAGCTCATCAGGCACTGCAGGGAGGTGAGCACATCCATCCCTCAAGGTATCCCAGGCTTCCATCCTGGAAAAATGTCTTCTTCCAAGGAAATAAATCACTTATTCTCCATGCTGATGCTGAACCCAGCCCACAGTCAGAACAAATTATTCCTCACAGCACAGCAGGTCCTCAACAGTGGGATGAACAAAGAGAAAATCTTTGGATCTGCTGGAAATTATTTCGGATCAAACAATGAGGGACACCCAGGAGAGAAGTCTGTGGGAGCTGTATCTCAAAAGAGGTGGATTTTCAAGATAAGGGGAAGAGGGGGATTTTATTTATCACATGGGAAGCTATTGTGGAATGGGAGAAGTCTAAACCAGGAAAGGAGCAAAAACACCCCCAGGGACTGACTTGAGGACAAAGAGGAATGAGATCCCAACAAAGACCAGAGGGAAGCAGAGCTATGGGTGTCAGGGCAGCAGCTGTGGAAAGGTTAGACTGTGACCTTTAGGGGTGTAAAGAAGTCAAAGATGTGTTTGAATTAATGAAGGAGAAATTAAAATAGTCAAAATAGCAGAAAAGAAATAAGATTTTTTTATCCCAGATCTTTAGAGTGGGATGATGAGAAGGACTGTGAGCAGGAGGAGCATTGGGAAATGTTAATTAATGAACTGAGACTGTGGACTGGAAGAAAAGGTGGATTTTGGAGATGCTGTGGCACAAGTCTGAGCTGTGCAGCAAGTGGAGCAAGGGAAGAGCTTTCCAGAAAGAGTTTTTACTTTGAGAAGGGCTGGGTTTGACAGGGTGTCAGCAGAACAGTGAATGGAGGAGCTTTCTGCTTTGCCACCTGGCTGGTGGAGTGACAGTCCCTGGACTCTCAGCAATGCCAGGATCTCAACCCCATCTGAAATCTGCTGCCATTTGAGATATTCACACCCCTGCTCAGCTGCTTTTTGCCACCACTTATCTTCAGCACTTACCTACAAAATATGAATTCTGTTCAAACAGCACAAAAATAGAACATAAACAGCACTGAAATAACACAGAGAGGTCTAGCAGTTACACATTTCCCATCAAGTGTGTTTTCCAATGAAAATGGAGGCTTTATTAAATATTACAGGAAAAGTACAGAGGGTTAGAGATCAAAAAGGTTGATTTTTCCACTGGAAGAACGATCTCTTGTGGGAGATGCAGTTGATTTCCTCATTCCCCAGTTGTTCTTTGTGCCTAGACTGAATTTCCATCGCTGCATCGAGCCTCGTTACAAGGCGACAGAAAATAATTGGGGGAGCAGCGGTATTTTTTGTTCTCATAAATCAGGCAGCTTGGAAGACATCAAAGTGCCTCCTGAAACCCACGGCATCTGTAAAACTCGCAGAAAAACAAGGTAGAGGAGCTGCTGAGCCTCGCAGGGTTTTTGAAAAATAAGTTTGCGGTGTCCTGAGCGCAGTCGGAAAAAATCCTCGGCGGAGCGGGGAACAATGTTCTATTCAGCCTGATGACTCCAGTGATCAAAGCTGGACCTTCCCAGAGCTCCCAACTGTAAAAGATTGCAGGAGCCTTGGAGATGACATGGGGATCATAAAGGAGCAACCATAAAGATAAGGGGTGTGTAAATAAACCAGCAGAACAGGCTCCTTTGAGGGTGAAGGAAACGAGGGGCTTTGAAAAGCAGCGTGAGGTTTTTTCTCTTGTTGTTTGGGCACATTATCACTGCTTTTGGGGAGGTTCCTAAGGAGCTGGGAGGAAAAGAAAGATGAGGAGGGAGTTGTGGTTGTGTTCCCAGATCCCAACAACCAGGACAGGCTGTGTCCCTCCAAGTGTCACTTGTCACCAAACCAACCCATGTGGTCCTGGCAGTTGGCTGAGGCTCTTCAACCAGATGTCTTATGGGCTGAGAATGCAGGTTTAGATGAAAAAAAACCCCAAATTTGAAAAGTAAAAAAAAATGTATTTTGACTTTATGGAGGTGAGATGTCACAATCTGTCACTCCAAGGAATGTTTTGTTCCTCATCTGATTTAAATGAGACATACACACATTTCTGTGCAAACCTCAAAAAGAAAGGTCTAGCTTTGGTTTGAACAAAATGACCTTTTAATGTTTTGTTGTTTTGTTTTTCTTTTTCTATTTTGCCAGAAAAGTTGAAACTTTTTTTCTTTTTCCTTTTTCTTTCCTTTTATTATTTTTTTTTAAATTCTGTTCTGCTGTTTCTGGTTTGGCCAGAAAATCCAAAAACATTGATGTGCACCAGTACTTTCATGCTATTTCCTCCCTTTCCGAAGCCACAGTCTCTGCAGCAGACTGAGGGGTCTGTGTCATGGAAATTGGCAGGGATCAAGCAATTTGGGAAAGCAGTGAAGAAAACAAAGATTCTTTTCCCTCTGATTCCTTGTGAGTTTGTCTGGAAGACACAACAGAGAGGGGCTGTGTAACCTCCCTGAGTCAAGAAACTCAGGAAACAGCATCTTCTTAAAAAAATATCTATTTTTATTCCAATTTTTGCAGATGTATCAGTTACAATAAGCTCCTGTACAATGTTAGCATGTTGCTGATGGAAAGGATAACTAATTAACCTGGCCTGTTTTAATTTCCATCACCTAAGAGTGAAGGGATACAAACCAGCCCACGTCTTTAAATCCATGGGCTAATTTCAGCTTGGCTTGGCAGGTGAACAGAGGCTTCAGGAATTATGTTCCAACAAGCTCATGAAAACAGGGAGCTCTGTAAGTCACAGAGGATTTATTAATGCCTTCCCTGAGAAGAGGAAATCAAGGGGGACCAGCCTTCACCAGGCATCACAGAATGCCCATGGAGGCCAGAGAAATGGAAAAGGCTTTGGATGGAGCTTGTGTGCTTGGCCACCACCTTTCCCCAAGTTCAGATCCAGGTTGGACAGGGTTTGGAGCAACCTGGGATAGTGGAAGGTGTCCCTGCCCATGGCAGAGGGTTGGAGCTGGATGAGCTTTAAGGTCCCTTCCCACCCAAATCATTCCATGAATTTGCTGGAAGCCCAAAATCTCCCATTAAAGGGGACTGAAGCTATTTCCACTTGAAACTCCCCAGTGTTTCTCACCATTAATCTTTGGTTTTCCCTCAGCCCCTACCTAAAATACCAGAACATTCAGGAGTGTTAAGTATTTCATGTGAGCAGAATGGAGCTTCATTGTTTCACATTTATTAATTTTTAAATCTCCTTGGCACTCCACAATTCCAGCTCAGAATCCCAAGCAAGCACTGGGGCTCAGAACCTCATAAACCTTAGGAGCAAAGCATTCCTATGAACAACATTTGGGTTCTTTCCTATTTCTGCCCTGAAAGCACAGGTATAACTAAATCCTTCCTTCTCCTCTATGTGCTTCTCCCCCTCAAATGTGCAGGAGTGGAAAAAAGGGCATTTTTCCACTCATTGCAAGGAGAGTAGGGAAGCTTGGCACACGAGTGAGCTATGTACTGGAATTTGGGTGGGTCTAGGAAAAAGCACAGACTTCAGTGGAAAACATATATGGGTGTGTGTGTGTATCTGTGAGCAAAAGCCTTTTTAAACCTTAAATTAACCACATCCATGGATTGGTCAGGAACAAAAAAAAAAAAAAAAAAAAAAAAAAGAGAGAGAGAGAAAGCTGCCCTGAAACAAAACTAAACTTTTGGGCAGTGCTGATGATAAGCAACCCTACACCAATGGGGAAGTGTCACTGATATCTTTAATTCTCGTCTTTTTGGATATGTCCAAGACCAGGCATTTGAGGAAATTACTTTATTTCAAGATCTAGAGACTTTATTGAGGGTAACAATGGCCCAAAGAGGGGCGTGTGTGAAAGAAGATGCATCCACAACTGACTTTAGACAGAGCAGAATCTCCCACATCGATGTTTTAGATTTGCCACTGCTTGTGCTTTACAGAACTGGGAATCCCAGAATCACAAAATCTTCTGGGTTGGAAGGGTCCCATGAGGAGCATCAAAGCCAATTTTTAAGGGGATGACCCATCCAGGGACTGAACCCCCAACCTTGGTGTTTTTAACACCAGACTCCAACCAGCTGACATCACACACAAAATGATATTTTAAATACTAGGAATAAACCTCTGACTTCTATGTAAGTTCCCATGAATGTGAAATATCACATCCTGAATCTATTGGACACTACTGAATTTTCTTTCCAGCACTTACAAATTTTTAAGTTCTGTTTAGGTAAAGAAGCTGCCAAACATTTGTTTGAGATGAGGCAGAGCTGGCTCTCCATTTATCAGGACATTTATCATCTCCATTTACCTGGACAATCAGGGGAAATGGGTGCTTTATGCAATTTGAAATCTTTGTAGTGCAGAGAAAATGGGGTGGGAGTGAACATTTTTGAAGATGTTTTGCCCCTCAAAGAGGGTATTGCCCACAATTGCTGTCATTCACTGTAAAATAATTAATTATCAAAAAAATAAGTCAGTTTTATGTGCCAGTAGCATCATCTGTGCTTTGCTTAGGAGAGAAAGACACCCAGTGCAAAAATAATTTAGGTTTGGGTGAGGGAGGTGGGTGCTTTGCCTCACAGGCTGCATTTTGTCAGCATGAGAGAAGAGTCTCTTTTTGAAAACATTTTCCACAGCGTGAACTTGTTCACACAGGCAGGGCAATTTTTCATAACCAAATAACTTCCTGAGAAAATCAGCTGGCAACAAGTTTTAAGATGAAACCCTGACAGACGCATCCTTCTTTCTTGGAAATGTTCTTTGTAGGGTGGCAGACATCAAACATCCAAACATCCAAATTCACTGGTGTGCCCTGGCCATGCAGAGATGACAAAAATTTGGATTATTTAGCGGGTTACTCTGTATTTATCGTTGCTCTGACTACATGAAGCAGCACAAATCAGCTACAACAAGCAGGTTAAAAGGATCCAGGAGTTGTTTTATAGGAAAACCTTTACTCCAGTAACAGCATCCACCTTCCTGCTGGGTCAAGGTGTGCTGTTTCCCCAGTTAGATTTGATTTTGTCCACATTAGGAATAGATGAAAAAAGAAAAAAAAGTTACCAATATATAGACCCTTAAATAAAATGATTTTTTTCTTCCTTTACCAGCTTCATGGCCTTTTGCACTCTACCAATACTTCCAGTGCTATTGAGGTTTTTAGATATTTAAAAGGCACAGGAATTTTAATATTTTTTGGTGGAAAACTCTTTTCATAGCCTGACATTTCAGCGTTGAGATTTAGTGTGTGCACAGAGGTGGAAAATCACGAGCAGGTTTATCTCTGCAGAGTGTGTGTGCACAATATTTGTGGGGTACTCAGGGGGTATCAAAGCAGTTCTTAATGAGCTGGTGGCGTGGGCTGAAGGAGAGCTGGGATTTACTGGAAATGTGATTTATAGGGGAGAAAGCAGAGCAAAAAACCCCTGCCCCAGCACCCTGCAGGGAGCCTCACCCCCATGGCCACACCTCCAGCTCGGAGAGAGCCCTGGTGTGCAGTGACTAATTACAAACAAACCCCAACTTGACTGGGACACGGTGCAAAGGAGCTGGCACGACAAATTGTAATTAAACAGAGAGCTGCTGAGCCCCAGGATGTGTTCCTTCCCTTGCAGGGCTGGGGTGCAGGTAGGAGATGATGCTGGAACCTGGTGTCTGATGTTGGGTTTGGGGTGCCAGGGGATCTGGCATAAAGGAAATAAAGAGGGGCACAAACCACTCTGTAAATTATCTGCTCTAACTGGTCTGAAATGCCCCATTGCTGCCTGATAAATGTTTTTATCCTGTTTTTACCTGTCCCAGCTGAGAGTCAGGGAGAAGCAGCAGCCCTGGGGAAGGCAACCTGCAGCTGTTTTATCCAAAATTTTCGAACGACCAGCAAAGCTCTGACTTTCCTCCCTGCCATGACTTGGCACACTCCTCTCCGTTTTCAACCACCTGCTGACAACTGAAATTAAAAATCCAGGGGAAGTGTCTGTTTTGGGGGTTGTTTGCTCGCTTGTTTTTAAACAAAACCAGATTTTTATTAGGCCAAGAAATGATTTTGGAGGAAAAAGGCAAACAATCAAGAAGAAAGCAGAGCAGTTTTCTGTTCCACTAACCCCTCTTCAGCTCTGAAACAGATGCTGCAAATTTCAGACCAGCTGCAGACTGGCAGATCAGTTGCTCTGAGTTTGAGTTTATTATTATAATCACTATTATCCAGAGTGATGAAGTGATGGGTGAGCACTGGGAAGGTTCAAAACAAGGTGCTGTCCTTCATCTGCTGTGGAAGAAGGGAAAGCAAGGACACAGCCAGCCTGTGGTGTGCAGGGAGTGACAGTCCCAGCAAGCTTTTCATGGAATCATGGAATGGTTTGGGTCGGAAGGGACCCTAAAACCACCCCTGCCATGGCAGGGACACCTCCCACTGTCCCAGGCTGCTCCAGCCCCAGTGTCCAGCCTGGCCTTGGGCACTGCCAGGGATGCAGGGGCAGCCACAGCTGCTCTGGGCACCCTGTGCCAGGGCCTGCCCACCCTGCCAGGGAACAATTCCTGATTCCCAAGAACCCATCCAGCCCTGCCCCCCTTCAGCTTCAGCCCATTCCCCCTTGTCCTGTCATGTCCTGTCCTTGTGAAAATCCCTCTCCATCCCCCTATAGGAACTGGAAGGCTCCTGTAGGGTTTCCCATACAGCAACCCACTCCAATCCCTTTGATCTCCGGCTGACCTGGGAGGGGATTCCCTTCCCCTTGAACTGTTTCCAACATCACCTCAGCAGTAAATGGCTTCAGACTAATTAATGACTAATTATTTTCTATCTTGTTGCCTAAGGAAGCTTCCAACCTCTGACCAGAATTCCAACAGGGAGCACAGGCACCTCTCATTTGGGTACAAAACCCTGAAACTCTTGGCACATGAGCTTGTGCAGGTGGATTTCAGCCAGGTAGTTCATGCCAGGCAGTATCCAGAGAGGCAGAAATCAAGGGAAACCATGCCTTTGGGACAAACTCACCCACCTTTGAGCCCCAGCCCTGGAATCGGACAAAAAAAGGCAGCATCAGCCTCTCTGGGCACCTTTTCCCTGGGAGCTGTGCTCTGGAGAGGTGGCCTGTCCCCACTCTGGCATGGGGAAGGCAGCAGGAGCTGTGTGAAATCACCCTCCCAGCAGCCAGAGCAGCTGGCTGGCCAAGGGCCCGCTCCCCAAAAAAAGGAATTAAGTACTTAGGAAGGGCTTAGGTAGGCCTGAGTTGACTAAGTGAGAAGCTATTTTGCAGAAAATCCCTGCTCAGCTCCTGTTTCGTGCTGGAATGTGTACAGGTGTCTTCATCCCTGACCCTCAGCCTGCTGGGTGCCCAGGAGCTCTGCGTTCAGGCACGCCACAAAAACACCACATGGATTAATTGATCTTGTGTCTAAGCAGGAAGAGCCAAAAAATGAGGCATTCCTTGGCCTGTGCTCAATCCTCTCCCAGCACATCCCCTGCTCTCCTCCTCCTGCCTCGCAAGGCTCCTCAAACCCCGTGGCTGCTGCCACTTTTCTTCCCAAATCTGATCCTTGGAGGTGAAGGTGGGACTCCCCCTGAGGCTGGGGCTCTGCTCCCACATTTCTGACTGACAGGGGGCTGGCGAGATGGGGAGGGGACACCTTGCACTAAATGAGGCTTTGCAAAGTTGGAAACAGCTGAGAACAGAGGTGCTGCTGCCTGTGGCAGGGGGTTGGGATGAGATGGGCTTCAAGGTCCCCTCCAACCCACACCCTGCTGGGATTCCCTGATTCCCTGACGTGATGGAGAGGTCAGGAATGGGTGGTATGAAAAATTTCTGCTGAACATAAAGTGCAGTCAGCTACACACTTCTCTGGGGGTGGGGTAAGCACCCCTGGTTTGGATCTTTTGATTTAGAGAGAGGAGAGATTCGAGGAGAAGAGATGAGAAGAGATGAGAAGAGAAGAGAAGAGAAGAGAAGAGAAGAGAAGAGAAGAGAAGAGAAGAGAAGAGAAGAGAAGAGAAGAGAAGAGAAGAGAAGAGAAGAGAAGAGAAGAGAAGAGAAGAGAAGAGAAGAGAAGAGAAGAGAAGAGAAGAGAAGAGAAGAGAAGAGAAGAGAAGAGAAGAGAAGAGAAGAGAAGAGAAGAGAAGAGAAGAGAAGAATGGGAAACAAAACAAAATGAGGCAATGCAGGATAAGGAGTGACACCCTTGTGGTAAAGAGAAATATCTCCAGGGAGGAAAAATGACTGGATTTAGCTGTTGGACGTCCCAAGGGTCATCCTGGAAGGGGATGAAATTCTGGCAGTGACTGCAAAACAGGACAACAGTTTGCATTAAGCTCTCTGAAAGTTTAGTCCTGGCTTCATATTGGCTGCTAAGCTGGACTGGGATAGGACATCACTGCTGTTCTGTCCCAGCTTGGTTCCTTCTCTGTGCTGAGATGTTTGATGTTCCCACAGCAGCTGAGTGTAACTGAAAGTGGAGGTGCAGGCTATGGGCTCGATGAGCAAAAGGCAACAATAAATGTCCCTTTTCAGCCTTGCAGAGCAGCTCTGGCACCCAACTTCCCAGAAACAGAGAGGGCAAGATCCCAGGAGTCTGTTCAGACTTGTCTGTGGAGAAAGAGCCAGGGATGGTTTGCACAGCAAGAATGAGGAAAGGGTTTGTGGGTGGGAAGAGCATCACAGCACGGGCAGGTTCTAAATGCTTAACTGCTCTCCCAGTGTTTGAAAAGACTTTGGAGCAGCAGTGTGCCAGCCAGGGAGGCATCCTAAAGTCTTTTGTACTGCCCTGCTGAAGAAAAGCCATTCATAAAAAAAAAAATTAGGAGCAGGACAGGTTTCTGGGGAACATTTCTCTTTATCTTTTTTTCCAGCTGTGGATAAACCATATTGCTGAGCACAAAAAGGAGAGTTTTGTGATGTGAGGAGTTTATTAATTTCTTTCTGAAGGAACACTTTGGTGTACTTGAAGGATGAGCATGGCCAAGCCCCCTGCTCATCCCTAGAGCCCAGGGCAGAGGCTGGGAACAGGATTTTGGAAGGCTGGATGCTCATTTGCAGCGTGTTAACTGCTCACACCCTTGCAGGATGGGCTTTTTCTGCCCTTGGAGGCCTGATCCAGAGACTTGGGAATCACTGGGGGCTTCTCCATGAATTTCAATAAGCTCTGAGTCATCTTTTGCCTGCATTCTGCCTTCTTGCTTGTTCTCCTATTTTTTCACCTCACTGTATTCCCAAAGGCTCCTGTGTGTAAATCCATAATTCCTGCAAAGCCTTGCACCCTGTCCTGGGAACAACAACATTCCTGGACAATTCTCCCTCAGAAACAACACATGAGACTTCTCCAACTTTAATCCATCTTCCATGGCCAGCAGATAGCAGCCTAGGATTTGGGTTTTTCCTTCCTTACCATCTCCCTGTGAAAGGCTGCTGTCCTGGCCCTGTTCTGAGTGATGTAAAACCCATCTCTGGCTGGACCAGTGCACCCCTCAGCCCTCCCTGTGCTGGCTCAGGATGTGTCCCTGCTTTCACCTCCCCAGGAACCCAAACTGGAGAGAGTGACCACTCCCAGGGCTACCCTGTGCTGATGGGTGGCAGCTGAAGGCACAGCTTTGGGAGCTGATTTTGGCTTGAGGGTGTATTCACGGTTCTCTTGCCTCAGCCTTTTTGTGATAAAAGCCAAAAAAGTTCAAGTTTAGCTTCTCAAGCCTGCCTGTCACCACTCCCTAGTGGATGCTGGCACTGAAGGGCTCTTTTTGGAGCCTGGGCAGCAGTGCCCACCTGTGTGGCTGTGCCAGAGCCACAGCACCCTTTTCCAGCCTCTCCCTCCGTCCCTCCTTCCCCTCCTGCTCCTCTGGAATTCCATAACTCAGGCACTGAGGAGGATTTTGCTGGTTGCACAGCCCACGGGGAGGAGGATGTTCACGCTACGCAGAGCACCGAGAATTCGGAGGCACTTTTGTAACCTACTGAACCACATCAGACCCAGGAAAGATCTGAAGATTATGCAGCCCTCCTCAATGTTTTCTTTCCTCACCCCGGGCTTTTCATTTTTTTTCGGTGCCAAGCCTGCTAATAGTTTGTTTTGGGTTTTTTTTTTGCTGGTTGTAAAAACATCTCAAGTTCTGCCCCCGTATCGGAGTGGCAGCGAAGCATGCGTGAGGATCTGCTCCAGTGGCAAAGCCATATCTGATGGGGGAAAAAAAATAAAAAAAATTTAAAAAAAAGGGAAAGCAGCTGAGGCCCTTCGAACAAGTCATGCTCCTGTGTGCTTTTAATCACCCGTGCCTGCCAAGAGAGATCTTGCACAAGCAAAGCTGGCTCCATGCAGGAGGAAGGTTTTTGGCTCCCTGGTAATGTGCTGCCTGGAAGCAGTGGCAGTGCTGCTCAGACCCCTGGCTGCTGGAATTGCCTTAATGCCCAGGTGTTTGGTGCTTTGGTATGTAGCTCCGTGTTTTATTGGCTTTGTCTGCGCTGAACTCTCCATGTGCTCGGAGGGGGAGTCTCCTTTGGGCTGCTCCAAAAGGGTTGGTGAGGAAAGGGAGGGAATTCAGAGGGTATCAGAATGCTAGACCAGCCTGAGACAATTTCATTTTCTTCCCTCTTGAAATGTGTTTCCTTTACTTCAGCTCAGTTTTATTTGCAGCCTCGCTTTGATTTACGGCAATAAAAAGTAATTTATCAGTGTAAAATCAGTCTGGAAATGGACAGAAGATGTTCTTTTAATTTAAAAATGCATGTTGCTCTTATTATTTAAGCTTGTTTGCTCATATCAACTTACTGTGGTGGATGTGCTTTGTGATTTAGAGTGAGCACAAACCAAACAAACCAAAGTATTTTGGCTGAGGTGCTGGGGCTTGATTGTCAGGGCAGAGAGTGTGAGGTGCCTCCCTAAGATGGGAAATAGCAATGCAGGTGCTATAAATGTGTTCTTTACACGTGCAGAAGCCCATAAATAATTTATTTTGGGATATTACAGCGGTCACTTCATTCAGGAAGCACTGGGGAGTGGGGGCAGGAGAGGATCTTCATCTGAAGCCTTCTTTTTCTTTTTCTTTTTCTTCTTTTCTTTTTCTTTTTCTTTTTTCTTTTTTTTTCTTTTTTCTTTTTCTTTTTTCTTTTTCTTTTTCTTTTTCTTTTTCTTTTTCTTTTTCTTTTTCTTTTTCTTTTTCTTTTTTCTTTTTCTTTTTCTTTTTCTTTTTCCTTTTTCTTTTTCTTTTCCTTTTCCTTTTCCTTTTCCTTTTCCTTTCCTTTTTCCTTTTCCTTTTCCTTTTCCTTTTCCTTTTTCTTTTCCTTTTCCTTTTCCTTTTTCTTTTTCTTTTTCTTTCTTTTTTCTTTAATGGTTTCATCAGAGTTTCTTCCCCCAAGTGATTGCTGCTGCCAGTGATAAGGAAGGGGGGCAGAGGCAGCATGACAGATCCTCCCTTCCCATGTCAGCGTGGCAGAGAAGGGAAGTATTTCTGCAGGGAAAGGAAACCAAGAGGAATTTCCCTGGGGAGGAAAAGAGCACTAGAGGAATTCAGGATCACACAGGAAAGACTGATGTGAGAGAAAAAAAAAATAGAAAATAGGAAGCAAATCAACACAAAAAATACCGTGTCACTAAAAAAAGCACCAGGAATTGGCTGGGATCCCTTTCAGGAAGTGGCTGTAAAGCTGAGTAACTTTGTCACAAATCAAGGGAGGACACAAAAGGTGATGGGGGAGATCTGAAAAAGCCTCTTTCACCTGTGGCAGACTCCAGAATTTCCCACCCTGCCACATGGGGGGATCAACATCTCACATGGGGATGGGGGAGATGGACAGTGAGAAACAGCCTTGGCTGTGAGCTGGAGCAGTCTGGAGCGTGCCAGGTTTGTCCAGGGCTGCACCAAATCTTCATTTCTTAGATTAAAACCTGAAATGGAAAATTTTACAGCTGTCCTTTTCTCTGTTGGTGCAGCCCAGGGAAGAGACTGGGCCTTGAAACTTCCTTCCTCCTTCCTTTTGGGGGGAACCCTTCTGCCACGGAATTTTGGTGTCTCCCCTGCGGTGCTGTCCTTTGGCAGGACTGGAAATGTGGGGGGCTGCAGTTTCAGGATTCTTTTCATTTGGGGCTCTGGGAAAGGGAACAACCAGGGCAGAGCAGGGAGAGGACAAGGACTCTTCCCAGGCCCTTGGGAGGATGAATCTTTTCCTTCCCAGTGAGGGTGGGCAGGCCCTGGCACAGGGTGCCCAGAGCAGCTGTGGCTGCCCCTGCATCCCTGGCAGTGCCCAAGGCCAGGTTGGACACTGGGGCTGGAGCAGCCTGGGACAGTGGGAGGTGTCCCTGCCATGGCAGGGCTGGCACTGGGTGGTTTTAAGTTCCTTTCCAGCTCAAACCATTCCGTGATTCTCTGATTTTGTCATTCCCACTGCATCCCACACGCACACGCCAACCCCTGGTGCAGGGTCCAGGATCTCCTGGGCATGGCAGAGCCATGGTGAGTGTGGAGAGCTGAGTGTCCCTGGGCCATCCCTGACTCTGGACAGGTAACCCTGACCTTGGACAGGTAACCCTGACCCTCAGACACCCCGGGAGCCCTGTCCCTGTCCCTCCAGCCCAAACCCACCAGCTGGAGCTCCAAGGAGGGAAGGTGGAGCCTTGGCTGTCCCCATCCCTGTGACCTCCAGGGCAGGAGGAGCTGTCAGTCCTGGGATTTGCTCCCAGGAGCAGGCATCCAGGCAGGCTGTGCAAGGGGATGGGATGGGGACCAACCAACACTGGAGCAGAGACCCCAGCTATCTCCTGGCACCGCAATTTGTGCCAGGGAAACTGTAGTGTGCAAGAAAAGGCTGAGGGGCAGTGTGCTTGAGAGGGAGAGGTGTGCTGATTTCAGAACAGGCTTTTGGGCGTGTTTTAAATCCGTGTCCTATCCAGGGAGAGGCTTGGTGTGGGGAATGGAGCCCCTTCCTTAAGGAACACGCACTGCCTGAAAATTTCCCACCAGAGGCTGCCCAATTTACCTCCCCCTGGCAGCAGGGCTTTGGGATGGCCTGAGGGGCAGTTGAATGTACAGTCCTTCCCAGCCCTACCCCTCCCAGCCCCCACATTTCCTCCCGTTGTTCTTTTTCAGATCACTTGAAGGTTTTTTCCTGTTTATTATCCGGACGTGCTGCGCTCTGTGTGTTGATTTGACTGTCACATAAGGAATCTCCTACTGGGATCATGGATGCACTCCCTTTCTTTTATAAATCTGTGGCAATGGTTCATAGCTGTGGAAGGGAGATGTTGGTGATTAAACCCAAGCTGGAACAAGCTACAGTTGTTAATGGGGCTAAGTTTAATTACCCTTTCCCAGAAAACCTGCAAGAGTGTGATGAGTACAGTCACAAACAAAAATTCTCCTTAATTGACATAACAGGAAAGGTACTTCAGTGAGCAATTATGCTGATGTCCTGGGCTGGCACATGTGTGTCCCACAAATATATCTTGTACTTCCTGCAAAATTCTTTTAAGTAGCTATAAGGAAGACTTTTTTTTTTTTTCTCTTCTCTTTTTTTTAATTTTTTTTTTCCAGCAGTTGGCGAAAACTAATCACTGACTCGGAGGCTCTTTTTGAGGAAAACAATGGGACAAAACAATGCCTTTTTTGTGGGACCTGCCAAAGCACAAAGGATGCATGGGATGTTTTTTCTCTTTGTTGCTTTTGTCAGCAGGAAGTTTTGTTGTTGGAAACGACTATAACATGCACTGTCCTTGCCCTACGTAATCCCTGTCTGGTCCTGCGAGCTGGGTCCCGTTCCGTGCCTCTCCCGCCTGGCACGGGCAGGGCTCTGCCTCGCCCCGGGGGCTCTGCCCAGCCCTGGATGCATCCCGCTCTCTCCCTCTCCATCCCACTAAACAAACCCAGGAGCCGGGTGCTCCAGTGGCTGCTGGGGTCGTGCAGGTCAGGGCCCACCTTCAGAATGCTGAATTATTTTGTGAATTATTTCCTTTTTTTATTTTTTTAAATTCTTTTCCTCAGAAATCTTCTTAAAATGTGGGGGTGCTGTCCAGTGCAGGCAGCTTCAGGGTGTTGCACCCAGGTGTAAATATTCCAGACCTCGCCTTTGATGTGCTCGGGTCCGCTTTGTTTCCCTCCAGGCTGGTTGTAGGTCCGTCACAAAGAGCCAGATCCGACTGAGTAAATCACTTGTGGAAGTTAATTGTTCCCAGTGAAAGCTGGTCTGGCTCATTCTGCCTCTGTCGCAGGAAGGGACAGAGGTGGTGAGCTGGATCCGCGTTCTGAGCCCAGCGACTTTAATTCTGATCAGATGTCTCTCTTCAGGGCATTAAAGAAAACCTGCTCACTAATCAAAAAGAGCCTCTTCTCTAGAGAAACGTAAGGAAAAAAAAATATTTAATGCCTTTTACAGAAATAAAGTACTGATGTAAAGTTTCAGCTTTGACAAATTTCTTTTGCAGGCTGTCATAAAAGAAACCTACTTCTCCGTATTTGGCAGGCACCAGAATCAATGAATGACTATTTTTTTTTCCCATCCTGGGAAAAAAAAAAAAAAAAAAGAATATCAAATTATTTGCAATGTCAGATACTGCACGGTGGTAACTTTATATTCCAGCTGCTTTTTTGTTCGCTGCTGCTGTGTTTAGATTGTGTTTGTGCTTCTCTCCACCAACATTTTCACGCTCCCCTCAAAGGCAGCTCCGGCTTCGTTGAGTAACAGCTTTGCTTCTTCTTCCTTCCTGCTCCCCCCAGGTCTGAAGCAGTGAGGATGGAGCCCACGAGGATCAACATGTCCCCGCGTGCCCCTGGTCGGGGCGGGCATCGATGGCGCCCTGCTCAAGGCGCACAAGCCCCGCGTGATGTCCAAGAGCGGCCACAGCAACGTCAGGATCGACAAGGTGGACGGCAATCTACCTGCTCTACCTGCAGGACCTGTGGACCACGGTCATCGACATGAAGTGGAGGTACAAACTCACCCTGTTCGCCGCCACCTTCGTCATGACCTGGTTCCTCTTCGGGGTGATCTACTACGCCATCGCCTTCCTGCACGGGGACCTGGAGATGAACAAGTTCTCCCCGAAGCGGGAGCCGTGCGTGAAGAACGTGGATTCCCTGACCGGGGGCATTTCCTCTTCTCCCTGGAGTCCCAGACCACCATTGGCTATGGATTTCGTTTCATCACCGAGGAGTGTCCCCATGCCATCTTCCTGCTGGTGGCCCCAGCTGGTCATCACCACCCTGATCGAGATCTTCATCACGGGCACCTTCCTGGCCAAGATCGCCAGGCCAAAGAAGAGGGCAGAGACCATCAAGTTCAGCCACTGCTGTGCCGTCATCACCAAGCACAACGGGGAGCTGTGCCTGGTGATCAGGGTGGCAAACATGAGGAAGAGCCTCCTGATACAGTGTCAGCTCTCTGGGAAGCTCCTCCAGACCTACGAAACCAAAGAAGGGGAGAGGATTCTGCTGAACCAAGCCAGTGTCAAGTTCAACGTCGACTCCTCTTCGGAGAGCCCGTTCCTCATTTTGCCTTTGACCTTCTACCACATTTTGGATGAGAGCAGCCCTCTGAGAGACCTCACACCCCAAAACCTCAAGGAGAAGGACTTTGAGCTGGTGGTGCTCCTGAATGCCACGGTGGAGTCCACCAGTGCTGTCTGCCAGAGCAGGACTTCCTACATCCCTGAGGAGATCCACTGGGGCTACGAGTTCGTGCCTGTGGTTTCCCTCTCTCCAAATGGGAAGTACGTGGCGGATTTCAGCCAGTTTGAGAAGATCAGGAGAAGCACAGATGCCACTTTTTACAGTGTGGACTCTGAAAAGCAAAAGCTGGAGGAGAAATACAGGCAGGAGGACCAAAGGGAGAGGGAACTGAGAACAATGTTGCTACAGCAGAGTAATGTTTGATTGGATGGACAAACCCTTCTGAACAATCCTTTTTCTGCAAACTGAAAAAAAAGAAACCCCATGCCTTCTGTGCTGCATTGTCTGCTGTGAAACCAGAAGTGAAGTCCTTTTTCAGGATTATTTCATTTCCAGCCCTCTTTCAGCAAATAACCTCGGTGTACAGTAAATCTGCCCCTTTGGCTGAGTTGTTAATCAAGTATTTTGTAATTAGGCAGGATTTCTTTGTTCCCGACCATGACCTTAGCAAAACTGGGGTTGTGTTAAACCTCTGCCTTATGCCACCCCTGAAAGCAGACACGCCACTTTCCGTTTGGAAAGTGAAACTGGATGCACTGTGCTGATTCCCTCAAATATTTATTTGACGTGGCTTTACTGTGAACAGGCAGGGGCAGCACACAGCACTGCTAGAGGAAAAGGTGCTCCTTTTGAAATATGTGTCTTTAGAATGTATGTTCTCGTTCCAGGGATCACCTGTGTGGGGGTGAAAAGTAAGTTGATTGAAGAGACAGATGGTTGGATGTGGGAAGAGCTTCAGGGAGGGCTTAAACTCCTTAAATCTTGAAGGAGGGAGACAGAGCAGTGCTGGGTGGTGAGGAGAGAACTCGCTCTCTGTCCCTGCTGCTCAGAGCTTCATTTTGTTGTTTTAGGATCACCCACTTCTTTTAAACCTTGCTAATGCCTGATTTATATCTGGTAGCAAAAAGGGGAGATGAGGGCAAGACACAGGATCACAACAAGTAATCAACTGAGGTTGTAGCTGGCTTTGAGACACCTGTTTTTTATCCACTGTAAATAGTTTGTAACAGCAGCATGACAATGCAATTCCACAGGTTGCTTGCTTTGCTCCGGACCGTATTTAATTTTTGGTTAAAAGAAAGCTGTGTAATGTCTGTAGACAATATTTACTTTTTCTGGCAGCCCTAAAGGACGAGCATTCCTTTCATCCAAATCAATTTTGGTCTGCTAAAACCATTCCATTAATAAATGAATTTTTAATTTGAGCAGTTCCTGATCTCTTTGTGGCATGGGGAGAGGGTGAAGGAGATGAGTGCTGGAAGGAGGGATTTGACTCTGGCACAGAGCCCTGGGAATTCTGCAGCTCACTCAGTGGCCAGAGGACAGGTAGCAATCCAGGTAGCAGTTGTGTCCATGAAGCATCTCTGTTGCAGAGGCTTTTTTAAATGAGGATTTGAAATTATTTCTGCCTCATATCACTTTGGCAGATCTCTGAGTTCTGGAGATTCTGCTCCTGTAAAGCTTTGGCAAGGAAAAGCTGTTTTAACTGGTCTGGCCTGAGAGCCACCAAAGCTGGCAGTGATGAGAGGATGGAGGGGTTGGAACCAGATGATCTTTAAGGTCCTTTTCAACCCCAAACCTTCTGTGATGCTGTGACTTTTGGCATCATTGCACTTATGGTTTTTTTTTACCAGTGCTGTGCTGAGCCTCCCAGCACCGTGTGGCCTGGTGGGATGCAGGGCTGCAATCTGCAATACAATATTCTACAAAGGAAATAAATCCAGTTTGCAGCCTAGGGAGGCTCACAGCACGCTGAGCACAGAGGTGGCACCAGGAGTGGATGGGAGGAAAGGAGCACACGCTGCAGGGGCCTGTTGGGGCAGGATGGTGGTGGTGAGGAGGGGCAGGAGGAGGCTTGCAGCTGCTCATTTATGTAAACGTTTTAGCTCTCCTGTGGGGGAAAACATACATAGAATCCTAGAATCATGGAATCATGGAATCATAAAATGGTGTGGATTGGAAGTGATCTTCACCCACTGTCCCAGGCTGCTCCAAGCCCCATCCAAGCTGGCCTTGGGCTCTTCCAAGGGATCCAGGGGCACCCACAGCTGCTCTGGGCAGCCTGGGAAACATCCAGGTACTTGTTAGAAAATATAAACTTTACTTAATCCACAGAGGTTCTCAACTCACCACAGAGTGAACAAGTTCTCTCAAACCACTGTAGGCAGGGTCTGCCGGGCATCTGTGGAGGGAATTTCCAGGTTGTTTCATGCTGTGTGGTAACTCAGCTTTGCAGCCCCATAGAGAGGATGTCAGTGTTTAAATTACAGATTGGGATTTTCAATTTTCCATCCCTTTCCCTGATTTCTTGTTTCATCACACTCATAAATTATGTGTGCTCCAAGAATTTTAGCAGTCACGTCATCAGTCTAAGCTTTGTGTCCTGCCACTCAAAGATGCTTTGGGATGCTGAGGTGAAAGTGCACATGGGTCTTAACCCTTCACCTGCCAAGCCCCAACATCCACCTTTTGATAATCAAAACAAGCACCCCTATTATTTTTTTTTCATCCATGTCAGATAGGGACTCAAATCACTCCTAAAATAATATCACAGCTGTGTATTGACTACAGAACACCAAGAGCAAGTGAGCTGGTTCTTCTCCAGAAACATCTGATGGTGACCTGATCCCTTTGCACACCAATCCCAAAGCTCAGTCACTGTGTTCCCTAGGCCATTCCAGGTTATCCTGGAAGGAAAAGGCATCTTAAAGCTTCTTAAAGCAAAAGCTTTGAAAAGAAAGAAAAAAAAAATCACAGAAACGTTTGTGTTTGAATTTTTGGGTTGGGAGAGGAGAGGAGAGGGAGAGGAGAGGAGCAGGAGAGGAGGAGGAGAGAGAGGAGAGGAGAGGAGAGGAGAGGGAGAGGAGAGGAGAGGAGAGGAGAGGAGAGGAGAGGAGAGGAGAGGAGAGG